>NC_034599.1:66679441-66683009 GCF_900095145.1 Mus pahari | reverse complement strand
CACACACACACACACACACAGGGATAGAGAAGGAGAGAGAAAGAGAAAAAGAGAGAAAGAGAGACTCGATGGAAAGACAGGGAAAATAAGCCAACTTTAAGCCAAAGCAAGAGGCCTTAGAACAAACTACCCTTGCTGATTTTGAGTCTCGGATTTGTAGCCTCCAGTGATGTTTACCAGCTATCTCCCAACCCAGGTCCTTTATGGCAGAGGAACAGGGACAGAAGAGATGCAGACAGTGTGTCTAAAGGATCAGTCCCTTCTATGTCCCTTCCCCCAGCCCAGTCCGTCCCTGTCTCCTTCAAGCAGATATTTGCACTGAAAGAGAAGGTGATGGATGTTCACACTCCACACACATTCTTTCTATGCTACTGTATGTGGCCTCAAAGTGACAGTCTCCCTTCTGAGAGCCTCCTGTCTTAGTAATAGCATGCCCTAGACATGCAGAACCCCGGGTGGGGCCTTAGCTGAGGAAGATAGATGAAGAGAGAGGCGCAACCTCCGAGCCTAGCTGAGCTCTGCACAAGTGTGAGGACCAGGTGGAGGTGGCAGGGAGTGGGGAGACTTGGAGCAGCCCAGCCAGATGTTGAGGTGACCCCCCCCCGGGTTCTGTGGCATCAGTGAGCTGGATGAGGACCCTCAGCCAGAAAACCCCTGTAGGAAGGGAAAACTGCTGAATGAAAGCAGTAGAAGTTCCTCTGCAGTCTGCCCTGGAGGTCATGCTGACCGTGCAAGAGATCCCTTAGTTGACAGTGTTTAAAAGACTGTGCCCCCTAAATGTGTATGTGGGTACCTGTGTGCATGATCGTGTGGAGGTCAGAAGTCAACTTGTCACCACGCCTGGCTTCTACCTGAGCGCTAGAGATCCAACAGCAGACACCAGTCTTAAGCAGCAAGCACTTGGCCACTGGATCATCTCCCCGGCTCCTGACTGGTTTGAAAACCAAGACTTGAGCAGGCATGCTTGGCTGGCGCTTACCTTTCATCCCAGCAGACACAGGAGGATGTGTGTGAGTTTGTACATTGTATCCAGGTCCTCCAGAGATACATAGTGAGACCCTATCTCAAATAAACAAATCAAATAAGTAGTTGATACAGCCCGGGGTGGGTGTTTGTTTGTTTGTTTGTTTTTGGTAATTAATTTGTGTAGATGAGCTAGATTATCCACACATATAGGAGAAAATTTCCGGGACAGGTGACAAGTTCTAGAATTCCTAACTGTGTGTGTATTAGATTCTAAGGCCAAGGAGAAAAATTAATTACCTTCGAGCCGAGTTCCTTGGCAGCTGGTGCCCTGCTGGCATTGCAGCCTGCAGGTACCTGGACTTTTCCTCCTATAAAACCTTATTAACTTCAAATCTAAAGAACAAAAGGGAAGGTTCTCCAGTAACCCCCTCCCCCTGCCCTTCCCCTTCCCCCTTCCCAGGCTCAGCTAATCTCAGTACTTTTATTAACCAGCACTAAGGTTCTCGTTGGTTAAGAACTGGCAAATGCTTTGAAACAGTCACCATTTTTAATTAACCCTCTTTAAAATAACGAGTCTTGATTGTAATTTGGTATGATTTAATTAACTCTAACTTAAGAGCTGGACCTTAAACCTCTCCACCCAATCTAGAAATCCTTAGACACTAGGCTTCTCTGAAGGCGCCCTTGAGTTGCTTTTCCAATGGCAGAGGGGTCCCCACTTGTGCTGGACAGTGTCTGGGACCCTAGTTTCCAGGTTTCTCCTTTTATACTTTTCTCCTTTTATACTCCTTTTATACTTAAGACTTTTTACACGTCTTTTAAGGCCCACTGGAGAATGTGGGGCTAGGAACCCCCATCCTTTTGTACCAAACCCTGCTACCTCTTCTCTTTCTGAGCACCCCATCTCCCGGCTCAGGCCCTCAGGCACCCTCAACAGGCTTGGTCCCTTCTCCTCTCAAGCCCCTCTGGGATCCTCTGCAGGAAACCTTCCCACAGTTCCTGCTGTAACTGGAATTCATAGAGATCCAGGGATGAGTAGAGGGACCTTAGCTGTAGCCATCCATAGAAGACGAGGCAGAGGGGATGGAGGAGTCCTGGGTAAGTGACTGTGGTCCATCTCTGCCCTGCTTCCCTGTGGTTCAAGCAGAGAATGTCTGATGAGACTTGCTATGAAAGCAAAAGGCTCCTCAGATAGACAAGTTAGGAACTAGGTGCCTGCTGCGTTCTCTTTCCATCAGACCTGAAGCAACGCACTCTCACACTCTCCCTCTGAATCTCCCCCCTCCCCCCCTCCAAAGCTGGGCTCTGAACACCCTGTGGCTTCACCGCTATGGCTACACCTGGCCTAGAAGGTTCACTTCTTCATTTCTTGTGGCTCTGTCCTGGCTCACACCCCACCCTCCTCCAGGACGCCTCTAATTTCCTAGGTGCTGAAGCTGGGTTGTCTGCCACACCCCTGCCACAGGCCTGTGACCCTTCCTCTCCGTGGCTGAAGAGAAGCAGAATGTCTCACGTCTTTTAAGGCCCACTGGAGAGTGTGGAATTGACAGTAGGATAGTACTGACAGAGGGGGCCCTGTGGGGCTAGGAACCCCCATCAGTCAAAACTAAAGGACAGAATGTATCTGCAGGGGCTGCGGGAGGGCAGATGAGCAGAGGTGGGAAACTGAAGAAGACAGGCTATAGAGAGATCCCCTGGTCCGAAGAAGGACCTGGGTTCCCTATGGTCCTCACTGTGAGACCCTTCAGGAGGTCTCATGATACACTTTTCCCTACCAGAGTGGCTGGAGGGAACCTTTATTCCGACCAGTGAAAGGGCCAGATCGTACCTTGTTGACTGGTCCTGGAGCGACTCGGGGGCAGAGACCGTAAGTATTCAGTTTTCATCACTCCCTACAGTGCACGTGTGGAACACGTGTGTGTGTGTGTGTGTGTGTGTGTGTGTGTGTGTGTGTGTGTGTGTATGCATGTGATTGAGTGACCTCGTCCCTCTCTAGCAGCAGGTGACAGCCTGCTGACTGCCTGTTCTGCTGATACCAAGCGTTAGGGCTGGGGATATAGCTCAGTGGTGGAGTACTTCCTCAGCACACAAGACTTCTTGGGGTCAATTCCCAGCATTGCAAGGTTGGGGCAGGGCATGGTTAGGGCTGGGAATTCAGCTCTGGGAAGAGTGCCGGCCTAGTATGTGTTCATACCACTGACAAGAGGAAGATGAGGAAGTGGGAAAAGGGGGGAGAAGAGGATGGAGAGAAGGAAAAAGAAGATGGTGAAGAGGAAGGGGAGGGGGAGGAGGAGGAGAGGAGAAAGAAAAGAAGGAGGAAGGTGAGGAAGGAGAAGAGGAGGAATAAATATAAAGAATAATGATGGTGGTGGTTTGGGGCTTTAGTGCTATGCGCACAGCCCAAGAGGTTGGACAAGATTCCATGGGCATTCCGCACTACCAAGAAAGACTATAGTGAGACTGTCCATGATGAGTGTGTTGGAACACGCCCCACACTCACTGCTGCTGGGCATGTAAAACACTGTGGTCATCATGGCTCCTCCTCTCAGAGTTTTCCTGGGCAGCAGCACTGTCACCCCTAGGTATACACACACACACACAT
>NC_034599.1:66674342-66679421 GCF_900095145.1 Mus pahari | reverse complement strand
ACACACACACACACACACACACACACACGAAATGAAGACACATTCTGGCACAGCAGGGGCGTACAGATGTTCAGAGTAACACGATTGGCCGTAGCCCAGGGGAGGAAACGAGCCAGATGTCCGTCATCAGGTGAACAGAGAAACTAAATATAAAACGTGGAAACGTTCAAATGTCTGAAAAGAGCTGGTACCACAGACCTCCTAACTCTAGTACCGTCTTGCCAGTCAGTGCCAGCAAGGCCATGTCTGGCAGTGAGTCTTGGGCTCTATCATTTCTTTTCTGTGTTTCGATACTTGTGTGTGGAGGGGGCAGAGGGGCAGGGGGAGTCTCATGTATCCATGGCTGGGTTTGAATTTACTTTGCAGATGAGGATGAACAAAACTTATTTGTTAGTTAAAAATAAAGAAGAGTGAACTCACAGATAAAGGAAGTGGCGGTAAAGCCTAACACCGGCTGTGTGTGGCCAGGCCAGCCTCCCTCGGCTGATGGCTGTCTGCAGCAGCTGCTATGGCTGCCCTGCAGTGCAGCAGAGCCTTCCACACACTGGCCTCCCTATGACTGTGACGGCCTGGCCTGGCTTCACCACTATGACGGGTGAGAAAAGCTGACTTCTATGAGATTGGATCAAAGAGTAAAGAAGGAAGGACTTCATATGGACCGATGATGAAAACAAGACAGAAATATTGTGTGAGGAGGAAAGGAAACGTCCATCAGAACTCAACTCGGGTCATGGAAGCCAAGCTTATTCACCGTCATATACAAGACAGGGAGTTTCTATGGAGGCATGTGCACCGAACTAGAAGGACAGATGAGTTATGTAAAACAACTTGGACTGTGCTTCCCAGTTAAAACCAACGGAGAAGAATGTCCTTGTTCCCACCTTGGACGTGGCTGTGAGCCCAGCAAAGGTCATAGGCAGGAAGGTTGATTTCAGAGACTGAACTTCCCAGAGAAGCAGCCTTGGTATTGGACACCCGGGTTCTTCTTGACCCCCCCTTTGCAGTGTGAGCGCTCATTATCATCAGCATTTGAGGAAAGAGAGAATGATTATTGGAAAGGCTTGGCAAACAGGGAAGACTGAGCCCAGGTCAGGCCAGGCAGGCTGTGTGGCCCCTGTGTTCAGGAGCCATTAGTTGTACCCTCCAAGTTACGGGGCTGGGAAATTAGACTTTAGGCACGCTCTGGGTAATGGCTACGTTTCCGTGACAGGACCAACACTTCTGTTTTCTGTCTTCTATTTGTTGTTGTTGTTGCTGTTAAGAAAAATTCTGAGAATTTCCACATTTAGTTTTGAGCCAGGCCCCATGTGCTATGAGATGATGTTAAGATCCCAGATCCATCTGAGGCAGACATCAAGGGGCTCACAGCTCCTGAGGTAATACCCGGGTTTCCATGTCTCAGAAAGCCTCTAAGTGATGCCCATCTCTTGGCCTGAACCAGGGCTTCCGTTTCCACCTCTCTAAAATGCCAGGGTTAAGTCAAGCTTGCTTATCGGCACCTTGATTTTTGATATTTCGGACAAGCTCTTCTTCGAGCGATGTTTTCCATCAGGTCTGTAAACGCCTTCCTAAAAATAGACTTTAAATCCGAGACTCATTAAGCAGGCCACTAAAGAGGTCCCTGATGGCTTCCTTATTTCAGGAAGCCTTGAATTAATTATTTCCACTCAGGAAAATGTCATGTTGCAGTTCAGTGCTGCCCTAGTCCCCAAGTGAACGTCAGGAAGAAACAAAGGAAAGGCAGTCTCCACATATGGAGCCAAGGAGGAGAGAACCCCCCCCAGACGCCCCCACTTTCCCCAGAATGAAATTCGACAATTTACTAGCCATGTGCCACTTAACGATGACTTAGTCAACCATGAATGACGGTGGTTTCACAAGATGACACTGCCCTTCGACGGCACAGGAGCCTTTGATGTCAGCAAATGCTGCGAGGTTCATACAATGACAAACCTGGTAGAGATGCCCTTCCCATCCTGTATCCCTATAGTCAGGTGACATGTGACGGTGACCTCTGCTTTCCTCTCTGGAAAAAGCCAAGTGTTCATTCCTCATTAGCTTCACAGCCATCAGGGTTTATATTGGTACCTATTGCATCACGTAGCAAAATCCCCCGACAAATTAATAGCTCGATGCAATCATTCATAATCACCTATGTATCTGCAGGTAGGCTGGGTGATTTTGGGTGGCTGGATTTAGGAGGGTTTGCTCTGCGCTCAGTTGGCCACTGGGCTGGAAGATGGCCCATTCGACCCTGAAGATTAGATTCGACCCATGTTTGCAAATTCTCCCAAAATAGCCTTACCAGGCGGGGACCAAGTCCTCCAGCATGTGAGCCTGTGTTGGCTGGTTTGCATCCAAACCGCAGCACTAGCCAACATTTTTCTTTTAATTTGCGGGCTTAATCCAAGTTCAGACTTTAAAGAAATTCTTTCTGATTGTGCTTTCAAATTCCTAAGGAACTGGAGAAGTGGAGCTTGCTTGTCAGCAGCCTGAAACCCTTTTCACGTGCAGGTCCTCTCTGCGGCACCTGCTGTGCCAGGCCCCTCGGCTCCCTTGTCTTAAGTGACCCGCACAGAGGAGAACCTGGGCTATAGGCAGAGTGAAGGGCCAGCCATGGATCTCCACTATGAAGCGAGAGAGAGAGAGAGAGAGAGAGAGAGAGAGAGAGAGAGAGAGAGGTCTTGGATGGACAGGGGGGGGGGCGCGTGTGTTCCAGGGACCCTGAGGACAGGAAGAAGGTTGTGCTCATGTGAAGAAGGGTTGCTGGCATGAAAGCAGAGTCCCAGGCTGAGAGGAGTCTGGTTGGCCCTCCTATGGGATCTGGACGTAATGGTGAAGACGTGTGAAGTTGCTGGTGGGTTTAGGGAGAGTGATGGTGTCCAGTTTTGCCTGCTGGGAAGATTGTGTAGTATCAGGGAGTCACAGGGTCAGGGTGGGAGTCCTTTCTGCGAGTGTTTCCACCCCAAAGGCGTCTTTTCACGCAGCAGCCCCTGTGACCCTCCATCTGCTGGCTGCCCTGCCCTGGGGACCTTTTCTAGGTATCGGACCCCTTGGCACTGCTCACTCAGATACTGGGGGTGGGGCTAGGTGTGGCAAGACCAGGGAGTTTTGTCCTTGCTGCTCTTGGTTGACTTTATAACAGGTTAGCTTTTAAATTTCTGGCTCATTCCAGATATGATGCCTCCGGCCCTGGGGGAAACTTGGCCTCCCTAGCTCTGCATATGACATTTACATTCTGGGAAACAGCATTTAGGTGGTTAGGGGAGGACCATTACCAGACCCTGCGTCCCAGGCTTTTAGTCTCTGGCTACTTTCTGTGTACTAGGACTTGGCCCTGAGAATCACCAGAAGTGGGGACAAGGGATTGTTTTGTTTTGGGCTTTGTTGTTTTGTTTGTTTGTTTTTTGTTTTTCCCTGACACATGTGCAGTCTCACTGGACTTTTGGGCTCCCGGGATATCAAGTGTGGCCGGAGGATTTGGGATTAGCTCAGTCAGAGCTAGCCCAGCACGCTCAGAGCCCCAGGTTGGCCCCCTAGTGCTGCCTCATCTGTCTGTGGTGGTTCCTGCCCTTGATTCTAACCCTGGGAGGTAGAGTCAGGAGGATCAATCGGGGCAAGGCTTGAGGCCAGCCTGAGGTAAATAAGACTAATCGCACAATAACAGCAACGGAGGAAAGGGAGGAAGGACAGAAACAAAGGTGGTGAGGTAGATGGGAGAGGCCGACTCAACACAGGCAAGGCAACAGACTCCCATCCCGAGGTCGGACGGCGGAGGCATCTTCTGTTTGTTCTCACCTCTCATACTTTCCCCCTTGTTTGAGACAGGGTCTCCTGTTCCCTGCTACATACGCCAGGCTGGCCCACGAGGATGCTGGATAGTCTCCTGTGTCCTTGACAAGCTTGGGAAGAATGGATCACAGTTGAGAAAATGCCTCCATCAGATTGGCCTGTAGGCAAGTCTGTGGGACATTTTCTCGGTGAATGATTGATGTGGGAGAGCCCAGCTCTCTGGCTGTGGTACTGGGCAGGTGGCCCAGGGTGAGCAAGCCATGAGGAGTGACCAGCACACAGCACTGCTTCAGTTCCTGCCTCCAGGCTCCTGCCCTGAATAAACCCCTTCCTCCACAAGTTGTTTTTGGTCGTGTTCTTTATCGCAACACAAAGGAAACTAGAAAGACGTGCTACCAGGTTAGTCTTCCGGCTGCACTTCACATCTCTCCATAGGAGTGCTGGGATCACAGATGTGTCTACTGCATCCAGCTATGCTGGGTTCTGTGCATCCAAATTCTGGTCCTTGTGTCTACATGTCAAGCCCTTTATTCATCTTCCCAGCCCTGGTTTTTACTTTATCTATGTATGGGTGTTTTGCCTGTATTTTTGTCTTTGAATCACATATGTATCTGCTGCCCTGGAAGCCAGATTCCTCAGATACCCTGGACGTACAAGGGGTTGTGAGTCTCCCTGGGGGTGCTGGGAACAGAACCAGGTCCTCTGAGATGCTTTTAACCATCGAGCCATCTCTTCAGTCACCACCACCTCCCAGTATTTCTCAAAGAAAGAAATAAATTCAATATTAACTTCTTAGATTCCATTAAAAGTAACAAGGTCACCAACTCTCCTTACAGAGATTTGGCAACTTGTGGTGGGAGCTTAAGGAAAAGCACAAACCATGATGGCGGTTGTGCCAGAAGACCTCAACAGCCAGTGTGAAAGGGTTCTTGTCTTAAGTTCTTTTCCCATTTCTGATAAGAATATTCTGGGGGAGGGGGGAAAGACTTAAGAAAGAAAGGGTTCAGGGCTGGAGAGATGGCTCCGTGGTTAAGAGCACTGACTGCTCTTCCAGAGGTCCTGAGTTCAATTCCCAGCAACCACACGGTGGCTCACAGCCCTCTGTGATGGGATCTGATGCCCTCTTCTGGTATCTGAGGGGAGTCAGACTTGAAAGGCTTCTGAATACTTGCATTTACATAATGAGGTCTCTGTGGTTAAGCTGAGACCAAGCACTAAGTATGTGTGTTCACTATGTGCCTTTTAATGTATATCCTGAGGTTAATTTTTTTTTTTTTTTTTTTTTTT
>NC_034599.1:66662403-66672647 GCF_900095145.1 Mus pahari | reverse complement strand
TCTGTATAGCCCTGGCTGTCCTGGAACTCACTTTGTAGACCAGGCTGGCCTCAAACTCAGAAATCCACCTGCCTCTGCCTCCCGAGTGCTGGGATTACCTAAATTTTTTTATTAAATTTATTTGTGTATGTGTATTTATAGATGTGTGTATGTGTATATATAGAGGTGTGTGTGTATGTATAGATGTGTGTGTGTGTGTGTGTGTGTGTGTGTTCACTAGCGTGTCATCACACCTATGTGGAAAGGTCTGAGGATAACTTGTTAGGAGTTGGTACTCTTCTTTCAGCATGCAGGTTCTGGGGGTGGAACCAAGGTTGCCAGCAGCCTTTACCTGCTACTGAACCAGCTTGCCAGTCCAATCTCTGCCTATTCTTGCTTCATAGTTTTCTAGTTTTAGTCTACGAACGCCATTCCTAATTTCCCCGGGTGAAATTTTTAAGAACGAGTCCGTCCTCTCCCCCAGAACCCAGTCCATTCACTGAATCTTCCTAGCAACAGGTTGACTCACGCACTTGGTCATTTTTCTCAGATCTCTGTGAAGGGAGTGTCCTCCCCTGGTGGCTTCCTGCTGTGCATTCTGGCTCCACATTTTATCTTAGATTAATGCTATGATGTTCCTGCCCTCAGCAGAGACTGAATTCTAGATATTGGACATGAACGAGTTTCTAGGACTGCAGACCTTCCTGTATCTGTCTCCTACTGGGGCAAGGAGTATGTTTCTGCATAGAAAGTAAGCAAGCCACTCATGTCCATCCCTAATTTTGTTGTTGTTGTTGTTGTTTAAGATCATACAGGACTCTCGTTCAGCCATATGTCAGCATGACTCAGGTGGCTCCAGTTCCAAGATGCTGACACTTGGACCACCAGCTTTTTCTGACCTTAGCTTCCCTGGGTTCAATGTTAGCTCGGATAACCACAGGATTCCATTCCCTGTGAAGAGTCTGGAGCCCAGAGGAGTGGCCATAGTCTTTTCTCACTTACTGATCTTGACTGGGAAAGTCTGGATTGCTTTTATAATAATAAAAAATTCATTGTAAATCAGATAATATGCTTGCTTTGCAACTGTAAGGACCTGAGTATAACCCCAGTATCTGTGGGCTTATTGTTGTTTGTTTGTTTGTTCTATTTGTTTTTTTGAGACAGGGTTTCTCTAGGTAGCCTTGGCTGTCCTGGAACTTGATTTGTAGACCAGGCTGGCCTCGAACTCAGAAATCTACCTGCCTCTGCCTTCATAGTGTTGTGCTTAAAGGCAGTTGCTTGTTTGTTTTTTAAAAGGTAGAGGCAGAGACAACCAGATCCTTTTAAAATAAGCTTGGAAGAGAGCCCTCCCTGAAGCCTGTGATATGCCCTAGTGATTAGGTATACAGACTCTGGAAACGGATCCTGGAAGACCAATATCCGAATCTTAGATAGGACATTCACTAGCTGTGCAGCCCTGGACCCATGCTACCACTTTGTCCTTCCAACAGCAGGTAAGAACAGGATGGCAGGTGTGTAGACATTCCCCTCGCCCCTCCTCCCCAGTAAGAGTCACTGAGAATAGGAGCATCAGGTAACAGGTGTCTTGTGGCATTAGTAAGCCTGTTTTCTTCCTTTTTGTATTTGTCATCTTATGTGTGTGTGCCTGTGTGAGTTTATGTACCATGTGAGTGCAGGAGACCACGGAGGCCAGAAGAGGGTGTCAGGTCCCCTGTAACTGAAGTAATAAGAGGTTATGACCTACCATACAGGTGCTTGGGTCCAAAACCAGGGCCTCTGGAAGAGCACCCAGTGTTTTTAAACCACTGAGCCATCGCCCCAGCTCCCAGAAAACTCTGTTTTGTTTTGTTTTGTTTGTTTGTTTTGGCTTTGTTTTGTTTTTAAAACAAATATAATTTACCTTCCTGCTTCCTTTGGTCATATATGTATGTCCATATACAAACTCTACTGGGGATGTTTTTTTGTTCTTATTCCTGTAACCTAGACTGAAGTGTTCATTTTTTTTTCCAGTTGTGGTAAAGTCTGTGTAACATAAAACTTGTTATTTATACTAAGGTCCAAAGAACTGGTCAGCAATCACATTTGCATTGTTGGGCAGCAGCAGTGTGAGCCAACCCCACAGCTTTCTCATCAAAACACAGTGTTCTAAAAGAACTATCCATTTTATTTGTTGTGGGCGGCTCTGGGCTACCTGCATTTCGATGTCAATTCGGCTCTCTCAGGAGGGGTTGCCTGGGCATGAGTCACGTACTCAAGTGACTTCTTGTGAACCTCCCCAAATAAATAAAGGGATCGATCACTGGACGAGTAGGCGGGACTTCTGGGTTGGCCAGAGGAAGAAAGGAAACAGGAGAGAGTTGGGGGCTGTTGGATTGGGGATATGGAAAGGGCAAGATGTAACTGCTAGTGCCTCCCGGTTTCATGGCAGATTCGTCAGGATTCGCCAGCGGAGGATTTAGATTTAATATGGCTTACAAGATTAGAACTCTAGTTATTGCACCAAGAGACTGAGCTACCATTGTTTCTGAACTAAGTTTGTGTGGTGTTTTTCTTCTCCCTGTGACTTGACTGGGTTCTGGAGAGAAAGGTACGGTGGCAAAGCGTGGATGTGCACCACAAAGGTGGGGGAGAGGGGATTTTGACGCATGGGGCTGGTGTGGTAGTGACCTGCCAGAAGGAACTTGGTGAGCTGGGTGGAGATGTTTCGGGAACCACCTGGCCAGAGAGTCTGCCAAGATGAGAACACCGGGCTGGAGCCAGGGATGTCCTGGATAATAAAGGAACTTCCTGGTCTCTTAATATTTCCCACAACATTTATTAAGTGCTTCTCAGTCAATAAATAAATTAATTAATTAATAGTAAATAAATAAATAAATACTCTTCACATTTTATCACTCCTTGCACTCTGTGGCAATGTTTTAAGAAAACAAAATTTAGAACAAAAAATGAAGTACTTTCTTTCCTGCCAGCATACAAAATCCAAAGCTTGCAACAAAGCTACTATGTCATAGCTCTTGTTCTCCAAGCTCACTGAAGTTCCATTCTTGCTGTGGTGTTGTATCTTTTGAACAGGTATATAATTAAGATCCATGGTGCATGATCTGCATGGTTCCCACATGGAGACACTTGCCAAATGTGGCTTACTGTACCATGTTCTTTTAATTCCCCTCCACAGAGTATGCTGAGCTGCCTACATGACACCCACAAAGGTCAGCCATGTTCCTTCCTAAAATCTTTCCTCACCTGCTATATCCATTAAAGGAGATTCATTCTGATGTCTCAGTTTAATTTCCGAGTGGATGGACCTTTTTCCAGTACTAGGCATAAATATTAAGCCAGGTGGTTGTGGCAGATGCATTTAATCCCAGCACTCAGGAGGCAGAGGCAGGGAGATTTCTGAGTTTGAGGCCAGCCTGGTTGACAGAGCTAGTTCCACGACAGCCAGGGCTACACAGAGAAACTCTGTCTCAAAAAAATAATGTGTAAATAAAAATTAAGGCCGGGCCTGGTGGCGCAGGCCTTTAATCCCAGCACTCGGGAGGCAGAGGCAGGTGGATTTCTGAGTTCGAGGCCAGCCTGGTCTACCAAGTGAGTTCNAAAAAAAAAAAAAAAAAAAATTAAGGCTTTTAAGTATAAATTAGAGTGCTAGAGATACACCTCAGCTGTTAAGAACACTTACTGCTCCTGCAGAGGACCTGCGTTTGGCTCCCAGTACTCACACGGTGGCTCCTAGCCACCCGCAATCCCTGTTCCAGAAGGTCTAACCCCATCTCTGAATTATACAGACACATGTAGTGCACATACACACATACATACATGTAGTGCACATGCATGCATGCAGGCAAAACACTTATACACATAAAAAAAGAATCTTAAAAGTAAATTATACTATGTTTATGGAAGCTATGTTTCATTTCTATATTTCCTAAAAAAAAAAAAAAAAAAATTAAGCCTATGAAAATCATCTGGGCCAGGGCTAGGGAGATGACTCAGTAGTTAAGAATGTTTGATATTCTTGTGAGAACCCAAGCTTGGTTTCTAGAATCCAGCATCTCAGCTCACAGCTTCCTGCAACTCCAGTTCTTCTGTGGGAGCTGACATGCATATGCACATACCCATGCATGTGCATACAGAGACAGACAGTCTCTCTCTCTCTCTCTCTCTCTCTCTCTCTCTCACACACACACACACACACACACACACACACACACACACACGAATAAAAATAAATCTCTTGGGGCTGGTTAGTTGGCTCAGTGGTTAAGAGCCCTTGTTGCCGTTAGTTAGATCGATGTGGCGCTCCTCCTGAGTTCTCTTCGCGGGACCTAAGCCGCCAGGCGAGGGACAGACATTCATGGCGAATGGTTATTCATTGTGAATGGCGACCGCTCTTCTCGTTCTGCCATCTGTATGCCGGTGGGGTGTGGAAGGCAGGGGTGCGGCTGTCTGGCCCGAGCACTGTCCCGCGCGCACTTCTTGCTGTTGTTCACGGGGTGGACGCATCAGGCGCTCGGTATCAGGTGCTCGTTTGCTCTTACGTGGTTCACTTCGATCGTGTCTCACTTGACCCTCTTCCCTGAGCCGGGGAATGTGGCTGGTACATCGTGGTGCATACCCTTCCCGTCTGGTGTATGCACGCACTCTGCTTTTTTTGTGAGCCTCGAGGTGGTCCTGGAACGGTCCAGGCTTTGACCCCTAGGTGCCTGCTTCTGAGTTGGCAAAAAACAAAACAAAACAAAACAAAACAAAAAAAAACCCTTGTTGCAAAGGACCTAGGTTCAATTCCCAGCACCCACTTGGAGGCTTACCACCTCCTCAGTCAGTACCAGGCATGCATGTGGCACACAGGTGCACACGCAGGGAAAACACTGATACACATAAAAAATAATTTTCAAATCTCTCTCTCTCTCTCTCTCTCTCTCTCTCTCTCTCTCTCTCTCTCTCTTTAAGAAAAAGAAAATAGGCCAACCACTTCTTAGTGTATGGTATTCAGACTTCCATCTTCTGGGCTTAAAAATGTTGCGGTGTTGTAAGGGATGAATGGAGTATCCAGGGCCAGGATCAGGGAAAGGCCTTAAGGACATGTGGGCATCTTACTTCCTGACTGCTCTCTAACGGCTGACTGTGGTGGGACACTGGTAGCCCAGCACCAAGGCCTCAAGGGCAGGCTGATGAAGCGTCGCAGCTTCCACCACTCGCTGTGGTTCCTTCAGTCACCCTTGCAACCATTTTTCTTTCTTCAGTCTGGTCTTTTGTTTGTTTGTTTGGTTGGTTGGGGTTTTTTTTTTGTTTGTTTGTTTGTTTTTTCAAGACAGGATTTCTCTATAGCTCTGGCTGTCCTGGAACTCACTCTGTAGACCAGGCTGGCCTCGAACTCAGAAATCCGCCTGCCTCTGCCTCCCGAGTGCTGGGATTAAAGGCATGCGCCACCACGCCTGGCTTTCAGTCTGGTTTTAATGGTCTAGAACCCAGTCAACCCTTGCTTCCCTCGTGGGAATCTAAATTTCTTCTTCCAATGTGTGGGTGCCAGGGATTGAACTCAGTTGTTAGGCTTGGTGACAAGTATCTTTACTCGAGGACCTGAGATTGGTTCCAAGCACTTTAGTGACCCACAATTGCCTGCCACTCCAGCCTCAGAGACTGAGGGGACCTGACGCCTTTGGTCTCAGGCAAGTCTTGGTCCACAATAATCTTTCTACTTCCTCCAGCCAAACCCCGTGTGTGAGCCTTACATCCCTCACACTTCCAGGTGTTCCTCCTCTCACACGGTTCCGGTTCGATCTCGCCTTTGAGGCAGCCGTGTGTAGATCAAAGGCTCGGGAAGGTGGCGTGGAGCAGTGTAGAGCAGAGACCCGGATGCTTCGGTTAACAGCTCAAAAGCATTGCTTGACAGGCACACACGAAGGGCTCTCCTCTGATGGAAGTCAGCTTCTGTGCTTGGAGAATCAGAATCCACAAAAACAAAACAAACCCCAAACCACGAAAACAAAATTGGAATTCTATTAAGAATTCCAAAAACTTGGAAAATATTACTTGAGCCAGGAGTGTGGTCCCAGTTATACCTTAGGATCACCTGAGAGAAGTAATGAAAACTGTCCTCCTTCAGACCTCGGGTTTACTTGGCCACCATGGGGTCTAAGCAAGGCTATTTTTTAAAGGTTCTCCAGTATTTATCCTAGGGTGCAAACTCATTCATACATAAGCAAGGCACCCATCCCATAATCATATGCAAAGCAGACATAGCATCTGGATTAAGGACCCTTGGCTTCTCTTAGAATCAGAAATGGTGGGTTGAACTTTCAGGGTAAAAGGACTGTTTTTATTTAAAAAAAAATAATAATATACTTTTATGTACTGGTGTATTAATAAAATATGATTGTTTTGTGGAAGAAAGTCCCCACAAGATAAAAGTTCTCAAAGCCTATGACAACCACATGTGTGAAAGAGACGAGCGCAGGGTGCATCTCCGGTCACCACTGGGTTTAATTATTGTTCTGTTCGCATTAAGATGTCACAATGAATAGGTCAGGGATGTTGGCGATCGTGCAACCTAAATCTCCCTCATTGTCATTGACCAGGGCTTACTGGTGGTTTCTGCTCTGCTTTGTGGCTGTCTGTAATTTTGAGTGGCCTAAGTGATGACAAAAATGCCCGACAGCAGCAACTTTAGGAAGGAAGGGTCTCTCTGGACTCCGTTTGGGAGATTTAGTCCATGATGGTAGCGGAGGCGGGGTAGGAGCATGAGCCGCCCTTTGTGATCTCAGTCAGGGTCTTAACGGTTTCTGTGACTGTGATAAAACACCACAACCCAAAGCAACTTGGGGACTAAACGGTTTATTTCACCTTATAGCCTCTAAGTCCTTTATAAAGGGAAGTCAGAGCAGGAGTTCAGGAAAGGAACCTGGAACCATGGCAAAGGTCATGGAGAAACACTGTTTGCAGGCTTGCTCATTTGATTTCTTTATTTACATTTCAAATGTTATCCCCTTTCCCTGTCCCCACCCCACCCCCAGAGCCCCCCTATCCCATCCTCCCTCCCCCTGCTTCTATGAGGGTGTTCCTCCACCCACCCACCCTCTCCCACCTCCCCACCCTCAGTTCCCCTACACTGGGGCATCTATCGAGCCTTCATAGGACCAAAGACCTCTCCTCCCATTGATGCATGACAAGGCTATTCTCTGCTACATATGCAGCTGGAACCATGTGTACTTGTTGATTGTTTAGTCCCTGGGAGCTCTTGGGGGTACTGGTTGGTTGATATTGTTGTTCTTCCTGTGGGGTTGCAATCCCCTACAACTCCTTGGTCCTTTCTCTAATTCTTCTATTAGGGACCCAGCGCTCAGTCCAATGATTGGCTGCGAGCATCTGTCTCTGTATTTGTAATGCTCTGGCAGGGCCTCTCAGGAGACAGCCATATCAGGCTCCTGTCAGCATGCACTTCTTGGCATCCTCAATAGTGTCTGGGTTTGGTAACTGTATATGGGATAAATCCCCAGGTGGGACAGTCTCTGGATGGCCTTTCTTTCGATCTCTGCTCTACACTGTATCTCCATATTCGCTCCCATGAGTATTTTGTTCTCCTTCTAAGAAGAACTGAAGCACCCACACTTTGGTTTTCCTTCTTCTTGAGCTTCATGTGGTCTGTGAATTGTATCTTGGTTATTTGGAGCTTTGGGGCTAATATCCACTTATCAGTGAGTGCATACCATGTGTGTTCTTTTGTGATTGGGTTACCTCACTCAGGATGATATTTTCTAGGTCTATACATTTGCCTAAGAATTTCATGAATTCATCATTTTTAATAGCTGAGTAGTACTCCATTGTGTAAATGTACCACATTCTCTGTATCCATTCTTCTGTTGAGGGACATCTGGGTTCTTTCCAGCTTCTGGCTATTATAAATAAGGCTGCTATGAACATAGTGGAGCATGTGTCCGTATTATATGCCCAGAAGTGGTATAGCTGGGTCCTCAGGTAGTACTATGTCCAATTTTCTGAGGAATTGCCAAACTGATTTCCAGTGTGGTTGTACCAGCTTGCAATCCCACCAGCAATGGAGGAGTATTCCTCTTTCTCCACATCCTCACCAACTTCTGCTGTCACCTGAATTTTTGATCTTAGCCATTCTGACTGGTGTGAGGTGGAATCTCAGCGTTGTTTTGATTTGGATTTCCCTGATGACTAAGGATGTTGAACATTTCTTTAGGTGCTTCTTGGCCATTTGATATTCCTTAGTTGAAAATTCTTTGTTTAGCTCTATACCCCCTTTTTAAATAAGAATATTTGATTTTCTGGAGTCTAACTTCTTGAGTTCTTTGTATATATTGGATATTAGCCCTCTGTTGGATGTAGGATTGGTAAGATCTTTTCCCAGTTGTCAGACCTTTTCTTAAAGGACTCCTGACCACCTGTCCGAGTGGCACTGCCCACAGTGGGCAGGGGCGGGACCCTCCCACATCAATCATCAGCCTAGAAAACACCCATAGACTTGCCTACAGCCAATCTGAAGGAGACCCTCCATTAAGGGCTTCTCTTCTTAGATAAGTCCTGTCAAGTGGACAAAACCAAACCAAAACAAAACATAAAACCAAAACAGCAGAGACGGGAAGCAGAAAGGAAAAGGAAGTGAAGCCTAAAACCTCAAGATCCTGGGGGTGAAGACACGACTCATGGGTTAAGAGCAATGTCGCTCATGAGGAGGACTTGGGTTTGAACCCAAGCACTCACAAACACCTGTAACTCTAGCTCCAAGGGGGTCTGATGCCCTTGGCCTCTGTGATGATCTACACACACACATACATCTACACACATGCACACATAGCCACATATAGACCCACCTGCATTTACACAATTAAGATAAATCACCAGGCACGGGGGTGCACACCTTTAATACAAGCTCTTCAGAGACAGATTTCTGTGGATTCAAGGCCAGCTCGGGCTACATAGCAACACCCTGCCTCATAAAAAAGAAAAGTAATTTAAAAAAAATCTAAAAACAAAACTAACGACCCCAAGACCTATGTTTGGTGGCTCACTTCTTCCGGCAAAGCTCCACCTCCAAAAGGGGTCACAACCTTTTCAAATAGAGCCATCAACCTGGAACTAAGTGTTCAAACAACACAAGGTTTTGAGTATCCACTCTCCCATTCAAACACACCTGCTGCCTTGCAGATAGGTGACAATGTCTGTTGAGCCCAGACTTTGAGTTTTCATTCCCAGAGCTGATGCTGGCTTCCAAAAAATGGGAGAGTTGACCCAAGCAAGAAGCCTGGGTCAGCTGTTTTCCTCTCGTGTAGCCCCTCGGCTCAGCATCCTGGCCTGGAACATCCCAGCTCTGCTCCAATCTGGCTCTTCTGGCAAACAAAGCCCACTGCAGTTGTGATGTCAGTCTCTAAACGAATGATGATTTACTTTGGCTGATGTTTTAAGCCAGTGATGTTCAGGGTATCATGTGGATGTGCGGTGCAGCAGAGGTGTTTACCTCAGGGTGATCAGAAAGCAAAGAAAAATGCGGGAAGGGATGAGATGAAACCACCGAGCCCACCCCTTGAAAGTAACCTACTTACTCGAACAAAGGCCCCACCCCTGCAAGTTGCCTTGACATTCTAAGAATAGCATCAAGTTATGACTCCATCCGAGGATCAAGCCGCTGATGAGGTCACAGCCTTTTGGATTCATTCATTAAAAACAAACAATGCAGTCTTGTATTATAGGAGCAGGTACTCCAGCTGGGGACTAAGCCCTTTGAGGGGACACTTCGTATCCAAACCAGAAGAGGCTGAGTTGACAACATGCCAGCTATCACCATTACTTCTAAAGACACACCAGTGTCCTGACTCATTTTCACCATGTTGGCCCAATCTGAACTTGCATGGTAAGAAAGGAAGATGAGTGTCCGTTTCTGTGCCCTTGACTTTCACAGATGGGAGTCGGGGTGGGTGTGTGTGTGAAAGTCTGGTGTACCAGTGCACAGAAGGACAGATCTCAACCTAGTTCTCATGCCACGGGGCGGGTCTCCGTGGAAGCAGTCACGATCTCCGTTGGTTGCAAGCCTGAAGCACACACACACACAGAGTGATTCACATGAGTGAATCTCTATCCTGAGACTCCCGAGGCTTTGGATGGAGAAGGCAGATGTTATGTGAAATAAGAAGGATGGAGTCAATCTTTGCTCCAGTGCACTGCCGGGGAGAGCAGACTGCTGAGGAGGGACCCGGGGCTGGTCCCAGTCGTCCGGCGCCTGTCCCGCCCAAGGAGGGGTGTTC
>NC_034599.1:66658419-66662392 GCF_900095145.1 Mus pahari | reverse complement strand
AAAAAAAAAAAAAAAAAAAAAAAAAAAAAAAAAAAAAAAAAAAAAGAAGGATGGAGTCTTGGGAGTCTTCAGTGAAGCTCTGACTGCAGACCAGTCTCTCAACCTCTGGTTTCCCAGTTACTTAGCAGGGGCGTGATCTTGATCTTGGATACGTTTGTGCTCTTCTGAGCCCTGACTCCCTCGCCAGTGAGGTGGAGATAAGAACATCTCTGTTGTGGGCTGAGGCACAATGTTTGCTGGGTGTGTGCATCCTGACTTCTGTCCTTATTGTAAAACAAACAAAACAAATAAAACAAAACAGAACGGAACAGAACGGAGCGGAACATCTGTTTCCTGGAGTTGTTCTGCGATTTGGATACTGAATGTGAAGTTCCTCAAATTGTCCAAGGAACCCGAGTTTCTCGCCATGGTCGTTGCCTCCATGGCTGTCACTGCAGCTCCACACTCCAGAGCAGGTGGAGTAACAGCACTTAGGGTCTGTGAAAAAAGTCCTTGGACCTGGCTGTGGATGGACTTGGGGTGGGGAGGTAGAGTGCTGGCCTAGCAACATCCTAAAAAAAAAACCAGGTGTGGTCACACATGTCTATAACTCCAGGTGCAGACATGCACATCTATAATCCAACACTTAGAAGGCAGAGGCAAGGAGCTTCAAAAATTAAAGGTCATCCTTGGCTATAAAGCAACGTTGAGGCCAGCCTGGGCTACATGAAACCCTGGACCTGCTCTGGAAGGCAAGCTAAAGTTCACATTAAGTTTGAAGCCTAGCCATTAACTGGTCCAGCTTGCTCCTTTCACTTGACACAGATTTTAGAAAAATGTGTTCTAGAAGTTCTTTGCTAAAGGATCTTGGCAGCTATGGCTGAAAGAAGTCACAAGCTATACATTAAAATATGCCTATCTAGGTTTTGGGGGGGGGCTTATCCACAAAGAGAATTTGAGAACCACTTTCATTACTAAATAATTCAACCTAAAGAGTAATTAACATGGCGCAGAGAATAAAAAAAAAAAGTTAAGTGTGCTAGCTTTTTTGTTTTAATCTTGAGATTTGAGCTGTCCTAGATTTGGCCAAGGTACAGTGGAAAGAGGACTCGTGTCCTTGTGTGCTGTGACATAGCCAGGGCACTGAAGGATAACATTATCAACCATCTTTATTGATTAGCATCAGTGGTTGGGGGGTGTCTTAGTCAGAGTTTCCATTGCTGTGCAGAGACACCATGACCAAGGCAACTTATAAAGGACAACATTTAATTGGGGCTGGCTTACAGGTTCTGAGGTTCAGTCCATTATCAAGGCAGGAAACAGCAGCATCCAGGCAGGCATGGCGAAGGAGGAGCTGAGAGTTCTGCATCTTGATTCAAAGGCAATGAGAAGACTACTTAACTTACTGTCTTCCAGGAGCTAGGAGGAGGGTCTCAAAGCCCTCCCCTACAGTGACACACTTCCTCCAGCAAGAACACACCTCTTAATAGTGCAC
Organism: Mus pahari; assembly: GCF_900095145.1. Taxonomy (NCBI): domain Eukaryota; kingdom Metazoa; phylum Chordata; class Mammalia; order Rodentia; family Muridae; genus Mus; species Mus pahari. The sequence goes on along the minus strand of NC_034599.1, from coordinate 66,660,918 downwards.
TTCCTGGGCCAAGCATATTCAAATCACCACAGGGGTGACAGTGATGATGGCTTTAAAGCCGCTGTTTTTAGGTTCATACTTCCCTCAGCTGCCTGAATACTGGCATCCTGCTTTTATCCTCATGCCCCTAAGGCAGGAAGCTTGGCTTCTAGAAGTGCAGGCCCTGCTTATATTCAACCAGCAAGCCAACAAAATGTTCAGCCGGGCTGAATCCCTTGATGTCCTCAATTCATTTTCTTGGTTTCTCTAGTACTGTGAAAGCTTGAACTATCTGTACAGGGAATCTGTGTTTTCTGGAGCTGCTCCTGCAGAGACCACAGAGGCAATCGTTACAGCAAATGTCATCCCTCTTAGAGTGATCCTAGCCTTGTGACAAGGATGCCCTACAGTTAGAGTAGTGCAGAGCCACATAAGCAATGGTGTCTCCCTCTTCCCGCCTCTCACAGAATGCGACTATCTCTGGTACTCTGACCTTTCTCCTTCCACAAGACATAAAACACATACAAACACCTCCTGAGCATACCACCGTTCCTGAGATCCTGCTTCTTCCCCTATGCCCTGCCCCGTACGTGTTTTGTTCATTCATCACATGTACTGAATGCCTGCTGTGTTCAGGTGGCTAAACACCCCAGGAAGAACCTGCATTGAGAGCTATGTGCACCGAGTGCATGCAGTTCCCATGGAGACCAGAAGAGGGCATCTGAAACTTGAGCCGGTTGTGAGTTGCTATGTGGATGCTGGGAACTGAACCTGGTCTTCTACAGGAGCAGCAGGTGCTCAAGAACTCTTACCTGCTGAGCCATCTCTCCAGCCCTCACACTTCTTGGAGGAGAGGATTCTTTGGAATAATAGTTTAAAACGGACCGGTTTTAGGTAGGATGGTGGTGACACATGTCTTTGATTCCAGCACTTGGGAGGTAGATCTCTATGAGTTTGAGGACAGCCTAGTCTATAGGGTAAATTCCAGGACAGCCAAGGCTACCCAGAGAAATCCTGTGTATGTTGGTGTGTACGGTGTAGACATGTGGCTGGGCACCTGAGTCATACCTTCCTTCCCTGGCTCTTAGCCAGGCCTGTAGAGAGGGTGCAGCTGGCCTTACTGAGGACAGAAGGGCACATGATGGTGTGCCATAGAATTATCCAGAGATCTGACTGCAGGCTGTTTGTGGGGAGACAGTTTGAGCTGCTGCGCTGTGACAACTTAGGGTAAAGTTGAAGACGGTGCCAAGAGAAACTGTTGGCTGCTGTATGCTGGGGGAGCCACGGGAACTAGGTTGCCTGGCAGAGAACAAGTCCCAGGCTCTGAGACTGGCTCTCTGGATAGGAGCACTTCTGCCCCAAGGAGCCCTCAGCACAGGGTAGAGTGCAGAGTTGTGAGTGACTGTCCTCTGAGCCCATCGTCCACTATGCTGGGGAGTTCAGCTGGGCCCCTTTGCAGAAACCTTAACCCAGCTGGACCTGTTGACTGTTCACCCTCTCACTGAGACCCTCCCCTCAGTATCCAGCCACCTCCTACTGCCTTTTCTATGTAACTTTGCCTTAATTGACGAGGCTGTGGGGATCGGCTGGAGTACATAGAAGGGGGGGGAGGTCAGGGGGGAGGGAGACAGGAGAAAGGGAGTTCTGTTTCTGTAGCTACAGGAAGCTCTCATCCCCGTTGGATAAAGGACTTCCAGAGGTGATACTGGGAGGCATCCCCAGGCCCCTGTAAATAGCCCCCAGCTGTGCCCTGTAAGGAAGCCCAATAAACTCAACTGGTCTTCCATGGCCAACTTTGGCAGGATCGTGCCTTGCTTGGTTTCTCATTGAAACCTCAGGAAAAGGTAGATTTTGGTTTTGTCTCTCTTTGAGAAGGAATTTAACATTCCTTCTGTTAACAACAGCGGTGTAGCGATGAGTGGGGAAAGTACCCTGGAACATCTTCCCTTGAGTCCTATGGAAATCTTGTAACCCCTAAGAATCTGGCTGCCCCGGGCTAGCGAGATGGTTCAGTAGGTAAGAGTACTGACTGTTCTTCCTAAGGTCCTGAGTTCAAATCCCAGCAACAATATGGTGGCTCACAACCACCCATAATCTGACGCCCTCTTCTGGTGTGTCTGAAGTCAGCTATAGTGTACTTATGTACAGTGTACTTATAATAATAAATAAATCATTGGACAGGAGCAAGCAGAGTTCCAAAAAAAAAAAAAAAATTCAATTCCCAACAACCACATGAAGTCTCGCAACCATCTGTACAGCTACAGTGTACTCACATACATAAAAAATTAAAAATAAAATAAATAAATCTAAAAAAAAAATTCTGGCAGCAAATCCCAGGGGTTCCCTAGCATGTTTCTCCGAACATCCAATGGGGCTGGGGTGCAGAGGCAGGTCTCCACTACATAGAGCCTCAAACTCCTGAGCACACCCTAAAGCTGGCTTTTCCTTCTTCCCTACCGCACTTTTCCTGTATCCCACTCCTACTTCCTGGTGTTACTTACTAAGTATACGGGGACTTTT
>NC_034599.1:66652663-66658346 GCF_900095145.1 Mus pahari | reverse complement strand
ACTTTGTAGACCAGGCTGGCCTCGAACTCAGAAATCCGCCTGCCTCTGCCTCCCGAGTGCTGGGATTAAAGGCGTGCGCCACCACGCCCGGCTACCGGGACTTTTCAAGTCCCGTCTCAAAGTTCCATTTCCAGGGCAACTCAGAGAAAGGCAGTCTTGCTCAAGGCTCCAGATACAGATTTCTGCCCTGGGGCGCTCTCGAGAGAGACCTGACTTCTAGCTCCTTGAGCACTTCAGTGGGATAAAGCTCCTCCCACAATGCTCTCTGCTACCCTCATTCACTAAGTCTCCCGAGTGAAGGCCCCGATGGGCATCACCCTGCCGTCTCCTTTCTCTGCCTCTTCCAGTGGGCAACATTGCTCCCGCCTCCCCAGTGTTGCCTGAACATTTTGGCACTACACATTTCATGTTCACAAAATTTGGAGGAGGAAAGAGATGATTTTTTTTTCTACCTTTCTTCCTGATTTTCTTTTTCTTTAGGCATACTGCTGTTGCTAACAAAACAACCCCCTTATCCCCTATCCCCCATACCCCCCAAAAATCCTCTCAGGTTCTATCACGGGGTCAAGGCCATGTGTCTCCCACCAAGGAAAAGATACCGGAAAGGCGCGGCTCAGAATCTCAGAGGCTTTGACGGCACAGGCTTGCTCTCCCTTCAGGCTGGTGGGGCTTGAATATCTGTAGTGACAGCAAAGACAGGGACAGCGGCCTCTCTGGTGAGCCCATGCAGATTCTGCTCCTTGCCTTGCCTCACCTCCCCATCCACTCCCCGTATTTTTTTTTTTTTATCATTAGACTACCTGTTGGGAAAGAAGGGGACAGGCATGCTGGGTAAATGGTGTTTCTATGGTCAGCAAATGTCTGCTGAGCATGCCCTTTCTGCAGATGCTCTCAAGGGTCGGAGTGGGAATAGATGGGTGGCAGGTGGCTCAGTTTCCTCCTCCAGGGAGGAGTCCCTACCCCCACACACACCCTTCCACTTCTCCCTCGGGTGAGCTGTCTATTTCCTGCCCCTGAGTGAGAGCACGACATACTCCTTTCCCAGTACCTGGTTTTGCTCATATGTTGTTTCCCTACCACCAGCCCAGCCACCAGACTGCTGGTCACAGTTATCCCACAGTTCTATAAAACCTCAGCAGCTCTCACAGAAACACTCTCTCCCACCCGGGAGATGGCTCAGTTAAGAGCATTTGCTTCAAGCTGGATGTGGTGGCACATACCTTTAATCCCAGCACATAGGAGGCAGAGGTAGGAAGATCGCTCTGAGTTCAAGACCAGCCTGGTCTACAGAGAGAATTCTTGACAGCCAAGGTACAGAGACACAAGATACAGAGAAACCCTGTCTTGAAAAACCAAATAAAAACCCCCAATAGGTAGGTAAATAAATAAGTAAACAAACAAACAAATCACTTGCTGAACAGAGGTTCAGATCCCAAGCTCCCACACCAGATGCTCAGCCTCCTGGAACTCCAGCTCCAGCAGGTCCAACATCTTCTGTTCTCTGTGAACACTGCACATGCATGGTGCACACATATACACTCAGGCACACATGTAGATATAAAATAAATACATCTTTAAAAAACACACCTCTCTCCCTGTGGTCCTATTTCTGTTTCTGGAAACACATCTGGTTACCAGTTTTAGACTCTCTGGGACCATTGTCCCTCTCCACACGGCTTCCTCTTGTAAGCCTCCTCCTGGTTTGCACGGTTCTGCCAATCCTGGTGTTCAGAGCCATTTAGGTGCAAGTCCCATTGCAGGCATTTTTGAGGTGTCTAAGGCATGGTTAACCTGTGTCCATGCCTGTGTTAAATGACACCCTTTCCATCGTCCAGCACAGTCTCCCTTACAGTTTGCCTAATTCCAGATGTACCCAAAACCCGGATGTTTTTGCACTGGAGAGCAGTCCTGTTAAGAACGCTGTTCATGCAGTTTTATCATCTACAAAGTCCAGACTTGAGAACTAAGCAATCAAGTTTCACGAAAACTTGCAATGTTTTAAATAGGCTTTACTACTTTCTTTTTGTTGGGAGGAGGGGACAAAGGCTGCATTCATAACTATACTCGGCTGAGCATGCCTGGTAGACCCACTGTTTCTGAGAAGCAAGTTCTCCAAAGGGCTCCAGGGAGGATAGCTTCCTCCTTTGTCTTCTTCTTTTTAAAGATCACTTAAAAATATTTTTTCAACCTGCATGTATATGTGTGCCACATATATGCAGTACCCGAGGAGGCCAGAAGAGGGCACTAGATCCTCCTGGAAGTTAATAAAGGTTTTGGGAGCTGTCTTGTGGGTGCTGGGAATTGAACCAGATCTTATAGAACAGAAACTGCTCTTAACTGCTGAGCCATCTCTCCAGCTCTGTAAATAAATATAAGCACGTTTAATCACTGTGCAAGTTTTCTTCTATTGCTGTTGCAGTTTTCCTACAAAATAATCACTATTACTTTTTGAAATCTTTTCACGTTACTGTTTTTAGTGACTGAATTTTTGAGTGTTGGTTTTATTCAACATGTTTGTCAGTAAACATTTACTTATTAAAATACCATTTCTGCAGTCCTTTCTTCAGGAATAACAAGCCGTTGAGTGAGTGTCCTGCTCACTTTACAACAGAGGAAACTGCAACTTGGAAAAAACAATGTTTCACTCTGGCTTTCCCAGTTGGCAATGTAATGCCACCTTCCCTGGAAAACGAACTAAACTAGGGTCTGAGAGTTTGTCTCTAATGCCAGTGCTGCTACCAGGAGCTGGGTGACCTCAGAGCCAGGCCCAGCTTTAGCTTATAGGCGTCACTTCATGCCTTTCCACTCGTGTGATTTGCTTCCAGGTGACAGAACAAGGCTGAGTGAAAGGATGGGGGAAACTGAGATCTGGGGTGGGGTTGCGGAATAGGGAAGGCTTCCTGGAGGAGGGGTTGTGAGGGGGCGCTGAGAGAGAGAAGAGGGTGGCTGCGGGTGAGGAGGGGGTGCTAGTGTGGGCGCAGGGAGGTCTCAGGGCGCAGATGGGGCAGGGTTTCAGGGAGCGCCCAGGACTGCCCGCGAGTGGCCGCAGTCTTCGGTCCGCCGGGTCCTGGGTCGCTGGGAGGGTCCGGACGCAGACCCGCCTGCTCCTCCTCCCGGGAGGGCGGGCGGCTGCAGGGCGGGGCGGGGCTGGCGCGGCCTCCTGGCGACGCGGCGGCCGCTGCTCTCCGGCCCGGCTCTGCGGGCTGCTGCGGGAGCGGGACCCCGGAGGCAGAGGCGGTAAGTTGTGCTCGGAGCGGGAGCCGGGAGGGTGTGCGCGGGACCCCGGAGCCCAGGCGCTGCCCGGGAACTCGAGAGGCTCGAGCTCCTGCAGCTTTGCGCAGTGCTCAGCCTCAGCGTCGGTGGTGGGATCCGGGCGCCGCGTCTGCAGTCCCGGGGTTGGAGGTGCGCTCCTGCCTCCTACGCTGCGCCCAGTACCGCAGACGCGTCGGACAGTTGGTGGCGAGCCTGTACAGGGCTCTAGTGACAGCTGCGGGCGAGCCCCACGGAGCACCGCACTCCCGACCCTTTCCTGCAGTGTTTGATCTCAGCGTGCTCTTTAAGACCATTCCTTAGAACAGGCTGGTGGCCGCTCAGCTGTCCTGGCGCCGCGCGCCACTGCACTGTCCAGGCAGGTCACCCCGAAAGCCCTTACCCCACGAGAGCACTTTTTTCGCCTTCTGAGGGACTTTTCCAAGTTGCATCACCGTTTGGCTTCAAGGTAGGTTCCTGGCTGTGGTGTTGGACTTACAGAGTTTTTTTTTTTTTTTTTTTTTTTTTTTTTTTTTTTTTTTTTTTTTTTTTTTTAAGAACTTTGTGTATTTACTGAGTGCGTGCCCTTTCACCCCAAGAACCCTTCCAACGCCGAGTACCCTGCTCAAAATACTGTGGGAGTTCTTTTAAAGAGGACTTGGCTTGCAGAGTGGGCAACACACCTGGTGAGATTTAAATCAAAACCAATGAAAAGATTCTCACCTTCGTCTCGCCCTCCACCCCCTCCCCCAGTACATCTCAACTCCTGGGGTCTGGGGGTAGTCGGCGGTGGGAAATTTTAAAAAGCGGCCCCGGGTGGTTCTGGGTGCAGTCAAGTTTGGAAGAGCAGAGCGCTCAGGCTCCTGACCCACCTCTCCACCAGGGGAGCCTGTGGACACCTCATGCCAACCTTAGACCGCAGGTGGTGCCATTAAAAAAAAAAAAGTTCTCTTCGTTCCTAATTCTGTTTACAGTAAATATTTCCGGGGACACTTTCTATTTAGGAGGTTGGAGTGTGGGCATTAAACTCTGAAGTCCTTGCCAGAGTCAAGGTTATAGCACGTGATCGTCCTATCAGGGAAAACCAAGTGACTTGGGAAAGTGTCTCAGATGAAAAGGAAGAACACTTAGGATTTGGTGAGCTTTTGTAGACCTCCTCCTTACTCAGGCACGTGTGTACAGACACAAAAGCACTTGTGTTACATAAACGTGGGGATTTTCCCGGGGGTGGAGAGACCCTGAAGGGTTTCATTTGTGAGTTAGTTACTTTTGATGTGTGCTCCTGCCCTCAGGAGCAGCCAAGTGTATGTTCTTTGATAGAATAAATAACACCTGAGTTAGGGGGTTAGCGTTTCCAGTACCAAGGCAGAGCTCAGCTCAATCACCTGTCAGGTGACCTAAAAATGATAGGACCATGGGAAAGCTGAGCATCTGTTTGAATCCGGTGATTTTCTGTCACATATGTTTTATGGGATATTTTGTCACATGTGTTTTAGGACACGATGGGTCCCTGGGTCCCTGGGTTAACAGTCATCTCGAAGTTAACGCTCTCTGGTATTCCAAGTATTCTCTCACAAGTCTCCTGGTGGTGGCTGCAATGCGGCCACAAAACAGACTTTGCCTTCTCCTTAGGCGATGGCCCTGTGTATTGTCTTTTTGTAGTATCAGGATGGTGTTTATGGATGCCCTGGGGAGGTTGTTTGTTTCTGACCTCTGACATCAGCTAGACAGACGTTGATTTTTGAAAATGAAAAATGATGAAGTTGTCCTGTTGGCCTGTCCTGTTTCCTCTCCTTCTGATACCATGCCCCCTCCTGTCACTCTTCAGCTGCTAGAATGTGACCACTGAGGAGTCACCAACATAGCAGTGGCCTGCCTGTGGAGGGTGTGGTATCACAGGGTGGCTCCTGACCCCAAGTCTTCACCCTTAGCCAGAACCTCCAACCCCTGCATAGTGTGTATGTATATATGTATGTGCAAATGCACACGTGCGTGCCAGACCATCAAAATGATTGGTTGTACACTTATGAATCTCCTTCCCACCTGGGGCACAAGGCCCACTTTGAAAGTGTCAGATGCCTGAGAGACGGGAGAGCAGTCTGGCCCTGTCCCACACAGAGCGCAGTGTGGGAGAGGCAGATTTATTACAACACTTCCCACCCTGGAAGAGCACTCGTAACGTTCTGACCTGACCAGAAGAAATGGGTGAATGGGGTGCCCTTCATCCAGGGGAAGGGGTGCAACCTCCAGGAAGGAGAGGCCTGAGGTCTGTGCTGAGAGCTGTGATTGTGTTAAAGCCATCCACTTAGTATAATGGTTTCTATTTTATGTCTCTCTCTCTCTCTCTCTCTCTCTCTCTCTCTCTCTCTCTCTCTCTCTCTATCTGTGTGTGTGTGTGTGTGAATATTGTGTGCTTATGTGCTTGGTTTTGTAT
>NC_034599.1:66628580-66652622 GCF_900095145.1 Mus pahari | reverse complement strand
TGTGTGTGTGTGTGTGTGTGTGTGTGAAGTTACTTTCTCATGCTCATGGAATGAGGAATGACAGAATTTAAAGTGTTCCTTAGATCTTTTCCTCTGAAACTCATTTATCTAAAAGATGTTGTTAACCTTTTTAAAAGCCCAGCTGAGTCTGTCCTCCCTCCCTCCCTCCTCCTTCCCTTCCCTCCCTCCCTTCCTTCTGTCCTTTCTTTGGTCCTAATGCTAAAGGGCAGAGACATAGACAGAGGCTGGCACCCAAGGAGAAACATTAAGCTCAAGGGAATTGAAAACTGAGTATTTTCCCTGGGTAACACCCAAGCACACATTTCCTTCTGTCCTTTGGCATTGCCATTTTGATGAAACAAGTTAGGGTTTGAGATCCTAGAAGGGGACCGGGAGAGGTGTAGAGGAGGTGTACGGGTGGGGGTGGCACCGGGACTAAGTGGTCTTCGTGAAGTGGGAAGCTTACTGGAGTGTTCAATCAAATGTCCCCACTGGGGCTTGTAAGATGGCTCAGTCGGTAAAGGTGCTTGCTGGTGAACCGAGTTTGATCCCTGGAACCTACATGGTAGGAGGAGAGGCCCGGATCCCTGAAAGTTGTCTTCTGACCTCCACATGCTTACCCCACACATTTTAAAATTGCAACTTCCTCTACTCTGCTTCTTCATGTCCCCGCCTTCCTCTGCTCCCCAAGCCAACGCCCACCCCCACTTTTGTGAAACGGGGGGGGGGGCTGAGGGTGGTAGGAGCTGGGTCTTTCTATACCGCCCAGGCTCACTGCTAGCTGAGATCCTCCTGCCTCAGCCTCCCAAGTGCTGGGATTTACTGCCCAGCCACATGAGAGGTTGTATTAATGTTTCTTTGGTTACTCATTGAGCAACTATTTAAGAAGCCTATCCCTGCTGGCAGTGCTCTGTCCTGCCTGCCAAGGTCTTGGACAGGATACAGTCACAAGGAGCCTCAGTCTGGGCAGTGGATCTGCAGACTGTGTGTTATGGTGAGCTGTGCAGTGACCGGCTGGCAGTACAGGGCACAGGCCAGCCTCACCTGGGTGGATTCCCCTGCAGTTCGTGGATACAGAGGGCATAAAAAGCCTTTCTGAGAATAAGTTCCAGCTTACTTCACTGGGACGCTCTGCTCCAGACTTGAAATGAGTTTGGGGTGTGTGTGTGTGTTTCCCTGACTGGACGAGAGAGAGAGAGAGAGAGAGAGAGAGAGAGAGAGAGAGAGAGAGAGAGAGAGAAGCACATATCATTCAGTATGGAAGAAGAAAGAGGATGGGGCAGGGTGGGTGGGGGATACGTTTGCCCAGAGAGTCTCTAGGGGGCTGGAATGATTGTGTGACCAGGGCAGCCTACCTGGCATTTGGTGACTGCCAATGGAAACCTAGTGGCTGTATCCGTGACAGAGCCGGGCAGAGTGCAGAGCTCCAGATTCTCAGGGTGTAGTCTGACTCTGCGCTCAGGCATCACCCTGCCGGGGCTGCTTTTTTTTACCCAGGGCTCCTGTACAGACTGTGATGTCAGCTTCGATCACTCCAGGCTTCCAAGTAGTGTTTCGTAGGGCTGGTGACCTCCCAGTCACTCAGGAGGCTGAGTTAGAGTGTCGGTTCAAGGCCTGCCTAGGCTGAGATAAAGGCCAGCTTGGGACAACTTGAACCCTGTCTCCAAACTACAACTGAAAATACCGTTTATTTGTTATTTGTTTTGTTTTGTTTTGTTTGTTTGGCTTGGTTTGTTTTTTGTTGTTGTTTTGTTTCTTCCTTTTCTGAGACAGGACCTCATGGATCCCAAGCTATTCTCATGCTCGATAGATAGGTTGCTCTGATGACCTTGAACTTCCAGTCTGAACTCCCCAAATCCCAAGATTATTGGCAGACACTGCATCCATTTGTGCAGTGCTGGTAATCAAGCCCAAGACTTCGTGTATGTCAGGCAAGCCCTACCAACTGAGCCACATTTCCAGCGCAGTAGTTCCTAGTTGTTTATTGATTACATCCTAGGGACAGGTTACACACTCAGCTCTTTTTCTCCCCTGCTCCGATCTGATCCTGACATCCCCAGAGACTCCAGGTCTTGGAGCCACTCCTAGCGCCGCGTGCTGTGCTAGGCTGAGGGTCCCACATAGCGCATGGTGTGCTGTGGCTAAGCTGAGGGTCCCACAATAGCGCGTGGTGTGCTGTGCTAGGCTGAGGGTCCCACAATAGCGCATGGCGTGCTGTGCTAGGCTGAGGGTCCCACAATAGCGCGTGGCGTGCTGTGGCTAAGCTGAGGGTCCCACAATAGCGCGTGGCGTGCTGTGCTAGGCTGAGGGTCCCACAATAGCGCGTGGCGTGCTGTGCTAGGCTGAGGGTCCCACAATAGCGCGTGGCTTGCTGCGCTAGGCTGAGGGTCCCGCTGCTAATCAGTTCTTTGTAGGGCTGCTCCCTTCTGCGGAGCTGATTAAGACCCTGTGTTTTCAGGGGCTGGAGGGATGCCTTTTGTGGTTAAGAGCACTGTTGTTCATGAGGAGCTGGGTCAGATTCCCAGCACCCACAAATCAGCTCACAACCGTCTGTAGCTCCAGTTCCAGGGCATCCGACATGGTCTTCTGGCCTCCGCGGCACTGCACACATGAGGTGTCCATACCTTTATGTAGACAAAATACACACACATATAAAAATAAATGCGTCTTTTAAAAAAGGCATTCTGGTTATGTCCCCTCCCGCCCCCTCCCCCCCACAATGGCACAGTCCTCTTGAGTTTGGATGAATTTATTGTTTTCCCTCCCAGAAAATGTAAACATCTCAAGGACCATTGTGTCCTTCTGGTCCAAGGGACTTTTCACAGACTCCCCCTCCTTCCTTCTTTTCTTCTTTTTCTTAAGAGGAGAAGGTAGATTTGGCTGCTGGGGAAAGCTCCGAATGGGAGCCCCACTCTGGGTGAGAGAGATTCATTTCCTGCATTTCTTTAAGCTTTGCAAACCCCTGAGATTTGGGTGTAATTGGTTATGGGGTAAGCGTGGAAAAAAACCAAACCTCAGTGCTGTGCTTCCTGAGGTGCAGTGAAGGTCTGCCGTCCAAGTCTTGGTCATGGGATGCGTGCAACCGGAACAGAACCGGGCTGCAGGGTAATTACCTTGAGCCCTTAAATTTGCAGATAGTCAAGGCTCGGAGCCTGACAGTACTGACATTACTGATGAGCCTAGAACAGGTTCGCAAAGGAGAGGCTGTCAACTACCACGGCCAGGCACACAGGGCTCCCACCCAGCAAGACAGGATTCAGGGAGCATCATCAGCAACTTAGTGAAGAGTGGGAGTTAAGAGTTCACATTACAACATGGAGCGTATTCCGTCCATTTGGAATAGGCTGGCCACCTCTTTGTTTATAGGGGGAATTTATTTTCTGCTGTACAATCACAGGGTTTTTTTTTGTTGTTGTTGTTGTTTTTTTTGTTTGTTTGTTTGTTTGTTTTTTTTGCTTGCCTTAGGTAAAATGTGTGATGGTTCAGAACATTATTTTGTAGATTTTGAATCTGTAAGACCAATATTGTTATTACTGTTGAGACAGGCTCTCATGGAGCCCAGGTTACCTTAGAATCACTTCAGAGCAGAGTGTGACCTTGAACTTTTCTGATCCTCCTGACCCCACTTGCCAGGTGCTGGGTTACAGATGGATAGGCACCACCATGCCTGGTTTATCCTGCACTGGGAGATGGAACCCCGGCCTGTTAGGGTTGCCTAGCCATCTGAGCTCAGTCCCCAGTCCTGTTGGCAGGTTTTGGAAGAAGGTGGAGGAACCTTGCTTTAAAGGTTTGATTCTCTGCTATGCTTGCTTGTGAGGTCTTCATCCGCCTTCAGAACCACACAGCTGCGGCTGGAAAGTGGAAAGCAGCATCTCTCCCCATCCCAGCCAAGTCTCAGAAGCCTGGGGGAACTGCCTTAGAGCAGCTATCACTGGTGTGTGTGTGTGTGTGTGTGTGTGTGTGTGTGTGTTAGAGGAACTGGGCTGGAGAGATGGCTCAGTGGTTAAGAGAATGAAAAACCCTTGCAGAGGACCCAAGTTCAGCTCATAGCCATCCATAACTGCAGTTCCAGGTAATCCAGTGCCCATTCCTGACATCCAAGGGTAACAGGAGCACATGTGGTACACAGACATGCAGAGGTAAAGCACTCATACATGTAAAATAAAGTAAACGCATCAGGGTGGGGGCGGGGGGGATAGCTTGCTTGGGTAGCATTGACCAGACTTAAGAGCTCCCTTGCTTATGAATTTTGGGGTTAGGACTTGGGTATTTTTGTCTAAGGTGGGTCCAGACCAGTCTAGTCCTAAGCGTTCCTACTCTCCTGGGCCTCCTATAAGCTTAGGAAGTGAGGAGGTGAGAGAGGTGGGGCTGGGAGTCAGCTTTTGCTATTGCCTAGGACTGGCCTTCTCCAGGCAGGGAGCTCTCTCCCTGAAGGCTCTAGTCTAGGTTTCTAGGTGTAGGGCAGCAGGGAAGAACATAAAGGGGGCGGGGAGGGGGACAAGAGGGGACAAGAGCGAGAAAGAAAGAAAGAAAGAAAGAAAGAAAGAAAGAAAGAAAGAAAGACAGACAGACAATGAGAATGGCCCAGGTTTCCGTCCTCCTGTAACTGCATGAAGTGCTCCTGACCTGCTTGCCTCTGCCCTGCCTTCCCATAGCTCTTCTGGGGAAGAGGCTCTATCATAGGCCTGTTTTATAAGTGAGAGACAGAATGCCATGGGAAACGGGACAATTTGTCACATTCGGGCAGCATCTTAGAGGTGGGACCCAGGGCTTAAGGCCAGGTGTCTGAGTTGCCCTCCCTCCCTCCTAGTGCCTCCTGCCCTTAGGCATGCACCACGCACGCACGCACGCACGCACGCACGCACGCACGCGCACGCACGGTTCTGCTTTCTGTTCTGGCTGGTTTTTCTTTCAGCTCCCTCCTTTATTTCTTCAGCAGATGAATGCTTGTATATGCCTTTATCTTTTTAATATCTGTTTTTTTAAAAGTTTATTTTCACTCATGTGTATGTATGTGTGTGCCTGCTTGTCAGTATTTGCTCCTGTGGAGGCTGGAAGAGAGCCTGGGATCCCCTGGACCAAGAATTACAGTTGGTTGAGAGCTATCTGACGTGGATGGATGCTGGGAACCAAACCCTGGTCCTCTGCAAGAGTATCGAGCACTCTTAACCCCGAGCCATCATCTCTACAGAACAATAATATACCTTTATCTTAGCAGTTAGAATACTGCTCAGGCCCTTTGTGTACCTCTCTGAACTCCCACAGTCCTGTAAAGAAGTGTATAAGGGAGCGGGGACACAGGCAGGGATGTAGCTTAGTAGCACTAGGGTTTGCCCAGTATGTCTGAAGCTTTGGGTTCCATGCCCAGCACTGTATAAACCAGGTGGCTCTGTTGTATCTATACGCAATCCTAGCACTGGAGACGTAGAGGCAGAAGGGTCAGAAACTGAATATTCAGCGTGTAAATGGGCCCAGGGCCAGCCTGTCTTTAAAATAAAAAAAGTCTGTGCAGATTTTTTTTTTAAGTGCTCTCCACTGAGAGAGTGGTTAAATCTTAGGGTGTGGGCCTCCATTTTGCTATGGAGTGAGAGCTTGCTGTTTTCCAGTGCTAGTGTTGAAAGCCCTCTTTATCAGGCATTAAGAGTGTGTGTGGGGCTGGTGAGATGGCTCAGCGGGTAAGAGCACCCGACTGCTCTTCCAAAGGTGCAGAGTTCAAATCCCAGCAACCACATGGTGGCTCACAACCATCCATAACAAGATCTGACGCCCTCTTCTGGAGTGTCTGAAGACAGCTACAGTGTACTTACATATAATAAATAAAATAAATCTTAAAAAAATAAAAAATAAAAAAAAAACAACCCTTTTTAAAAAAAAAAAAAAAAAAAAAAAAAAAAAAGGGGGGGGGGGTTTACAAAATTCCTCTTCATCGGGAATTTGTCTCCTCATCTATAATGGGGGGGGGGGCTCGGAGCCTATTTCTCATTGCTAAGTAGAAGTAGATAGTCACCGTGGGTGGTGCAGTTATTGATACCCATGTGGTAGAGGTCAGGATGCTGCCACCCATCCTTTGGTTCTGAGGACAATCCCGAGCTGCAGAAGGCTGTAATCAAAGGGGAATTCTAGTGAAAACGTTACCTGCTTTCTAGACCAGGGTACAAAGAGTCGAATTTCACTTTTTATCCGTGCTTCTGGTTGTCCTGCAGGTGGTCGAGAGCGAGGGACCACCACTTTCCTCTCCTCTAAGCCCTCTTTAACTTCATTTGTAATTGCTTGCACTATTTGCATATAAATAACCATGCTTCCTGCAGCAAACCCCTTAAACTTGTAGGTAGTTAACCTCTCAGCCCTGGAGGAGTCACCACGTGGAGTGGCCTGGGGCTGGCACAGACATTAAAAGCTTTTTTTATTTGTTTGTTTAGGGGTGGGGTTGAAGCCCCATCCTGTCTCACTTTCTTGGTTAGTTTTAACCCTCCGCTTGACACAGCTCAGAATCATCTGAGAAGTGAGCTTTAATGCAGAAGAGCCAGCCCATTGTGGGCCACACCATCCTCTAGGCAGGGGGCTTTAACTGTTTGGTGAAAGCTAGCTGAAAGCAAGGGGTGGGGGATCCACACATCTGTGATCCCCACATCGGCTCTCTCTCCATTCTTGACTGTGGATATGATATTTTAAGTTCCTGCCTTGATTCCCCACAATGATGGACTATAACCCCGCACTTCAAGCTGAAGAGTCTGCACTGTCTCCCGAATTGCTCTTTGTCAAGACGTTTGTATCACAGCGACAGGGGAAAGGACGCTGCTCTTGTTGCTTTCCGCCTTCCTAAATATCATCGTGACCCCTAACTATATTTTTATTGCTACTCCACAACTGTAACTTTGTTACTGTTATGAATCATAATATAAATATGTGATATGCAGGGTATCAGATATGCAGGATATCTGACATGTTACCCCCATGAAAGGGTCATTTGACCCTCAAAGGGGCTGGGACTCACAGGTTGAGAAACACTGCTCTAAGGAGTATATTAAGCAACTGTCTCAGTACGAAGGTGTTAGTGATATTCAAGAATGTGCTTTAGATTATTATTATTATCATGGTGCGTGGGGTCAAACTCGGAGCCTTGTGCACGCTACACAAACACTCTACCACAAGCTGGACACCCAGACAACAGGCACCCCCTTCTGTGGGTGTTTTCAGAATCTAGATTTCAAGCATGAGCACATTCGAGGGCAACACAGGCAAAAAGGGCAACAGTTAAAGAGCATCTGGGTCTCACACTGGGTGGTGAATCTGCTCTGCGAACGGCTCTTGGGTTGACATGCGCAGACCGTACATCTGGAGGCAACACAGTACGGGGCGTGGGAGTGCAGAGAGAGGGGTAAGTCGCTTGGTCGCTATATCAGTTTCAGCAGTGGCTGTCCCCATGTTTGTTGTGTGACCTCTTGTGCCTTAGTTAACTCATTTGTGAAAATGATCACTTCTGCTGAAGATTGGAAGGAGAGTTAAGTCGTTGTGAGGGGAAGTCCAGAGTGAAGTTGGAAGCTTGGCTCAGTATCTTAGTTGTTAGTAGAGCAATATCCATTTTATTTTAGTCTGTGGTATCTATATTGGTACTCAGGTAAGGGGGATTACTTCTGGTTTTGAATCCTCTCATCATATTTTTTAAAAAATTATTTTATATGCATGAGTGTCAGAATGTGTGCGTGTGTACTGCATGTGTGTAGTACCTGTAGTGGCCAGAAGGGGAGTCTGATTTCCCGGAACTGGAGTTGCAGATAATTGTGACAGGCCCTGTGGGTTCTGGGAACTGATCCTGGGAGCAGCCGGTTCTTGGAGCCACTGAGCCATCTCTCCTGTCCCTGGGAGGTGTTTTATTATTCGTATTTTTTTTTTTTTTTGTTTGTTTGGTAAAACACACAGTGTGAAATTACATTTCAGTAGGATAGAGTACATTTATCGCGTTGGGATTCTAAAACTATCCATGTCCCCAAACAGAAACCCTGTACCTCTACAATGTCCCTGCCATTGGGCCCAGCACCAGAGGCTCTTCTTTCTACCTCTAAAGAGATGCTTATTCTTCAGATTTCACAAACATCTTCCCGCTGTATGAGACTCTGGGCTTCAAAGCCCTTTCCTACCTGAGCATCAGTTACCAGCTTTCTATCACATCAATCTCTTTGGGGGGGGGGGCGTTGGCAGTGGGCAAGGTCTTGCTGTGTAGCCCTGGCTGTTTCAATATGTAAATGAAACTTGCCTTTGCATCCCAAGTGCTGGGGTTAAAGTGTCTTTTGTGAGTCCTTAGCCTGGCCCATCAGGCTTACTGTCATCTGGAGTCGTGTCCCCTTCTCATTTTAAAGTGATCTCTCATCTTCGAGCTGAATCCTTTTTGGCTTCAGCCTTAATCTCTCTGCACTTTCCGTCCCTTGCTCCCACTGACCCTTGACAAGCTCTCTTGCTGGGCTCCCAGGCGGGCTCAGGAATAGATTTTCTTGGGTGTTTTATTTCTGCGGGAGCTCACACTTCAGGAACACACATGGGGGACCGGACCCCATCCCCCACCCCCCGTTGTGCCTAATTTCCCGTGACAGCATGGCAGGTTTTTAAAACAAGTGTCTGGAAGACGCCCTGCCAGGCCCCCTTTATCCCTTGCTTTAAAAGCTTTTCGCCAGGAGACGTGGCCCTCAATTAAGCTATTTAATAAACTCCTCCCTTCATTTGAACGCAATCTTGGGACATGTTTACACTGCAGGCCACCGAGGGTCTCTAAATGAGGAGCTGTGGAGTGAGTGCTCCTTAACCTGTGCCTTTGATAATATCCTTTGCTTTAGACTTCAGGCAGAGGCTCTGCCAGATCTGTAGTTTCGTCATCAACCCAGACCTGAGGCTGGGAGGTAGGGAACTGGGGAGGTGGGGTGTGTGTGCGCGCGCGTGCACGTGCGCGTGTCTGTCCTGTATGGGGATAGAAGGCATTCTTGTCCGTGCATTCTCCCCCCATCAGGAGCCTTTGCTAGGAGAGTCTATGTTAGAGAAACCTGAAACAGCATAGAGATGTAAAACTAGCTCTCTAGAGAGACCGTGTGGAGCCGGACGCTTCCATCTAGGAAGAGTAGCTGTTCCTTTTCTCTCAACCACTCCCTCGAGTGTTCCCAGGGTGAAGACTTCAACAGAAAAAAGTTTTTTAAAAAAACACTCAGGAGAGCAGGTTAGCTCTAGGCTTCAGGGCTTTGGGACCCCGCCCACCCGGCTGGAGGCTGCCGGGGGGGGGGTGGGGGGGTGGGTGGGTGGGCTGAGAGCTGGGGAGGCTCTGGTTTTTTGTTTTGGCTCAGGAGAGGTGAGCAAGGTGCACAAGACTGCTCCGCTTTCAGCAAACCCTTGAGGATTTACCGTGGAGGAGGTGCCAGGGAGAAACCCGGGTCCTCAGACGCAGAGTGGTTTTGCTAATGTTGTTCTGGAGACCTTTCCTGTACTGGGCCAGAACAGGAGGGACAGAGAACCCCAGTGAGCCACTGGGTCAGGTTGGGGCTCCAGCCAGTAAGAGCTGGCTCTGCTCTGCCCAGGGCCATGTTCTGAGACGTGTGTGCAAGTTGCTTACTGGCATCCGGAGAGGGAGCCTGGAGAAGCTTTGTGTTGCAGAGCTCATTTAGTTTCCCAGTGCCTTATGAAGAGGTCTCATGGCCGAGGCTGTTCAGTGCGTGGGTCTCCCAGCTTCCTGAGAGGGACACTCGGAAGGAATGGGAGGGAACAGGCCTGTTTTGTCCTTTAGAGAACGTTGGGGAGAAAATGTCTTCTTTACTGATGAAACACAGTACACAGATGATAGAGTTAGACTATAGGAATTTTTTTCTTTTAAAATGCTTTTTTAATTTAATGCTTGAGCATTACTTGGGGGATTCAGCTATAGTTTTAAGTAGTTCCGAGGCATTTATCTGTTGTATGCTGTACCTGAGCAACCAGGTTTGGGATTAGTGGGGTGAGGGAGGGGGAGCTCAAGGAGAGGCAAAGAAGACCCTGGCTAGGACTGTCTGAAACTTAGCTATTGGTGGACAGGAGTCCCCTTTAGCTGTGTCAGAGTGATGTAAAGGGGAGGGGAAATAAGACCTCTTTTCCTTTTTTCTTTTTTTCCTCTTCTTCCTCTCTTTCTTTTCTTTTTATTAAAAAAAAAAAAAAAAAAAAAAAAAACCTCCCCTAGTGCCTGGCACAGAGTGAGACACATTTGAACATTTGAAGAATGAATGGATGTTTAGGTCAAGACCCAAAGCAAATTTTATGAAGTGCACAACCCCCAGCCGACCAGCTCAGCTCAGCAAGGAAGTAGGGCCTGCTGAAAATTTATCTTGCAAATAAAACTCAGCTGTCATTTCTGCATTTGCTCTGAGCTCTCAGACTAGTTCATTTCTGGGAATCAGTCTGAGTGTGGAGCTCTATTCATCTGTCACACGCTGACACCTGGGATGCCAAGGCGTGCAGAATAAAGCTGGAAAGGGTCTTACAGAAAAGGGTCTAATAAAATCTCCTTGGAGGTGGCTTTCAGTGTGACATTTATATAGTATATGTGGAGTCTGTGTGTCTTTTTCTCTTTTAAGATATGGTCTCATTTATGTAGCCTTGGCTAGCCTTGAACTCACTCTGTCAGGCTGTCCTCTAATTCACAGAGATCTGCCTGCCTCTGCCCTCTGATATCCTGGACAGTATAGCAGAGAATGCTATATGTTGATTGTATTACTTTGGTAATAAGAACTGAACCACTGGTAACAGTCGGTGAGATAGGAATCTTCAGCGTCATTGACCAGTGTCTGTAGAAAGGTGTGAGTGTGCCTGTTGGTGTGAGTGTGCCTGTTGGTGTGAAGAAAGAGTTGCACACAGCAGCCTTCTGAGCATGCTTCCCTCCCACATGGAACGAGGAAGCGTGTGAGCTTTGGAAGGTGTTTTCTGGGAGGGTGGACCATTGCCTTGTGCTGCAAACCACTCCCTTGCTCCAGAACTGACTGGTCTGAGTTGGAGCTGGTAAATCAGAAGGGATAATGTTGTAAGGGAAGTCCCATGAAGTTGTCTTTAGCTTCTGTGATTCTGGGTTTTACCATTAAGCCCTTCTGTAAGGGCCACCGGATACTCACACTGCCCAGACAATGATGGTGTCTGATGTCATTGAACTTTGCTATAGCCATTTCCTTTGGAACAAAATGAAAAGCTTTCAACATTTACAAAGGAAGGAAAATACATAATCTTAGTGAGACTTCTCTGCTGCAGGCTGAAAGGAACCCACAGTTAAAACCTAATTATTTAACTTCTCTCTCTTTCTCTCTCGCTCTCTCCCCATCTACATATATATGTATACATTCAAATATATATACTGAAATGAATCCTTAGACATATTGGAAATTTAAGTATTGTTTTCCATCTTTTGGGGCCATTAAATTGAGATGCAGCGAGTCTGAGCTCATCGACATATTATGTTCTAAGGTTGACCTAATTTAAATTTAAATTTTGTGTGTGTGTCTGTGTATGTGTGTGTGCGCGCATGCACGAGTGCATGTACATACACATATAACATGATGCTTGTGTTCCTTTGACTTAATTTTAGTAAACACCTCCTGGCTTTCAGACATTCTATACTGTATCTGCAAAGTTTGTGATTGGGTTATATAATTTTAAATGAATGACCCGACAGGATCATTACCTCCATTACTTGACAGGTACTAATTTATCTTCTTGTAATGACCTCATTGTTAGACCATCTTAGTAAGGAAACTGAGGCACATAGATGAAGGACTTTGCTAAGGTGATACAACTGCTAAGTGGTGGGGCTGGGTTTGAACCACAGCACGTGTAAGTGTACCTCGGTTAAAGCAAAGGCTGGTCAGAGTGAGTCACAATCTTGGTGCAAGGTCAGGCTGACCTCACAAAGTGGAGGATGTGTTTATGGTGTTTCAAGTATCTGAGCTAATCTGAATCCTTTACTGCACGGCCAGCATCTAAAGTTATTTCACTCACGGGCATATGCTTTGAAAATTGAATGTAAATCTGGGATCCATGAAAGGATAGCAAATTTGGCCAGTCAACATGAAGAGCTTCTGACAGAGGGCTGGCTGTCTCCTCTTCCTTGGGGAAGAAAGATGAACTGGTTTAGTTCCCAAGCGACTCCTCCATTCCAAATGAATTATTCCACCAGAATAAAATATTCTTTCTCCTGCAAAAATCAGCTACTGCTTTTAGAGCCTCCAGCCATTTTTTTCCCTCTTTCGTGGGTGATTAATCCTGACAGAGTGACACTGGCCAGTTTCCTTTTGCTGTGACCTCAGAGGCAGCATCCGCAGTGTGACCAGTCCTTCTTGAGATGAAGTTGGGGCCTTATGCTTCTGCATTCCCTGGGCCACCCACTTGGCTTCTGGCCTGGGTGACCAGGATAAGAACAGGAACTAGAGAGATGAGGTTGCAACAAAATTAAAGGTTCAAAGCTTAGAGCTTGACACGGGCTAATCCATCAGTGTTTGCTGCAGCTGCTCAGTTAAGTCCTGAGCTCAACCCAGTACAGGGCACTGCTTCAAGTCCTACTCCGTAGGCACCACTGAACTTAATTTTCATCTTGTTTCCAGGAAGCAGGTGATGCGCTCAAGGCTGTGTTCACCCTCACTTTAAGTTAGAGATGCTGAAGGGATTGACTCAAGACCACACAGCCCTTAAGCAGTGACAGTTATGGCTCAAACCCAGATTTTATTAAGTAGCACGTCGGAGTTGCAGGTGTACAGAATCTTGGGCAGGTTTTCTCATGCTCTGTCCTGGTTATTATCATCTTTCAGCAGTAGCCACTGTTTCTTACCATTTGTAAGTTGTCACTACTTGAATGTCACAAAAAAAAAAAAAAAAAANAACGATTCACAGAGCATTGGTACCATTCTGTGTCTGACTTTATATTGAAGACTTTTATATTTATTTATTTATGTTACTGGTAGGTGGTAGCATGCGTGTAGAGGTCAGAGGACCACTTGCAAGAGCTGGTTCTCCTTCAATCATGTGAGTCGTGAACTCAGGTCATCAGGCTTGGTGGCAAGCCTCTTTACCCACTGAGCCATCTTGGCACCCCTTGCTTTCTTTTTATTCAATATTATGTCTGTGAAATTAGTTTATGGAGATTGAACCCAGTGTGTACTAGGCAAACACTTGAACAAGGAACAATAGATGCACCCAGGCATGCTGGTGCATGCCTTTAATCCCAGCAGAGGCAGTTGGATTTCTGAGTTCAAGGACAGCCTAATTTACACAGGACAGCCAGGGCTACACAGAGAAATGCTGCCTCAGAGACAGAGAGATAGAGGGGGGGGATGCTTATTGCACAGAAATATTTTGAAAATATAAAGAAGAAATGTAAGATGAAAGTTAAACTGTCTTCAGTTACCTATGGAAATGTTCCTCAGCACTTATTCATGCACATGTGCATATGTGTGGGTTTTCCTTTGGTTTTTGTTTTTTCCTTCCATTCTAAGTTAGTGCTATTTTGTTTAGGAACAAAAGGAATATTTTCAATCCACATATAATTACATTGGAAAGCAGTGAATGGAAATCTCAGGAATAAAGACCTGGTGATGCCAGGGATTGTCCTTCTAGTGCATTTTCTGAGGCTCTTTGGAGGCAGAGGGAGAAGAGGCGGGAGGTCTGACTGGCTGACTGACTCTGTGCCCCTGCCTCAGGGTGAGGGGTGGGTACTCACACCCCCTGAGTAAACCAGACAGAGCCTGTCAAGGTGGCTCAGCTCAGCAGCCACTAAGCAGACAGCAGTGTTTGAAAACCAGTCTTGCTTGAGGCCTAATAACTCAGCGTGTTGGGAAACAGTCCCTTGATGGGGCGGGAATTGTTTGCTCAGACTGGACCTGCAGGCTGCCTGACCAGTTGTGGAGGCATACCCCCCAACCCCTCTCCCCTAGCCCCCCAGCCCCTGGAATGGAGAACAAGAGAGAAAGCCTCCTGCTTCTGACAGTTAGCTGCCTCTGTTCCCTTCAGAGGTGTTAAACCTGAGCTTTGGCTGTTCAACATTAAATATGATCTTAAGCACCAGCAGGTAAGGCATTTGCCACTGAGTCTGGTGACCATAGCCAGACTTCTGGGACCCATGCGGTAGAAAGAGAGAAATGACTCTTGCAAGTTGTTCATTGATATCTACATATGTGCCATGGTGCTCCTGAGTGTATACACACACACACACACACACACACACCCCGGCAAGTAAATAAATATGTAATAAAAGCAAAGAATTTAAAATTCCAGTCATAGTTATATAAAGGGTGGTATTGTGGCATTATTGACTAAAATCTAAGTCACCTGTGTTTTGAAAAGTCAAACTTTTTTTTCCCATTTAAAACTCAAGCTTTGCCACCAGGCAGTGGTGGCACACACCTTTAATCTCAGCACTTGGGAGGCAGAGGTAGGCAGATTTCTGAGTTCAGGGCCAGCCTGGTCTACAAAGTGAGTTCCAGGACAGCCAGGGCTACACAGAGAAACCTTGTCTCAAAACAAAAACAAAAACAAAAACAAAAACAAAAAAAAAAAAAGAAAAGAAAAAAAAAGCAACAACAAAAATCCTTTGCCCCCCAGCATTTTGGCTGCCAGTAAAAGTCCTGTGGGTGAGAAACCAGAAAAAGAATTAGGCAGATGACAGGGGAGGCAGAGGCAGGTGGATCTGAATTCCAGGCCAGCCTGGTCTACATTGTGATGCCTACCCCGCTTCCTAAAGAAAGAAAGTGCTACAATGTTGGCTTTTTTCTGTGTCTTGTTGCCAGTAGCCTCTTAGATTTGTCTTAAGAGCAGAGAGCAGAGTTCTCTGTTGATAAAAACTCAGCACTTGGGAGGCAGAGGCAGGCGGATTTCTGAACAGCCAGGGCTACACAGAGCTGGGCAGTGGTGGCACACGCTTTTAATTCCAGCACCCTGGAGGCAGAGGCAGGCGGATTTCTGTGTTCGAGGCCAGTCTGGTCTACAGAGTGAGTTCCAGGACAGCCAGGACTACAGAGAAACCCATCTCAAAAAACAAAAACAAAACAAAACAAAAACTCACCACTTCTCCCCTTGTTGATTTCCTAGTGTTCTCTGTTCTCTCCCAGGGGTTCCTCTGGGAAGTGCTTGCAAGCATTTGAGGGGTTAAGTTAACCCCATGGTGCTGGTGGAGTTTAAAGGCTTCAGCCCCTGTGATCTCTGCCCTTCAGTCTTAGGTAGGTTGCTCCTGGGGAGGAGGGTGTCTTATTTTCCTGCTCAACGGAACAGGACTTTAAGATACAGAGTCAAATATTGGGAGAAGGTAGTAAGTTACAAGCATCCAGGTGTCTGGGTGTAGGCATGGACACATGCATCCATGCATGCTTTATTTCCAAGAGAAAACGGGCGAGGTAGGTACTGTTCCAGCTTTCCTGAAGAGGGGAGGAGATGTTTCCAATGATGTCAGCTTGAAGCCTCCGATCATAGAGCTCGACTTTCCACAGTGTCTTCCAGCGACAGGATGTCAGGGGAATGTTTAGAAAGTGACCGTTAAGGAGCTTTGATTGCTAGCTATAGACCGAGGGAGTCTGTCTCCCAGGGGCAACCGTCATGGTGGTCTTGGCTGGACCAGTCTGTGCCTGACTCATGGTGTGCTTTCTCAGTGGGCTGGACCTCCCGTCCATAGGGCTGGTTTCCTGCAAACATTTAAGCCAAGGCTCTGGTGCTAAGAAAATGATACTATTTTTGCAAGCATCACAGTATGTTTAAAACACTTTCTCGCAACTGTGTAAAGCTTCTTTTGATGAAATAGAAGTTTTAAGAATTCCCAAATCCACAATCAAAACCTGGGGTGGTGGGGAAGAGAGGGAGAACTCTGCGGATGTTAGGGTGTTTATTTCAAAACAGGTCCCATTGACTTTGAAGATCTAAAAGGTCTGCTCCATTGTGCACAGCCCTGAGAGTCCTGACAGAGATGGAGCCGAGCCGTAGTGCTTTCGTGGTGAATTCTACGTCCAAACCTCAGTGGCTGGAGTATTTGCTTCTGGAAGCCATTATAGAAATACACAACCCTTGAAAGGCAACATCTGGCTGGCCGGAGGCAAGCTGGCAAATACTCAACTGAAATAGACAGAGGTAATGCTGTGGGGGACAAAAACATCCTGAGATGAGAGGATGGCTGGGGTACCATTCTGCAAGTCCAGAGAGGCATCTCCTCCCTAGCCTGTGTTGGCGCCCCTGAAGTAGGGGGTGTGGGGTGGCCTCTCTTCAGAAGACACATGTACCGCCAGGGAAACCAGGAACCTCCCCTTAGCCCATCCAGGAAGAGACCTCCCACACTCCTTATTCCCAGAGACACCTCAGTGTGATTGCTGTCTAGGGAGTGCCCTGGGCCAGTGTTCTGTGGGCAGCTGTGGCTTCCCCTGCAATTTGAGGTGTTGATTTAGGCTGTTAGAACCGCCTCTGCCCATGGCCCTTTCTCAAAGCCGCCTGGGCTCTTGTTCTCATTAACTGGGCTCAGAAGTCCAGGGACTTGGAAGCCCAGTGGTATTTCCAGGAAAATGGCTTAGCTTTCCCTCTGTTTTCCCTACTAACTCTGGAAAAGCCCAGTCCTGTGTCTTTGGAAACACTGGAGCTAAGCACTTATCCTTTCTGTCCTCTGGTACCCAACTGTGGCATCTTCACAGATTTATGGATGGCAAGATTTTTTTCTTTCTTTTTTTCTTTCTTTCTTTCTTTCTTTCTTTCTTTCTTTCTTTCTTTCTTTCTTTCTTTCTTTCTTTCTTTCTTTCGTAGCATGTAAGACTTTCCCATGAAGAATGCAGTTCTAATAAATCAGTGAACCTGTTATGGATTTCCTGAAACCACATTTCTATGAAATGCTGGGGTTCAGGGAACAGCACCTGAATGAACTTACTGAGAAATATGGGCCCTTATAGCAAATGTTCTTTGCAAAAAGGGCACATTTTTATATACAAATGCTTTCTGTAGCAGTTTTTGTCCAGTGTTGTGAAGCCTTTGACTGTAGTTCCTCAGAGCCTTAGGCTGTTGGTCTGAAAGGCTGAGACTGGCCTTTTCTCTGGTCTCTTCAGCTTTCAAGAACATCAGGAAAGGGAAGACAGAAAGATTTCTTTTTTCTTCGCCTTTTCTCCCAATAAGGAGGTCACAGAGTGACTCCATCCAGCCTCAGAGGTAGGAGCCTAGTTTTGAATAGACATTAGCCCAACGTGAGTAAAGTTCTCCTCCTTCTACTTAGACCTCAGCAATCAGGTCCATTTAGAGTAAGGGAAGAAGAAAGAACAACCAGGGCTACACAGAGAAACCCTGTCTGGAAAAACCACACAGAACCCAAAGGTCCTGGAGCTGCGCAGTGGGGTCTCTGTGAGGATTAATGAAATTAAGTAACTGTGAATATTTATGAGGCTGTTGGCATAGTGGGGGGTGGAGGGTGGCATTTCATGGGTGGTATTTTCCTCCTCCCAAAACAGGGCTAGTTGGATCTCCCTTTTATGGCATCTCTTCCCATGATCCCTATGGAAAGCCTACAGTGGGATCAAAACCACACTGCAGATGATGTCATAATAAGGACATGTTTTGTTTTGTTTTTTTGAGATAGGGTCTCACTTGGTATACCAGAACAACCTTGAACATGCCTTTTAAAAATAATTGTCTTTTTTTCTTTTAAAGAATTATTTCATTCTTCAGTGTGTGTAATGTATGTGTGTGTATATGTATGCGCGTATGCACACATGAGCGTGGGTGCCCACAAGAGGCCAGAAGATGTCTGAGGCCCTGGACTTGGAGTTAGAGGAGGTTGTAAGCTGCCTGACTCAGTGAGATATGGGAACTGGGAACCAAACTCATGTCTACTGTGAGAGCAGCAAGCCCTCTAAACTCTGGAGCAATCCCTCAATGCAAAGCAAAACACCATAGGGCTGGGGAGATGCCTCAGTGGGTAGGCACACTGGCTGCTCTTCCAGAGGACCCGGTTCAGTTCCCCGCCTCTGTGGCAGCTCACAGCCCTCTGTAACTCTAGTTCCAGGGGATTCAATGCCCTCTTTTGATCTCTGTGATAGACAAGCAGGCAAAAACACCCTACTCATAAAAGAAATACATTGTTAAAACCCTTTTGTTCATTGACACTTTCATGCAGTACATTTATGTAGAAGTACATTCTGTTTACGTCACTCTCACCCTCTCTTACCTACCCCATCCCCCCCACAACACACACGAGTGTGTAATGGAGCTGGGAACGGCACACAGGGCTCTGCTACTCACCCACTCAGCAGATGTCCTCTTTATCACATTTATACTGGTGCTGTGTCAGCTGTTGGGTGCTGTGTATGTTTTCTGGTATCAACATCATGGCCTCATTCCACTTCACCCGTCCTACTGTAAATTGGGACGCCATACTCCTGTTCTTCCTCTTGTGGGGCCTTCTCTCTCTCCTCTGGCCGGCATAATGATGTCTCATGCTGACTGTGGGTCACTGTGAGGGCTGGCCTTATCTGTACAGGCCCTCAGGAAAGGGCTTCCTGCTCTGACCTGCCTGCCCTGTCCCTGTGATTTCCTTGCTTTTGTCCTGTGTGACCTGCAGTTCTTTCCTACAACAAGCCCCAGAGGCGGGACCTTGGCTAAGCTGGACCTTCTGAAGAGATCTGTGGGAGGTACATCTTTTTCTTTTTTTTTTTGTCTTATTTTACTTTTTTTTTTTTTTTTTTTTTAGGATTTATTTTTTTTCTATGTGGCCCTTGCAGTTCTGGAACTTACTCCATAGACCAAGCTAGCTTTCAACTCAGAGATTTACCCGATTCTCCCTCCTGGGTGCTGGGACTGAAGGCATACACCACCTCTGCTGGGCAGGATACAACGTTGAACACAGATGCTATTGATTGGTTAACTCATTTATCCATATCCGCACGCATACAAGGCATTTCCCCACTGCCTGCTGTGTGTCAGATCCTAAAGATGTGGCTAATCAAAGGCCTCATAAGGACGGCTTGAATGGTAGTAGAGGAGACATAGTAAACACACCGGCAGATAAAGGCTTATCCTCGGGTGATAAGAGCCAAAAAGAACAATGTGGTCCGATAAGGTGGTCTGGAGGATAGGCCCTTATCAGAAAGGCCTTTCCTATGAGCTGATGAGCGGGATTGGGAGGGTTTCTCTGAAAAGCCCCAGTAAGCAGCAGGAGTTGCAGATGGCCTGACTGCTTGGGTGTTGTGAGGAAAAAGGGCCAAGAACAGGAGGGCAGGGCTTGAAAGACTCTTAGATATTTATCAAAGGGCAGGAAGATTGCTGGTGTTCAGGGAACTGCACTGGAGCTGTAGGAGCTGCATTGAGGGGGAGGGGTGGTGGGGAGGGGTGGTGGGGAGGGGTGGGCGGGGCGCGGAGTTTGCAATAGGCTGAGAGCCTATTGAGCCTTCTGAGAAGGGTGCTGGTGAGAAGCCCAGTGGAGCAGGCAGCACTTGCCATGGAGTTCATTTTGCAGTCATTACCAGGTGGTGTATCTTGGTAATGGATTGTTGGGGGACAGTGTATGTGGCAGGGAGGGGGGAACAAGGTGGGATCTAAAAATCCGGGATATCTCCAGAAACCAGACACCTGCCCGATCCTCAGGGTTTTAACTGTGCTTAAAAACTGTCAAGCACAAGCTGCAGTCATCAAATGGCCACAGAGACACTCACTCAGTTCTAAACCATGACGGCAGATGGACGACGCGTCCTCGGTTACTTGTTTGGCTTCGCATACAGTATAAAACATTTACTTATTTATCAAAATGTCAAGTGCTTACAAAAGCGGAGCCTAGCATTCTCTGGGCTAGCCGATACAGGATTTCTGATGTTTTTGGTTTTTTACTTAATTCGGGGCTCTGTACAGGATGTGGAGAAGGCATCTTGCTTTCTGCTGGTGATGCGGTGGCCAGTGGCTGGGTCTTCTGATGCCTGGAGGCGGGTTTCCTGAATGGCTGGCTGTGTGCATGAGGAGCCAAGGCACTGGACATCTTGCCTGACTTGATAAAGGTTATGGCAACTGATGTTCGGATGGCTTTTTCTTTGTGTTTAGCAAATACAGTAAGCAGAGACCCCCATCACCATCTGCGTTGTGTTTCCCAATTGCTTATATTCTTACCATCCCAAACATGTTTAACAGGAATTTTGAAACACAGTTCTATTGTGGATTATGATTTTTTTTCCATCAGAAAGCTTGTGAGAATAGCAATTGATGGCTCATGTGGATAAAGGCACTTGCTGCCATGCCTGATGACCCAAGTTCAATCCTTGAGACCTATATGGTAGAAGGAGAGAATTGGTCTTCATGAGTTGTTCTCTGACGTCCCATGCTCACTCCACGGCGTGTCTGTTTTCCTCCTCTTTGTCCATAAACGCAGTAAAACTTTAAAAAAGAATAACTAGCCTTATGGCTGCCCAGATCAAGATATTGCATCTCGGTATTTAAATTTTGTAACTTTGATTTAATTTTGCTGGTTCAGACAGTTCCCTTTTAGTTGGGAAGGATTTTAGGACATTCTTCTATTTGGTGCCTTTGGAGGAGCTCGAGATGGGCTTGGGGTAGAAGCCAAGGGCTCCATGTTTATGCCCTACTCAAATCTCAAAGACGTAGAATCTTCAGGATGATAGTCTAAGCTGACGCCCTCTCCTCAGCCGTGGAGAGTGAGCCGCTGCGGGTGTTTATTTTGCTGGAGGCAGACAGAGCTAGGTTTCCTTGAGGCCTGAATCTCCAGAGGATAGATGCACACAGTCATAAGCTGAAGTTATCTTCTTTGATAGACAAGGCTCTCTGGTCTGCAGTGTACCCAGTCTGGTGGTTCTCTCTGGGAATCACAGGGTCTATTTCTATCACTCTGGAACATGGTGCCATGTGAGCCATCTTCCCAGAGCGAGGTCCCTGGGTATCAGTGCACTCTTGCCCGTCTCTCGTGCCTCAAGCAGCAGAGGAGTTCGTAAGAGGCCATCTTAGACTCCCTGGAAGTTGTTTACTTTTATTGATCTCTTTATTTTGAGATGGAATCTCACGATGCAGCTGCTGGGTCTCTCTACAAGGCTGGCCTTGAACTTGACATCTTCCTGGCTCACCCTTTGTAGCACTGGGATTAAAGGTACAGGACACCACACCCCACTCAAAGTTGGCTTTCGCCTCCTCTGGTCCTGGGTTTATTCATTGCATACTGTTTATTAAGAACTAGACACGATAGGGATCAAAGCCAGGGCACACCTTGCAGCCGAGGCAAATAGACAAAGGCACATGGGGATGAGGCCCACTCTAGTGTGTGAATGTGTTAGTGCAGAAATCCTGGAGTCTGGTCAAGAGGAGAGTCAGGCCTGAGCAGGGTAAGGTCAGGCGGGCAGCTTGAGCCAGGAGACCACAGAGCCAGCACATGGGTGGGAGTGTCAGGAGCCGGGTTTTCTCTGCCACCTGTGAAGCTTATACTGTTATCCCGAAAGCAAAGAAAGGAGCGAGTGCTGAAGTGTGAGTGCGTGGGACTTGTCTGAAGTGATCACACTGGATATGAGGAGAGTGGGATGGAGGAGGAGGCGCCTGTGGCCTGAGGTTACCTCAGGACGTGCTGCTGCAATCCAAGTGAGGCACATGCTGGTCTGAAGTAGGGTGCTGGTGTGCAAGAGAGAGGACCGAAAGATTGGGGGAGGGCAATGGCAGCAGCCACTGCTGCTGTGTGAGGAGGAGGAAGAGGACGAGGAAGAGGACGAGGAAGAGGAAGAGGAAGAGGAGGAACTGAGAGGCTTCCAGGTTGCCGAGACCTGGGCAATGGTCTGTGGTCAGGCTGGAGTGATGGCTCAGCTGTGAAGAGCTCTGGTTTCTCTCACAGAGGACCTGTGTTCAGTTCCCAGCACCCATATGGCAGCAGCTAACAACTGTCTGTAACTCCAGTTCCATGGGATCTAATGCCCCCTTCTGGTTTCTTCAAGCACTACATTCACACAGGGCACACATAATATGTGTTGTCAAAATACCTATACACATAAGATAAACGTAAATCTTAAAAAGAAAGACGGGTTGCGCTGGAGAGAGAGCTCGGCTGACTCAGGGCTTAGACGACTTAGGTCTGATCTTCAGAACCCAGATAAGAAGCCAGGTTCAGTAACAGGAGCTTGGGAGCCAAGATAGCTAGGTCCTTGGAACTAGTCTATTGATAAGCTCCATGCCAGTGAGAAATGCTTTCTGGGGGGTCAGGGGGTGCGGGGAAGGGTTTTTGTGTAGTCCTGGCTGTCCTGGCTCTGTCGACCAGGCTGGCCTCAAACTCTGCCTCCCACACTGAGTGAGAGATGCTGTCTTAAAATGGCTCCTAAATGACACCTGAGGTTGACCTTTGGCCTCTGCATGCACGAGTACACACGCATCTGCATACACGTACACACCTCTCTCAGCATGCATGCATTGTGAGCTTTAGGATACACGCATACACGCTTGAAGAAATTGTTAAAATTGGCCCCGGCCTATGAGAGTTTTAGATCACTGGAAGTCACTCAGATAAAGTGTAGGTGTGGCTGTGTGTTCTAAATTGAGCCTAACCAGGGAGTTGTTTTTGTTACGAGAAAAATTTTGGAGAAACAGGTCCAATAAAAACCATGTTTGGGTTGAAAACCCAAACAACTGGGAAGGAGTAGTGAACTGAAAGTTCCCTGCAGAGAGCTTTTCCTGTGTGGTGTTTGGCATTTAGACTTGTCAGTCTGGGGCCTGGCTGGTGGCTCTGTCCCCTCCCTACTTGGAGATTAGAGGCTCCAGCCATCAGCACCAGAAAGTGTTTAATGCAGAGGGTTCAGGACTCTGAGAGAGTACTTGCTGCTTCTCATAGGCTGTGCTGTGGCTTAGTGGAGGGTTTTCTGCTTGCAGTTTGAGGACCATGTTCAGGTGGGAGCCTGATTTGGTAAAAGTGGGACTGTGGAATGGTCTAGAACGGTCATCTATCAGTATTAAACCTGATGTACTCAGACTCTTTCTTCTTTTGTTAAAACGATAAAGATGATGTGAGTGTGGTATATGCATGTGTGTATATATGCATGCATGTATGTATGCATGTATGTATGTATGCATGTATGTATATATGTATGCAGTTAAACACGCTTGTGTGATGAGAGGGATTGATGCTGTCTTCTGGCCTCTGCAGGCACACACACACACACACACGGAGTATAAATTAAAAAATTTAAAGTGCTAACAAATTGAATGGTGGCATTGGCAATGTTTCAGTATCAGTCAACTGTTGACAGGCCAACACCAGAGTCTCCTCTCCTTGTGGAAGACGGGCTCATTTCGTCCAGGATCTAGAGTTGGGCATCATGCTGCCTGGGGGTGGGGCACTCTGCACGCTCTGTTGGCTGTCTCACATTCTCTCGGACCTGCAGTTATATGTATAAATTCAGTTTCATGCTCCCTGCCACTTCAGAAGCCAATCACCATGGGGGGAGTTGAATCTTAAAACTGGGCTGCATCCAGAGGGCTTGCAATCTGACAGGACAGTGGTTTGATATCCCGGAAGGCTGCCTTCAAACTGTCTCCAGCCAGCTGATCATATAGAGGAGGGGGCGTGCAGTAGCACTCTGTCATTCCAGATTTCAGTCCTCTCCTCTGGTTAGGAGGTTGGCTGCCTTTCTGAGACCTGAGATGTCTTCCTTTCATTATCACCGGCATCCTTTTTTCTCTTCACTCCTGCTGTGGCTGGCTGGGCTCAGGCACTTCCTGGATTGTTGTGTCAGTATTTCCTGGTTGTACCAGCCTTGTCATCTTGCAGGGGCATATGCTCCAGGAAAGGGTTAACCCAGAACAAACCAGCCATTAAAGTGCATGGTATTAAGCTGATAATAATGTGTGCATGCATACTTCTTTCTGTAATATGATGTACAACTGAATCTTTACAATACAGAATATAAAAATATTCCCATATGTTCTCCCAGCCACCTATTGGTAGGGAACTTGCAGGTTAGCTGTGGGGACATTCTGCCATATACTACATAAGTTGTCGTCGTCGTCGTCTTCTTCTTCTTCTTCTTCTTCTTCTTCTTCTTCTTCTTCTTCTTCTTCTTCTTCTTCTTCTTCTTC
>NC_034599.1:66605262-66628343 GCF_900095145.1 Mus pahari | reverse complement strand
CTCCTCCTCCTCCTCCTCCTCCTTCTTCTTCTTCTTCTTCTTCTTCTTCTTCTTCTTCTTCTTCTTCTTCTTCTTCTTCTTCTTCTTCTTGTCTGTGAGACAGGTCTTACTATGCTTCTCTGGCTGCCCCGAAACCCTCCATGTAGACCAGGTTAGCTTCTAACTCACAGAGATCCAATTGCCTCTGTCTTCCAAATGCTGGGGATAAGGGTGTCTGATTTCATTGATCTTTGGCTCACTTCAGTATGCAGATTCTTAATACTTTGCAGCACTCCATGTAGTTTCCTGCCTTGTTTTAGTTCTGAAAAGTTTCTAAACCAAGTGCATCAAATGTGTCTTGGAAAATTCCAGCTAAGCTTCTGATCAAGTGTTTTCAGTTGCTTGATTGTCCGAATAGCCTGCCTGATCAGTGTTGACTGTCCCAGTAGCCTACCTGATCATCAATGACTGTCCCAGTAGCCTGCCTGATCAGCATTGACTCACCCGATAGCCTGCGTGGACTTCTCTGCATGACACTCCCTGGCTTCCTTCCAGGGACCCGCTTGGGTTGATGTCTTTCCTCTAGGGGGGCAGCCAGATGCTGATGGTTCAAGAGCTTGTCCTGGGATGAGACAGGCCTGAAGTCATTCTTGGGAGTATCACCGATTCTCTGGTCCAGGCTAGAGCTCCATCAGGATGGATCCAAACCCCCTTCTCCCAGGGGCAGGCAGGAGCGAGGCCTCCCCGTGAAGAGTCTAATTGCCCAGCTGGCTTGCAGGTAAGGCAGGGAAAGCTCTGCAGGAAAGCTGCTTGCTCCTCAGTGTCCTGCCTTCCTTTCCTCTTGTCCCTGAGCTCCTTTGTGTGATTATCTGGATGTTTCTGACCTGTCAAGGGATCAGGGCTGGAGTGATTGATTCTCAGCTTCTTGACTTCACTGATGCTAGACTCTCATCTCAAATGTGCCCGTGAACGGGCAGTCCCACCCAGCAATGGACATTTGCAGTCTCCTAAAATACCCAGTTTTCTCTTTGGGCATCCTGGTTAGAATGCTTGCTTTCTTCTCTTACAGGTGTGCTCAACCTTTTGACATTATGACAGGACATTGTGACCTACAAAGTTCGTATTTCACAACTGTACAATAAGTTACAGAAACCAGTTGTCACAGTGTTTTTAAAAATATTTTTTGAGATCAATTTATTTTTATTTTTTGTGTGTGGGGTTTTTTTTTTATCAGTATGTGTGTATATGTACCATGTATGTTCAGTGCTCATGGAGGCCAGAAGAGGGTGTTGGGCCTTCTGAAATTGGAGTTACAGATGGTTGTGAATTTCCATGTGAGTGCTGGGAATTGAACCTGAGTCCTCTAAAAAATAGCCAGTGCTCTTAACTGCTAAGCCATCTCTCTGGCCCTCATAATGTTTTAAGTAAGTTTAGAATGTTGTGTTGAGCCTCATTTACTGCTATCCTGGGGTATGTAGGTCAGGCAACACTGAATGGAATTGTCCCTGCTTTAGGAACCACCGAGAACGGGTAATCTCCTTTTCACATGCGGCCCCTCTGGCATCGGTAGCAGATGGGAGTTTATTTGCTCCCTGTCTCATTCCCTTCTTTACACTGGTGTCCTCTCTTGGGATCTCTGAGATCGTCTTTACTTAAGCCAGGCCCTTGAGACTGAGCCTCAGGCCTGTCTTGGGACCTTTCTGGATATGCCTCTAAGGCAGTATGCTTGAATATGTCTCTGGCATGGGTTGGGGGAACTCTTGAGCCTACTGTGTGGTTAATATTCCTGCCCTGCCAATCTGGACCTGGTGTTTACAGAGACCACACCTTGCTTACACAGTCATCTCCAGTGGCTTTGCATCGATGATCTGGTATGATCTTTTTATTTGTTTGTTCTTCGAGACAAGGTGCTCCTATGTAGCTCAGGTTGATCTCCCAGACTCATCTTCCCAAGCGCTGGTTTCACAGGCCTCTGTTGCAAAGTCTGGCTCCCCTATTTTAAATAGGAAAAAAAAGAAAAAAGAAGACCCAGGAAAACAAGGTTTTTGTCCTCCTGTGGGGACAAGGACTCCTCAAAGATGCTCACGTCTTGATCCTGGAATCCGTGATGATTCCTTGTAAAGTAAAGGGGGTGGTGTAGTTACACAACAACGTTGATCTGGGAGAACAACCCAGCTTATTGAGATCAACCCAGTCTATTCACCTGGGTCTTCATGAGGGGAGGAGGGAGGCAGGAGAGTTGGAGCCAGAAGAGGTGGTTGGTGATGATGGACGCAAGGTCAGGGAGCCATTTTCCTTCTGCCTTTGAAGATGCTGGAGGGGACCAAGCACTTGCTCAAGTAGCTGCTAGGAGCTGAGAAAGGTAAGGCTGTCCAGTTGTGCCCTGAGTAGCTATGTGACTTTAAGCTATTATTGGAAAAGCTCCTTCCCCCATCTTGCACTGATGCTTTCCCAACTACCTCTAGGCCAGTTTGAAGACACAGTTCCTGTCCCTAAACCCCAACTTCCTCCATTCCCCAGGATGGACCTGTAGGGAGTGGGTTATAGATAATTGTCCACAGAAAACTAGATGTCCTGTTTCAGAAATCCAGCTGTATACTTGGGTGGTCCTCTGAAATGGGAACCCAGGTCAGTCCCTCGCCCTGCAAAGGGAGCTTGGAATCCCTGCTCTGGAGCCATTGTGTTGGGTCTACCAGGTCTAAGAGATAGATGAAGAGGGAGGGAAGGAGAGAAGAGGAGAAGAAGGGAGAGAAAGGGAGAGGGGGTAGGGGGATGGAGACAAAGTCATTTACAATGACTACAGAAATACAGGCCTGGTTCCTCATGTTTCCCTCATGAGTGACAGCTGATAAAGTGCTTCCTCATTCATGACCTCATTCCATTCTTTAATGGCCCCATGCTCTCAGTTTGCTTGGTCTTTCTTGGGATACCAGCATGGAGGACTTCCCAGCTCATATGTTGGAATACAAGAGGAGCCTATTCCTTCTCCCCCTTCCATCTGCTGTGTATTTGAGATATTCCCAGCTTTACACAGGATCAGGAGCAAGGTGGCCAGGGAACTTGTCTTGTTCTCACTGTTGAGTGTGAAGACACCTTTTACATCTTTGGTATATGTCCAAAGGCTGGACCCACTACTTCCTTTTGTTGTTGTTGTTATTAACTAAAGTTTTATTTTGAGGTGGGAGTTCTCATATATCCCCAGGCTGGCTTTGAACTTGTGAACTTCACATCCTCCTGTCTTCACCCCATGTGTGCTAAGATTATAGGTGAGCACTGTGATATCCAATTTATGGGCATCTGGGGATTGAACTCTGGACTTTGTGTACCCTAGGCAAGTACTCTACCAACTGAGCTATAGCCACAGCTCCCACACTCCTCTACTTACGGGACAAAAGGTGTGAGTGGTGACTTGCCTAAGATCCTGTTGCTTTTAGAGGTGGGAGATGCCTTTATCTCCAACATGGTTGGGAGCACAACAACTCTTTGCATCTTCATGACCATCAGAAAAATTTTTGTTTTGTCCTTGAAGTTTTACATGATTCTTTGTATTCTGCCATCCTTCTCAATGAGGCCAATATTCTTTTAATCCACAGCTCTCCTTTCAAAGAGCCTCCTTGCCTACAGCTTCCTCCTTCCATCTGATGTGAATTTAAAATACACCAGAAACACTTCCAGGTCTACATGGGATCCAGGAGGCCTGGGAACTTGTCTTCAATGCTGGGCATGTACACATCTTTGGTATATGCCCAATGACTGGTTTCCTGACAGGTATACCACAAACACCACTGCCCTCCATTAACCCCCAGTCTTTTTATAATTCTCTGCAAGGACCTCCTTCCCCAACCTACCCTACAGATGAGTTTCAAAAGTTCATTTGGGCATTAAAAAAATTTTTTTGGCTGTAGAGGGGTTCTCCTGGGATCAGACTATTGGGCAGCATCATGAGAGTTGGATAGGGTCCAGGCCCTTAATTAAGATGCCTTTGCCTGTTGTACAGCTGAGTTTTGGAGGCAGACAGGCACATGTGATCTTTGGCTTTGTTACAGCTACTTGGTGACCTCAGGCAAGTGACTGAACCCCTCTGAGCCTTAGTTGCTTCATTGCAAAATGGTGGCAAATTATATGATACCTACTGGTAGGATCATAGAAAAACATGACACAGACATACTGTTCAGCATCACCCTTGACACATGGTGAATGGTCAGTATGGTTTATGATGGTACTAGTCGTCATTATTAATTAGTGATAATTATTGGTGTGCTTAGCATCAGACACCTATGGATAAAGTAGCTCTGCAGTCAGACTCTACACTGCTCACTCAGAATTGCAGTGTCCTGTTTTCTTTTTTGGAGGACACAGTCTTAGATTGATGGGAGTGTCCCATTCGTTGAGTTCAAGAGCTGTAGTATCTGTTCCATGTGCGTTTTTTTTTTTTTGGTTTGGTAAGGGAGATAGGCACTAAGTAGAAATTTAAAAAATGATGGAAATGCAGACTGATAGATAGTTGCTAAGAGGAACAATGTTGGAAAGTGTGCCCTAGAACTTGACCAGGCCCTGGTATTTGGGGGACCTGCATTGTGGAGCAACAGACTTTATGAGCAGCTAGATGGCTTGAGGCTTTGAAGTCATCGGGTTCACATCCCTACAGGGGTGGGGCTAGCCTGTGCTCTGGGGAATTGATGATGGTAGCTAGTCTTATTTTAATATGTGACCATCAAAGTTGCCTGAGACGGGGGCACCCCCAGTGATCTGAGGTAACTAAGGAGGAGTCACCACAAGCGAGGAGGAGCTGGCAAGAGGCCTTCCGTCAGGGAAGGAGACTCCCACATTTAGGTCAGGGAAGCCAGGATACAGACAGTGCTCATTAAGGGGTGTTAAAACATGGTCGCCTCCTGTACTGAGTCCAATTACACCCCTGTCAGCACTTCCTGTGGTCACACAAACGTAATGGCTGTTTTCCCCAGGTAGTTTATCTCCGTCTTTCTGCTTCCTCGCTCTGCATACACTCTTCCTTTCCTGTTTGGTTTCACTTGGTTCTACTCCGAGACTAAGTCAGTTCTTATATTTTCCATCCAATGACCATATCTCCATGGAGTCGCAGACTCCCTGACTCTGCCGAGAAGAGAGTCTCTGACTCTCAGGAGAAGAGCAGGACAACCATGTGGGAGCAAAATTGGTGTATGATGTTTGGTCCCTGCCCTACTGTGCACTTTGCTTAGATGTTCTGTTCTTGGGGAAGGTGCATCTCTGTGTAGGTCCCCTCTCTTCTTGTTCTTTCTGCCTATGAGGCACAGTTGGCAGTTTTGACACAGTGTAGTTATAGTGTTTGGACGCTGGGAAATTGTCTAAACTTGTAAGTTTTTACCCCACAGATCAGAACCATACTCCTGGGACAGGGCCTTTCCTCAGTCCCTGGGATGCCATGCTCTGTGTAATGCTATGTTCATGGGGTCCAGGGAAGTCATTTACCTCACCCTTTCTGGTTAAGTTGTAATCCAGGAACAATGTTTAGAGATGTGACTAGGTGACCTGCTGAAGGAAGGCCACCGGTAACCCTCTTCCGGTTGCCCAATTAAACCCAAAGCATAGGATGAGTCAGGAATTAAGAGTGCCCTGCTGCTTGGCCTTTGTTTTGTTTGAGGCTATTTTTGGATTTATAAGACAATACTGAAGATTGCATAGAAAGTTCCCCAATGTACCCTTCACTCAGTCACTCCATTATCAACACTATGTGTTTACTTAGACAGGGTCTCATGGAGCCCAGGCTTGAACTCCATGTATAGATGAGGATGACCTTGAACTTCTGATCCTCCTGCTTCCATCTCCAGGGTTTGGATTCTAGGTGTGTGCTACCATACCTGGACCATCAGTGCTGGGTATCAAACTCAGTGACTCATGTATGCTAGGCAAACACACTCTGAACTACAACCCTTGTTCTAACACCATTCAGTTTAGTTTATTACACACACACACACACACACACACACACACACACACACACACACATTCTAATTAAAAATAAATTTTAAGGAAGTTTATACCCTGGGTGACAATCTAGTCCTAGATAATTTTGTTCTAAATGTGGCCATTGAGCTTTGTGAGTTGGCTCCCCAGGGATGTAATCCCTTTCTCATGGCCATCATCACTGCTATCACTGTAAGTGATTCTGTGATGTCTGACTCTATGTGATGCCCCACACCCCACTTGTGAATTCCCTGCCCTAGACTTGGAATCAGCCACGTTGCCAGTGAACCGTGGATCCTTCTATGGAGGATGTATTGGCATTAGAAACTGAGATCACAGTATGAGGTTGCTCTTGGCTACTTAAGGGTGGGGAGAGGCTCCTGCTTATGGGCTCTATCAGCTTAAAATACAAAGAAGGTGTGTGTGTGTGTGTGTGTGTGTGTGTGTGTTGGCCCTCATATGCAGACACATTAAATATTTCCACATGTAATCATCTGTGTAGCAGATAAAAGATGAGTTCCTATTTACATCTCCAACTGTTCACATTATGGGTTGCTCTGACCTTCTCCTTTTGCAAATATGTCCCCTTTCCTCCCAACAGTGAGAAACAAGTGGCTCCCACCTAATATCCATTAATTTTACTGTTCAATTTTGGTGTTCCTCTGGAATACCACGATTCCAGAGTTGTCCACACGCCCCTCTGTGGGAAATGACTAGGCCAATTCCAGCAGGCACAGTTAGTTCCTTGGTCTCACAGACTGAGTATTAACTTTGCAAACTGTACCCCTCCCCCCTTTTTGTGATATTGTTTCAGGTTTTTTATGTGTATGTACATTCATCTGTATGTATAAGCACTTGCGTGCCTGTGTATGTGGAGGCCAGAGGTTGACCTCAGCTGTCATTCCTCAGGTGGTGACACCTTGTATTTGAGGCAGGGTCTCTCATTGACCTGGAATTCCCCAGCTATGCTAGGTAGGCTGGCCATCGATGGAGCCTCTTGTTTCTATTTCCCCATCACTGGGATTACAAAGGTCTGCCTGCACCTGTTTATTTTACTGTAGTTCTTAGTCTGCGGGTTCTCAGGATCAAACTCAGATCCTCCAGCTATCAAAGCACACCCTTTAGCGACTGAGCCACCTTCCCAGCTACAAGTCATTTACATTCTTTAAAAAAAAATTGATTTATTTTGTTTCATGTGTATGAGTTTTGCCTACATGCATGTGTGAATAGCATGTATGTTCCCAAAGCTCACAGAAGTCAGAAGAAGGTGTCAGATCCCCTGGGACTGAAGTTACAGATGGTTGTGAGCCACCATATGGGTGCTGGGAAACCAAACCTGGGTCCTCTGCAAGAGTAGCCAGTGAGAAACCTCTCTAGCCCCAACTTCTTTAAAACTCCAAACTGCCAAGCAGGGATTTCCTTTCTTTGTCTCCATTTGTGTGTGTGTGTGTGTGTGTGTGTGTGTGTGTGTGTGTGTTTTTCCTTTTCCCTCTTCAGTTTTTATTTCCCCTTTCCTATCTTTGCAGAGGTTGTGTTTTTTTAAACTTTGCCTGTTCTATTTCACAACCTGACACCTGTTTTGGTAAGAGTGTCTGCTTCCTGCCTCTGTCAGGACAGATAGGGCACGAGGTACATTAGTCTAAGACTTCATAGCATGGTTTCTGCTGAGGTCATAGCAGAGGTCAGGAGGCCACCATCAGAGAGACGTGCCAGAGACAAAAAGGATACTTTGGTTTCCATACAAAATAAATGAATAAATGAATAAATAAATAAATAAATAAATAAAAGTATAAATTAGTCCCTAGGGGAATAACACAGGCATTCAAATGCCTTCTGTCCTTCAGGTTTCTGCGCACATCAACCACCTGGCCTGAGGTGCGTGTTAATGTTCCACCTG
This sequence comes from Mus pahari, assembly GCF_900095145.1. Lineage (NCBI taxonomy): Eukaryota > Metazoa > Chordata > Mammalia > Rodentia > Muridae > Mus > Mus pahari. The sequence goes on along the minus strand of NC_034599.1, from coordinate 66,620,503 downwards.
GGTTAATGTCCAGAGGGTTGTTTTGGATGTTGCAGTCCTGAGTGGGTTAATGTTCAGAACAAAGACATCAAGGTTCATAGTGAGTGCATTTAAGAGTTAATTTCACTGCTATTGCAATCTGAAGAGTTCCATTCTGTTGATTGTTGTGATGACATAGGATGAAGACAAGGGACCCCATGTTAGGGTTGGGCTTAGAGGGCGGAGGATAGACTCCAGTTGCTATGGTTACAAGACGGCATGAGAGATAGCATGACAGGGATGGAGAGGAGCATCCCTAAGCAGAAGTTTGGATGTCCCATCCATGGAGCTGGGAGCTTGAGATTGGCTCATCTGCGGGGAGGTTCCGGTGTGTTTGCCTCTGAACACTTTTCTCTTTGTAGAATGTCATTCATCTCCAGGAGATGGGAGGAGGTGGAGGGTAGACCGTGGGTTCTGTAGAGAAGAGAGACAAGAGTGACTTTGTTTTGTATATTTGGATTATCTTATTGATGTCTTTCCTGGCACTCCCAAGGCACAGAGGTAGTTCCCTGGACTGACACTGCCATTCTTTGTTAAACCTTCACCATACCCAGTAGCTGATCTTGCTATAGCCTTAGAAAGTTGGCATCCATTCAGCCCAACACTTAATTACAGGAGGAGGGAGGAAAGTAATGCACCCTCCAGTTACTATTGATCCTGTTCGGCGCTTTGCTGAGCACCAGGTTATGTCTGGCATTTGTATTTCTAGGATGGGGACAGGCGACAGGTCTGGCAGAGGTTTTGTCATGGAGAGGAGGGAGAGAGAGTGGGGAAGGAAGGTTGCTGTCTTACAGGCCAGCTTTCCTTTTCTCTTTTGAGACAGTCCTCTGGGCTGGCCTCAAACTCAGTTTGTAGCTAAGGATAACCTTGAACTCTGATCCTCCTGCCTGTACTTCCCAAGTGTCCCAAGTCTTGGCTTTTCAGATCTAATGACCATGCCTAGTCTATGCAATTCCGAGGATCAACACTAACTTCCAAGTTGTGCTTGCTCCAGGCCTGGGTTTCTGTCCTGCCTCGTCTTGCTGGTGTTTTCTCCAATCTTGGCAAACCCTGGAATCTTGTGAGGCTCTGCTGACTCTATCTGGGATCTGGCTCAACCTTCTCATTGAGCCTCTGACTTGCCTGGCTCAGAGTTCTAAGCCTGTTGTTGACACGAAAACACAGCTCTCTCTCCTCAAAGGAATACAAGGTAATTTATTCTGGAGCAGGATATGAGCGACTGTGGTCTAGGAATAAGGATTCAGGCTGCCTCCAGTATCATAGCCTGCTGTGGTAATGCCTTCTTGTAGTATTTATAATTATATAAAAATCAAGATTTTTTAAAGGACATTGAGAGCAGCAGGTAGATAGGTTACAGCAAAGTGGGGAAGCCCTGTTGCAGACCTCAGAAGCTGTGTTTGATGACACTTGGAAGGGAGTAGTGTATTAACACATACCAAAAGTCACGTGGCAGCTATAGGCTGTTAGGTCAGACAAATGGGTGGACCATGGATGGAGGGACCATTAAGGGAGCTAAAGATAGCCCAAGATAATTTGGATCTGAATCTGCAACATTCCAACTCTCAGTAATTGTAAGTTTAATCTGTCAATCAGCTTTATAGAGTCTTTAACTCTGTGTGCGTGTGTGTGTGTGTGTGTGTGTGTGTGTGTGTGTCTGTCTGTCTGTCTGTGTCTGTGTCTATGTTTGTGTCTGTGTTTCCCTGCAAACTTTACGTCATACTGCTCTCTCTGCTTGGTTTGAGAGATTCCTGCAAGGCTGGCAATTTCCTTTCAGCTACGAGTTCCCTTCTTAGAGCAGCCTTCAGGTCTGAGCCCACATTTACTCTTTCCCTACACAGTGTAAACTTTGTGGGGCAAGGGCCTCACCACTCCACATAACTACTGCAGAAGGCTGGCAAGCATGGTAGCAGACTCTTAGGAAGAACCTATTACTGGTAATGTACAATCATAGCATTACCTCTGGATGTTGCCACTTGGCTGCAATGTGGTTGTATGTCACATTATAATATTTTAATCATGAGCTAGAGAAAGAACCAAAGTGAATGGAATGATTAGATGATGCCTTTATGCCAGTGAACCTTCCTTGCTTAGACATCTGTACACAATAAAGACACTTGATTACATATACCAGTTCTGGGGCCCAGGGTAAGAAGGGACACAGAGCAGACCCTAAGTTCTAAACTGTGTCCCAGGCTCTCAGAGATGAGAAAAAAAAGAATTTGGTGCTTGGAAATTGGAGGCCACTGGAGACACGTTCTTGCTCTGAAAGGAGATGTGAATGGTCCCTTTCCTGTGTACACTTCGCCCAAACACATGAACACATGTGTGCATTGAAATGTGGTTCCCTGCCAGGTATAATTTAATAAAGGCCCAGCCGTAGGTAACAGTGACACGGGGGAGCCCAGAGCCAAAGATGAGGCTGGGCTCAGGGGCAGGAGCTCCAAACCACAGGCTGTTTCCATGGGTAGCCAGGCCGCCTAGGACCTGAGTAGTTGTTGAGAGTAAAGTGTAGCATGGCCTGGTGGCTTTGGGCTGGGTGACTTTGGGTTAGGGTTTGGATAATATCCTTTCTCTCACAAGAGGTCCAGGTTGGAAGGTTTTACCAGAGAATGTCCCTGCTGTCACTAACTATAGCAGTCACCTTGAACAAGAGACAACGTGCATCTGTGTGTGTACGGATCTGCTAAGGTTCTGTCTTAGGAACTTTATTTGCTTTTGTTTTAAAACAGTGTTATGTTCTACTTTTCTTTTGCTTGTTCCATTTTGCTTTGAGATGGCAGCTCTCTATGTACCCCATACTGTCCTGGAACTCGTAGGGCAGGCTGGCCTGGGATTCATGATCCTCCTGCTTTTGCCTCCCGAGTGCTGGTACAACAGGCATGGACCACCATGCCTAGCTTCTTCTGATTTTTTTTTCCTTTTTTCTTTCTTTGTTTAGATTTATTTATTTTTATGTCCTTTATTTATTTATTTTTGCCTGCATGCATGTCTTTTGAGGGTGCCAGATCCCCTGGAACTGGAGTTACAGACAGTTGTGAGCTGCCATGCGGGTGCTGGGGATTGAACCTGGGTCCTCTGGAAGAGCAGCCAGTGCCCTTTACCACGGAGCCATCTCTCCGGCCCCCACCCACTTTTAAACAGCTGTACTAGATGCTATTTAGAAGGTGCCCCTTGTTTATAGCACAGCCCATTTGGCACTTGTGCCCAGCAGACCGAGACAGCTGGAGACTTGATTGGTTGTGGTTTGGAGCCAGGAGGTGTGTGGCAGGGAGCCTGTACCCCAGGAGCACCTCCCAGTGGCTGTTTGTTCATGTGTGCACTTTCTCTGATGAGGTAGTGTAGGATCCCTAGTTGGTTCTCTGGGACCCCTCAGAAAGCTCACTCCTCAGGAAGGCTGGGGGAGGGGTGAGCCTAGGGTTCTATTGCAGTAGGCTTCTTGGAGTAGGTCCCTGTAAGTGGCTTGTCCATTTGGCACATTGTTGATTTATCTCCAATGATGCAGGCTCGGTGATCCCAGGGCCTGTTCCCTGTCTTACAGCATACATACCTTGTGACCCTGCTGTCATTCGTGGGAAGAAAGGCCATAGTGGAACTGTGGATCTTGTTCTATTGCTGAAGGCCGAGATAAACATTCTGGCTGGAGGTGCCCGTAGGATGAGGAGTTGTTATGGAAGACCCATGTTTCCATCATGTGTGTGTGCAGACTTGCACGAGGAAGCCTGGGCTTGATGCCACTGGCTGTCTTCCTCAATCACTGTTCCAAATCTTATTTTTTGAGACGGTCTCTCACCGAGTGTGGAGCTCACTGAATTGAGTAGGTTGGCTGGCCTGTGAGTCTTTGCCTTTCCACTGGAATGTCAGGTGGATACCTGGCTTTTTTTTTTTTTTAAAGAGTGCTGGAGATCTGAACTTAGGTCCTCATGATTTCATGGGCATTTTATCCACTGAGCCTTCTCCCTGGAGTGTGTGTGTGTATGTGTGTGTATGTGTGTGTATGTGTGTGTGTGTGTGTGTGTGTGTGTGTGTGCTGCAAATACATGAGTATGCAGGTATAGTCATTTGTGTGTGGTGCAGAGGAGAATGTCAAGGGTCCGCCTCTATTGTTCTTTCCTTGAACTATGAACTGGAAGCTCACTGTTTCAGCTAGGCTGGTAGACCAGTAAACACCCTGAAGCTGCCCCAGTACCCCCTAGTCCCACGATTATAGGAACGTGCAGGCATGTCTCACTTCTTGCTTTTTACTGGGGACTCAAACTCAGATCCTCATACACACTGAGCCATCTCCCAGCTCACCCCGCCAACTGTTTAAACGTAAAGGAACTCAGAGTTGTGTGCACTGACAATGACTGGTCCCCTTGCCCATTCACTTACTCACTCGGGACCTCCTATCTATGAGACACTGGAGCAGGAGTGTGGCAAGGAGCAAGGCGTGGCTGTGTGACATTCCCACTAAGCCTTGCCAGATGAGATGCCACCATGGGCACAGGGGTGAAGAGTGGGATGCAGGGATGTGTGCTGAACTACAGTCCTCCAGTGACCTTCAGGATAATCATACCAGACACACTATGGGAGGCCAGAACATGGGGTGACCCAAGGACCAGCTCAGTGAAGCTGGAACTTTGTGTGGCAGTCCCAAGCCTGCTTCTGACTGGAGTGTGAGACCTGGGAGGAAATGACCAACCCACCAGAAGGCATACATCTCTTAGGCAGCGAAAATAGTGTCCCATGCTGGTGTCACAAGGGTCTGGCCTGAAGGATAGCAAGGAGGGACCCTGCCTGCTGTTTGGCATGTCGGGACAATGAACATGTCAGTATAGCTTAAAGTGTAGTTTTAGGTGACAGACTTGTCCTGCCAGGGGAGCCTGTGCAGAATTCCAGGGAGCTGAGTGACAATACCTGATAAAAGCTGGAAGCTGCTTCCTTCAGTAGGTGAACCCTGGGGAGAGCGAGGCCTTTCCCAGGAAGGGAAAGTACTGCAGGTTAAAGCCATGGGCTGGGGATGTAGCTGAGTTGATAGAGTGTTTGCCTGTCATGCATGAAGCCCTGGGTTCCACCCTCTGCACCTCATAAACTGTGATGGTACACAACTATAATCCTAACACTTGGGGGGTAGAGGCAGGGGAACCAAGGTCAGGCTTAGCCATGGAGTGAGTTCCAGGCCATCCTGGGCTACATAACACCTGGATGAAAGAAGAGAGGGAGGGAGGGAGGGAGAGAGGAGGGGAGGAAGAGATGAAAAAAATGAAGGGGGTTAGGGAAGAAGGGAGGGAGAGAGAGAGGGAAGAAGAGATGAAGGACCAAAGAGAGGGTGGGAGCAAGGGAAGAAGGGATAAGGTGTGCGCCACCACGCCCGGCTGCGCTCCTACAGTTATCTGAAGGATGTGCCCTCCCTGTGGCTCCCCATGCTGTGTTTGGTGCGCAGGTAGGCACAGTGTAGGGCTGCCCTGTGTTAGAACAGCTTCTCCATGCTGACGAGACTGAAATCCGAGAAGAGTCCACATGATTTTAGGAAGTCTCCCACCCCCACCCCTTGGGTGATTTGCTTGAGTGTGGGTTAAGGTGGAGGCATGCCACGGCTGGCCAGCAGGCTTTATTTTGTGTCTACACTGACCGGTTGGCAGCAACTGTGTGTATGCAGTGTTGAGGAAGCTTCAGAACCCAGATCCGGGCTTGGGGAGTCAGTGTGCTTCTTTACCCGTCGGTCCTGTTCTGGCCTTGGGCTCCACATAGTGGAGGCAAAGCTGGTAGGAGCTGGTGTCTCTGCCTAGGACACAGTCGGCAGTGTTTATTATTCTCATCTGTGGACATAGCGTTGTACTTTAGATTCACCGCCCTCTGCTTTCTTGATTAGTTAATCAATTATTTTTGGAATGTTAGTGTTGTATGGTCAAAATTGGAACTTTTTTCCTCATAAGTATTTAAAAGTGTGAGCAACAACCGTGTTCTGTGGCCACAGAGATGACAGTGGGCTTTGGTTGTTGTTGTTTCCAGATTCTAGTTCTTTCATTTAGCATGTGCTAGATACGGCTTGGATTTCTCATTTTTCACAATGACGTCTTTCTTGCTATCCTGACCTTAGGGATAAGAAAACACTCAGCAGCCCAGGCGGTGGTGGCTCATGCCTTTAATCCCAGCACTTGGGAAGCAGAGGTTAGTGGATCTCTGTGAGTTCGAGGCCAGCCTGAGGCCAGCCTGATCTACAGAGTGAGTTCTAGGATAGCCAGGGCTACACAGAGAGACACTGTCTTGAAAAACAAAACAAAACAAAACAAAACAACAATAATAAGAAGAACAATGACAAAAACCAAACCAGCCTTTCAACCAGCCAAATAAACAAAGCAAACGCTCAGGGAGGTAACCAATGCATCCAGTTGGGATTTGACTACAGTTTCCGAGTTAGAAATGGGGCCCCACACTCTTGTGCCTCCTTCTCTCGTCTAGTTGTGCCTTTTGGTTTTTGTTTGTTTGCTTGCTTGCTTGCTTGTTTGATTTTAAGTGCATGTGTATGCTTTTGTGGGAGTGCCCAGAGACCAGAAGAGATTGTCAGATCTCTTCAAATTGGCTTTACGGATGATGGAGAGCCTCTGAGACCCTAATTCCATTCCTCTGGAAGAGCAGCCACGATGGCTTTTCTAACAGCTCCTAAAGGCTGAGCCTCTCTCTAGTTCACCCTTCTGGTTTTTGTTTCTTCATTGCTATTTTTCGAAACTGGGCATCACATAGCCCAGGCTGGCCTCAAACTTGCTGTGTAGCCAGGGATGGGCTTCAGCTTTTGTTTCTCTTGACTCCAGTTATCAGTGCTGGGAAGTTACACAGGCATCCCCACCTCTGGGTTTATGTGGTGCTGGGGACCCAAGCCAGGGTTCTGCTCATGTTGAGCGGCTGAGCCACATGTCTAGCCGACAGCTGTGCCTTCCTGCATCTGGGCTCTCTTTTTGGAGCTTTAAGAAACAATCTGAAGGGTCAAGACATGACCATGACTCAAGTTCTCTTTGGAACATGAACTCCATATTTTTCCAGAGCCTGACTACATGAGGTCCCATTGCATTGGTTACTAGATGTGAGTGTGTACTGGAAGTATAGGGACAGCATGTGACCTCGATAGTCTCTTCTCAGGTCAGACTATTTTGGTTAAAATTTATTTTATTTTATGTATATTGATGTTTGCCTGCATGTATGCCTATGTACTACATGGATATAGTGCCCTAGAGGCTAGAAGCGACCACTAGATCCTCTGAAACTAGAATTACAGACAGCTGTGAGCTGCTACATATGTGCTGGGAACTGATTTTAAGTTCTTTTACAAGATCAACAAGTGCTCTTAACCACTGAGTCATCTCTCCAGCACATAGTCACTGAATTTTAAAATTTTGTTTGGGAACATTAAAATGCCACAAACAGAGAAGTGGCCTGTGTGCTACCAAGATGGAGAAGTGGGTCAGCCAGACCCATCCATACAGAGAGGCGAAGCGGGTGACTGGAGGGTAGAGGGGCATAGACGCATAGCTCAATGCATATGTCCTATATTTTAGTCTAAGTGACCCTGAGCCTGAGAGCCCAGTTGAATTGCTATGGTCTATAGCCCTGTTAGAAGGACTCTTCTCATGACCTCTTTCTTCTTTTGTGCCATTCCTTTTGGATGAGGTTGGTTTGATGGACAGCCGTAGCACTCAGTGCTAAGGATGTAGTGATTCCTGCTCCCTGAAGCCAAAGGAATAGGCTCTCAAGAGATGGCTCGGGCATCAAGAGCTACTCTGGCAGAGGCCCTAAGTTCTGTCTCCTGCACCCACATCAGACAGCCCACAACTAACTGCCTATGGCCTCAGCTTCAGAGGATCTGATGCCTCACAGATTCCAAGAGCACCTGCCCTCAGGTGTATAGACTCACACACAGACACACATGCTCCCCTGAGCTCTGCTCTCCTTTGTAAACCTCACCTTCATTTTCCAGATGGTGTCCCCAGGCTTTCCCGGTGCCAGGAGGCTGCTTGGGAATCCTGAAAATCTTGTCACTTTCCTGTCTTTGCACTGCAGGAAGCTCCCGTGATGCTTTGCTTAAGAAAAGCCGTGGCTTTTCTTTCTTAAGTACAATTTGGGGGCCTGTTGACATGGGTGTGCATTTTGTTCATCTTAGGCTTCCAGTGTCTCACTCTTACTTTTCAGTGTGTGTGTGTGTGTGTGTGTGTGTACATGTGGAGGCCAGGGACAACTTTGGGTGTGGTTCCTCAGGTGACACCTACCTGTTTTCCTACTCAGGGATCTTTAACGAGAGGTCTGCTTGCCTCTGTCTCCCCAGCACTGGGACCAAAAGCTCAGACTTCTTAGATTCTTTTTTTTTTTTTCTTTAATGTAGGTTCTGAGGGTTGAATGCAGGCCCTCGTGCTTGTGTGGCAGGCCCTTTACTGATTGAGCAAGGTCTCTGGCTTCCCTTTCAGTAGAGGTTCTAGTGTGGATAACCCCCCACCTGCCCTTTAGGAGTAAACGTGTTGTCATTTGAAGTTTTAACTTATTCCTTATTAGCCTGGCAGTGTCTTCCCTCTGACAGCCAGCCAGAGCATCGGACTCAGGGGAAATTACTTTTTGGTTCGTGGCTCACTTTTTATTTCCTGGACTTGCTCATAGGTGCACTAAGACTCCCTAGCTTTCCACCTCCCTCTTAGTTGCTATTTTAAATAACTCATATGGCAAAGTGGAATTATCCACACAAAGCCAACAGAGTCCCCTGAACTCTGACGACAGGTACCATGCTGATGGTTTGGGCATCGCTATCCTGGGAAAGGAAGCTGAAGTAATATTTATGATGGTCTGGCTGCCTTTTCTCAGGAGCTAGGATGCCCTCTGGTGTGCCTGGCAAGGGCACTGGGAGTTAGAGTGGAGAGGTGGGGACACATGCACCAGCCTTACGTGACTATTCATGCTTGCTGATCATGTGTGATGGTCCAGAGAGAGGACACGTCTCCATCTGGCATAAGTTTTGAGCTCTGCCAAGAGTTGAGTCTTTGTTCCCACATACATACCCATAGATCTCACTAACTAAAGCTATTATCATCACTTAGCAGCCTTTTCAGAAAGCCTTATTTCCACTCCAAAACACCACTTTTATTTGCCAAAGTGCTACAATGTTGCATCCTGGCAATTGATCAGCGTTTACTGCCAAATTATGTAAACCTTTTGTGGGGCTGCCCATGGGGCAAATGTATCTGTGATGTGTGTTAGGATCTTACACCAGGCCTGGTGCCTGGAAGTGGAGAACAGCTGTCCTTAGATGCGTTCATTCATTAATTCAGTGTTTATACTTTGATTGGGTAGGAAATCTACATTTGCTTAAGGTACCCAGCTGAGAAATATCATTTTGAGAAAAATGTCGGGTTGGGGTTTGTTGTGAATGTGAACTGTGGCTGGTTCATGAAATTCAGATATGTGGATCGCTTTACTGACCTGGAACTGAGGCAGGAATAAACCATGCTGGCCATATTCAAAGACCGAAGTGTAATTAGTGTTGATCATAGTAACTGTGCCAAAGGACTCTTAAAACCCAACTGAGCTTCTCATTAATAAATATCAGATTTTTTTTTTTTTCATTGAAGAATCAGCATGAGCTCAAGAAGAGATGATTGGTGAATAAAAAGAAGCCCTGTTTGGTAAATGGAGCACAAAAACAGAAGCCCAGTGGATGAGTTCATTCGTAAAGAATCTTAAAAAAAAAAAAAAAAAAAAAAAAAAGGTGTATTCAGTGGTAGAGTGTTTACTTAGCACCGGGAGGGCCTGGGTTTGGTCCCCAGTTCTACCCACAGAAGATTTGCAATGGACTTTTAAAAATAGTAGGAGAATCCCATGATGATGCTGAAAAAGGGGGTCAAGATGTAGCTGGTGAGTTTGGTACTGTCCATCATGCCTTGCTTCATGGCTCCAAGCAAGGTCACCGGTCTTTAGAGTAGTGCCTTCTTGCCTACCTGCTCTGTTTCAAGACACCAGCAGCCCTTCCTGTAAGCTGGCCAAATTCAAGCCATTGGGACACACACACACACACACACACACACACACACACACACACCTAAAAGGGAGATTGGTTGGGAGCGGGATGCGTATTGGCTCAGAGAGACATGGGAGGATAATGAGGGTGACTACGGGGAAAACATATACATGTATGAGAATGTCATAATGAAGCCCACTATGTGTAATTAGTATATGCTACTAGTTTTGAAACAGTCAATTATCACTAAAATTATCAAGCCAGGGCAGACAAGATGGCTCAGTAGGTATTTACTTGTTGTCAAGCCTGATGACCTGATCGTGAACCCGCAACCTAAATAGCATAAGAAAGAGATACATTTTTCTCCGATTTCCATATGTGTGTCATGGCATGTGTGCGTGCCCTCGCACACACATAAACATAAACACATGAGACATTTCAGTGAATGTAATAAAAATTATTCAGTTAAGTTCAAAGGTTTGTCTCCTTTCCCCAGCCCTCCTGATAGTAAAGGAGTCAACCCGTTGATACCCGCCACGTCTGAAGAGTGTGGGTGGAGATGTTAGACATGGTGCCAAGACCAATGGAGGGGCAGGCCTTGCACAACAGAATGAAGGCCCGTGTGCCTGCAGTATGCTGCCGGGCCGACTGGCTGTGAAATGCAGCCCTAGATTAGAGATGCAGGGGAGAAGGGTTAGCATGCAGGGAATCACTCAAGGACTTGGAGATTTGGAGCGGTTAGCCCTCAGAGTGTTCTCAGCATCCTGGAGACGGGGCTGCACCTTTCCCTGACTATCCTGGAGATAGGGTGACAGGGACCCACAGCAGCTGGGGCCTCCCTGTGTCTTCTGCCACGTCACAGGACACCAGTAGCCCTGCATGTGTAGCCCAGCAGTGGGAAGACAAGAAACAGTTTTAAAGACTTTATTTCCCAGTCTCGTAGTTGGAGTGGCCAACGAGAGGGCTTTTCCCGAGAGGAGCTATGTTTTTAGGTTTGTACACGTTGTGAGTGCGGTGCCCTCAGAGTCCAGAAGAGGATACTGGGCTGCTTCAGCTACAGTTACAGGTGGTCATGAGCCTCCTGACATGGTTGCTGGGTCCTCTGTAAGAGCAGTACATGTTCTTCATCACTGAGACATCTCTCCATTCCCAAGGATGTTCCCATTTAAAGGAACAACTAAAATATTCGTGTATATTTAGTAGCAAGAGCTGGAAATGGAAGGAAGTACAGATGCAATTGGACAGAGGTGGGTGGCTGGATGGTTCAGGGGGTAAGGTGCTTGCTGTCACTCCTGGTGACCTGGGGTCTCAGTAGTAGAAGGTGAGAACTGAGTTCTGCATGTTGTCTTCTGGTCACATACTTACTGTGGCAAACATGCATCTACACACGTGTGCACACATACACATATACAAGTAAATGTCAAAGATTTTAAAGCCAGATGTGCATTAGAAAGGGCCGATGGCGTTTTGAGAGGAAAATTGGCAGAGTAAGGGAAGACTAAAGATGAGCCTCAGATTTCCTTAGCTCTTAACAATTTTCATGGAAAAGTACCTTGCTCTTAACGGCTGGCCACCAGCACACACTCTCAGTTAAAGATAAATAGGATAAAGTGTGAGGAAACCTACTCAGGGAAAAAATGACCAGAATGGCTAGAAACCAGAGTGGAGTTGTGCCAGAGGCGAGGTCATTACACCAGAGACTGCCCTCAGGCCAGGACTGCAGCCAATGCTGGCAAGTCACACGGGCTCAAGGACATCCAGAAAGGAGTGCCGGGCAGGGCAGTGCTCAGCCATGGGTTCTAAAGTCTCTAAAGAGTGGCCAGCTGCCTTTGAACTCTGACATTTCCCCCTTATAATTATCTCAGACTTTGCCTAAACAGATGTGATTCTAATGTAATGTCCTCTTTCCTCCTGCCAGCTGGGACACAAACCATGGAGCTGTATTTTGGCGAATACCAACACGTACAGCAGGAGTATGGGGTCCACCTGAGACTTGCTAGCGGTGACACTCCAAAGCCAAGGAATTCCCAGCCCTCAAAGGCAGGCTCCTATGGTGTCAGCATCAGGGTGCAGGGAATTGATGGCCACCCTTACATCGTCCTGAATAACACTGAGCGGTGTCTAGCAGGCACACCTTTCCCAGAAAACACGCCATCGTTTCCATCTTCAGTGATAAATAACCTGTCCTTACATCCAAGCAATGGAACCGTGTTGAAGGAGAACACTCCGGAGGAACTGCAGCTTCCAGAAAACCCGTACCTGCAATCCAGCCCGCTAAGAGGCCAGAAGCAGTTCTCTCTCCACGAGGGCAGGAATGGAGTTCTAGAACGCAAAGACGGGCCCACGAAGCTGCCCCACGTGCTCAACTTCCAGAAGCACCCGGAGCTTCTGCAGCCCTATGACCCAGAAAAGAATGAGGCGAACGCAAAGAAGCATCACCCTCCCGAGAGTCCTTGGCTGAGAAATGCTACAGAGGAAGGGACCAACTGTAAGAAGTCCCGGAACTGCTTTCCCAAACCCTGTGGTTCCCAGCCCAACAGCCCTACTTCGGAAGATTTAGCCAAGACCAGCATGACAGCGATCCGCCTCTGCAGCTCCGTGGTCATAGAAGACCCCCAAAAGCAGACCTCAGTGTGCGTGAACGTTCAGAGGTGCGCCAAGGAGGGGGTGGGAGAGGAGACCCTTTCCCCTCGACGGAAATCCCCTACTGCTCCCAGCCCACAGGCCTATTCTGAAACCAAGAAAAACAGGCCGGATGTACTACCCTTCCGGCGACAAGATTCCGCAGGACCCATCCTGGATGGAGCTCGGTCACGCAGGTCCTCTTCGTCATCCACAACTCCCACGTCAGCCACTTCCTTGTACAAATTTTTACTTGACGATCAGGAATGCGCCATCCATGCTGACAGCGTCAACCGCCATGAAAACCGAAGGTATATTCCCTTCTTGCCAGGAACTGGGCGGGATATCGACACCTGCTCAATTCCTGGTGTGGACCAGTTAATTGAAAAATTTGACCAAAAGCCTGGCCTTCAGAGAAGAGGAAGGTCTGGGAAGAGAAACAGGATCAATCCGGACGACAGGAAAAGATCCCGAAGTGTAGATAGTGCCTTTCCGTTTGGTCTCCAGGGAAACACAGAATACCTCACCGAGTTCAGCAGGAACCTGGGCAAGTCTAGCGAACACCTCCTTCGGCCATCCCAGGTCTTCCCGCAGAGGTCAGTGGCCCAGGAGCACCGTGGGAAGCACTCTCCCTGCAGCACGCTGGCAAAGCTGCAGGGTACTCAAGGTGCCCACCCCAAACCTGCCCTGCAGAACAAAGATGGGAAAGTTCTGAACAAAGGAAGGCAGGAAAGCACGGGGGCATGTGCCCCCTCCCTGCCAGCACCGAATAAAAAAGAGGAAGATATCAAAATAGCCACTGCCACGCTAATGTTACAGAACCGGGCGGTGGCTGCCACATCTGATTCTGGCGCCAAGAAAATTTCAGTGAAGACATTTCCTTCCGACTCTAGCACTCAGGTAATTCTTGTGGTTTTTCCTTTTCAAAGTGGCCTAAGCAACGTGCCCAGGAATGAGTGTCCTAAATCTTGAATCAGTAACAGTGAGTGCAGTGATGTTAGTCATATCCAGTGCCTGGCTTTTACATGTGTGCTGGGGAATCGAACTCAGAACCTTGTGCTTTCAGGGCAAGTGCTTTACCAACTGAGCCATTTCCTAAGCCCTTGCACATTTTGCATTATCATCATCACCACCATCACCACCACCATCATCACCATCACCATCACCATCAGATTATGTCCCACTGCCAACGGAATAGTTTTCTAGGTTATTCTGAGTGCTTCTGGGTTCACTTTCTGCACATGTCCCCGTTGAATAGTACGGAGAGAGCCATTTCTCTTTTAAGGGTGTGACATCTAGATGTATATAGAATGAGATTTAAAACATAGGCTCTGAGGTTAGGTTTGTATCCATATAGGTGCTTGGGTTGGTTTCTAGTCTGAAAAATTAGGTTAATCCAAATTTGGGTCAATTACAAAGCAATAGATTCTAAGTGGCACATTGAATGTTTTGACAGTAGTAGTAAAAAAAATAATAACAGTAATAATAATAATAATAATAATAACAGTAATAATAATAATAATAACAGTAATAATAATAATAACAGTAATAATAATAATAATAATAATAATAATAACAGTAATAAAACAGTAATAAGGCTGGTAGGTTCCAGGCGCTATGATATTGTAGCACGGCGCCAGCTGTGTGAAGGCACTGTCATTAACCTTCAGTTGGCACTGGGGAAAATCCAGGGGATGTGAAGACCCTCACGCAAGGAGGAGCTCACAGCTGCCAGGCTAAGGAAGCTGACCAGACGAACCGATTTTGGAAAGGAGTGTGCTAGAAGCCTCTGCTTCAAGGTTGTTGCCATCTTCCTGGGAGTGTCACCCTCCTGGTCTAATAACATACTTTATTATGTTCCAGGCCACACCAGATCTCTTAAAGGGCCAGCAGGAGCTCACACAACAAACCAATGAGGAGACGGCCAAGCAGATCCTTTACAATTACCTCAAAGAAGGGTGGGTGGCTTTCCTTAAAGAGCAAAGTCATTGCTGTTTCTAGTGGGTCTCTCTCTCTCTCTCTCTCTCTCTCTCTCTCTCTCTCTCTCTCTCTTTCTCTCTCTCTCTCAGATTTATTTCATGTATGTGGGTACACTGTCTCTGTCTTCAGACACATCTTCTTTAGGGCATCAGATCCTACTACTACAGATGGCTGTGAGCCACCATATGGTTGCTGGGAATTGAACTCAGGACCTCTGGAAGAGCAGTCAGTGCTCTTAACTGCTGAGCCTCTCTCCAGACCTTCTAGTGGGGGCTCTTGGCTCATCTTTGAGGCTTTGTATTTAACTTTCATTTCCTGAGCTGTTTGAGGGCTCCATCTCTATGGCTGCAGTTTCAAACTAGGTGGGGGGGCCAGGGAAGGGCTTTCTTTGTAAGACAATTACAAAAATATAGAGATGTTGTATTTGTGTATGTGTGTGACCATGATGTTTGCATATGTGTGCACATGTATGTACAGGTACATTCAACATTCGTGGCTATGGGAGGGTCAGAGGTCAAAGCTAGGTATCCTCTATCACCTCCACTTTGATTCTTTTTTTTTTTTTTTTTTTAAAGATTTATTTATTTATTATATTTAAGTACACTGCAGCTGTCTTCAGACACTCTAGAAGAGGGCGTCAGATCTTGT
>NC_034599.1:66603246-66604947 GCF_900095145.1 Mus pahari | reverse complement strand
TGATGCCCTCTTCTGGAGTGTCTGAAGACAGCTACAGTGTACTTACATATAATAAATAAATAAAAATCTTTAAAAAAAAAAAAAAAAAAAAAAAAGGACCCTTATTGCATCAAAGCAAGTTCAGGGATGGGGGGATCTACCAGTCTGTCAGTGTTGAGCTGGCTCAGCCCCACCTTGAGGGCTTCCATGCCTCCGAAGGCTCTGCTCTCCCTTATTGGAAGTTACAAATGGAAGTTCGTCCTTTTCTTCCAGAGGGAGGCCTGGTCCTGGCCTGGGCTTCCAGGACTGTTAGGCACGTGAAGCATCTGAGAGCAGTGTTTGCCCTGCTTATCTTGGGAGACTCGGTCCCAGCCACTTGGGTTCTCTCCAATCAGGCAGACAGAGGCTCTGCAGTGAGAGGGACCGAAGATCCTCACCTGAGACAGGCAGCTGTCAACACTGGCTGTCTTCCGTGATTTATGAGTGGCTTGCCAGCATGACAGAGCTGACAAAGTGGGCGCAAAATACAACCCAGGGGCTTAAAAATGACCACGGGGTTTTAAAATACTGCCTGGGAAGGGCTTTACCCTGTGAAATTAAGGTAGAGGAACTTGCTGGGTGGTGGTGGCGCACACCTTTAATCCCTGCACTTGGGAGGCAGAGGCAGGTGAGATTTCTGAGTTCGAGGCCAGCCTGGTCTACAGAGTGAGTTCCAGGACAGCCAGGGCCATACAGAGAAACCCTGTCTCGAAAAACAAAACAAAACAAAAAGAAAAAGGTAAAGGAACTTGTGGTTTCTAAAGTCCTTTTCCTTCTCTTCCCTCTCTCTCTCTCTCTCTCTCTGCTTCTTCTCTTTCCTTTCTTTCCTCTCCCCCTCTCCCCCCTCCTCTGGGCTTCTTCATCCTCGCCCACCTTTCCCCTCTCTTTCCCTTCCTTCTCATTTGATTTGTTGAGAGTCAGCTGAGATTGAAGTTAGTGGAAGGTGCCCGTTTAAGGAATTTTAGTTTAAATCCCTTAATTGCCATGGGTGAGGTAAAACGGTCTGATTAACTGTGGAAATGCAGACAGAGGGCTCCTGTTGGCCAGTCTTGGCATTGGGACATCTTTTTTCCAAACACGGGCGAAATAAGTTAAAGATGCTTGAGTGTGTGTGTGTGTGTGTGTGTGTGTGTGTGTGTGTGTAATTAATTCCTGTTGGAGCAAATATGAGCATCAAGTCAATCAGCAGCTTACTGTATTGTCACCAAGCTTGATTGTGCTTGAGCATCTGTCATGCTCAGATATTTGGACATGAACATCTGTGTCTTAGGTTGAGTGGCAGTGCCCTTCCCTCCTGCCCATCAAACACTGGCTTTGTCTGAAGCCTGAGTTTATTCGGGCTACTTGCAGGGGCTTGCAATGTGAGCGTGCAGGCATTTGGGGCATTCTGAGGCTGGCTCCCTTGACGTCCTCTCTGCTGCTGTTCCGCAGAGGCACAGACAATGAGGATGCCACCAAAAGGAAAGTGAACCTGGTCTTTGAGAAAATCCAGACTTTGAAGTCCAGAGCAGCAGGGAGTGCACAAGGAAACAGTCAAGTAAGTCATAGCTTTTGTATTTTGCAGAGCATGTTGATGGAGAGATGTGGAGAGGGACTGGTTTCTTCAGCTGTCTGTTGGCGCAGTAGGTGGGAGTCCCTCTCAAGCGCATATATATATATATATATATATATATATATATATAT
>NC_034599.1:66525299-66602496 GCF_900095145.1 Mus pahari | reverse complement strand
TTCTTGGTCATGATGTTTGTGCAGGAATAGAAACCCTGACTAAGACAGTGAGTTTGCCATGTTTATGTTTCTTGAGGTAATTTTATGTGGTAGTCTGTGGGAAGAGCTAGGTAGGACGTCTCCATTCTAGGCTACTGTGAGAGGCATTTTTATTTTCTTTTGAGACAGTCTCATTGCTAAAGCTGGCCTAGAACTTGGGATTCTCTTGGCCCCAGCTCAGGAGTGCTGGGATTACAGGTGTGTACTAAGGCATCCATTTATATGGCGCTAGAGGTGGAACCCTGGGCTTCATCTATGCCTGGCAAGTACTCTAGCAACAACAGAATTGTATCCCCAGGCCCCACGAATGGATTTCAGACAGGCACACATGCTATTACATTACAAAAGTCACTCCCTTTGTCGCTCCCAGCGAGAAGATTAGTTAAGAAGCCCCGCTGGCTGGAGGGAGGGAGAATGGGATCTCTAATTGCTAGAGTTTCTCTCCCCCCACCCCACCCGCCCTTCTTATGTTCTGAGTCTGATTCTTTGCTGGCAACATTTTGGAGTGTTATCTTTTGGGAGGGGGATGTTAAGTGTTAGAGTGTTTTCTCTATGGACTGAGGCCATCTTGGAACCAGCAAAGCAGATAGGGATTTTGTTTTTGTTTTTCTTTCCTTTTGTTTCTTCTCCTTCCCTTCTTCCCTGATGCCCTCTCCCTTCCTCCCTCCTTTTCCCCAGTATGTGATCTCTCCCACTGCGCTGGATTTAGATTCTAAATGGGACTGCTGTCATTCCTCCGTAACAATTTGCCACCCCTGTGATTTTGCTGCGGGGCTCTCCTCCAGTCCACGCAGGTCCCTGCGGTTGGCGAGAAGGGCCTCTTCCCGGCTTAGGATGCACAACCCACACCTGGATCAGCAGCTTGCGAGCCAAGACTCCGCGTCTTATAGCTTAGGTTCCTGCTTTTATCTTTTCGCCTTGCCACTTAGCTGTAGGATTTTAGCCAAATTCCCCTTGAGAGCTTCATCCTGTTATCACTTCCACAGTAGAAAAGAAACAAGAGCCTCCGAGATTCACACTCAGATCAGACAACCGATGCCTCCAGACCGACTATTTAATCTGGCCCCTCTTGGTGGAATAGCAGGGATTAGTTAGAGAAAGCCAATGCGGCCCAAATGCATTATTTGCCTTTGCTGACAGGTCTATGCTGAGTGAGGGGTTGGGGTGAATGAAAGTCTGCCCAGCAGACTTTCCCCAGGGCATGGGAGGCTTAGAAATAGAGGGTCCGGCTGCACACAGACAGACTCCCAGAGAATGTCACCCACCAGGTGCTTCTTCAACAAATTCTTTTTTTGCTTGTTTATTGGGATCAAACTTAGAGTAAGATGTATGAGTCATAGCTGTAGTTTGCTGGGTTTTTATCACAGATTTGCATCTGTACAAATCCTACTGCAATCACAGGCAGGGCGCTCCCCTCACTGGGAGTTTCCCAGTGTGCTCCTTCCCTGTCCTCCTTCTTGAGGCAATCCATTGTGACACCAATAGCCTAGATTAGTTTTCCTTAAATTTCATATCAATAGGTTACCTGATTATTGTCTCTACAGCTTTATTTCCTCAATATTGTGTCAGCGAAGTTCACTTTTTATATTATATATGTGTGTGTGTGTGTGTGTGTGTGCGCATGCGTGTGTGCGTGTGCATGTGCGTGTGTGTGTGTGTGTGTGTGTGTGTGTGTGTACCTAGTGTATTTCTGGTGACTATTTCTAGCTTGGGACTCTTAGTTATAAAGCTACAGTGGACACTGAACATTATTGTATGTACACTCATTATAATGGACACCCACCCACACTTTCTCTTTGCTATATTAGCAGACATGAAATTCCAGGTCACAGAGTAGGCAGGAGCTTTGCTCTGCACACTGTGAATGGTTTCAGGAAGTGATGGAACAATTAACACTCCCACAGTGGTGCATGCAAGGCCTGCATGTAAGATCCTGCCTACTAGCACCCTCTGTTCCGTTGCATGGATTCTATGACGTATGTTCCATACAGATT
Organism: Mus pahari; assembly: GCF_900095145.1. Lineage (NCBI taxonomy): Eukaryota > Metazoa > Chordata > Mammalia > Rodentia > Muridae > Mus > Mus pahari. Next base: position 66,600,463 of record NC_034599.1, on the reverse strand, counting down.
GAAGTACTATATCTTTAGCATAAGCTCTAAAATCTGGTAATGTCTGTCTTCTGACTTTTTATATTTTTCTTCTTTTCTTCAAGTTGACTATTTTAAGTTTCTCATCTTTCCATACAAATGCTAGATTTTCCAGAAGTGGTGGTAGGGCAGGCAGAGCTGGGGAGATGACTCAGGGGTAAATAGTGGGCTCCTGTAGAGGACCTAAGCTTGATTCTTAGCACCTACGTCATGTGGTTCACACTGCAACTCCAGCCCCAGGGGATCAGACACCTGGCTCTGGAAACATATGTACACACATGTACACATGTGCACCATACACACACATACATATAATTAAAACAATAACAGCAGGAACAAATCTTTAATAAAAAGCAAGGAGAGGAGAGAGAGAACCAAGGACCGTTGTCTGGGTTTACACTGGGTCTGCATATCCCTTTGCCTCGGATGCTTCTCATCACGTTGCTGGGCCCTTGCAGAAGCATGGACCGTCTCCCATTCATTTGTGCCTTCTGCTTCTCCTGCATCTCATGTGTCTTTCATTTTGGTTTGTGGACTTTGCACTTGCATTCATTCTTGGTGTGTGTCTGTGTTTTCTACCTAAGGCTGTTTTCTTCCACCCTGGGAAACCTCTCTAGTCTGTCCTGTCATCTTTTCCGCTGGCAGTGGGCTCTCTGTTTTCTCGGATTGCCCTTTGTCCATCCCTGTGTTCGAGGCTCGCTAGTTCAGGAAACATTGTTTTATCTGATAACTTCATTGACACATTGGTCCTTTGTCTCCCGTGGGTTCCTTGGAAAGCAGACAGCGTTCTTAGTACTGTTCCTCCAAAAGCAATACAGCTTTTCTCTCCCGCTGCTTTGACTATTTGATCTTCCAGTCTTGGAAGTTTGAGTGTAGTCTGCCTGAGTGTGGTTTTCCTGTGTTTAGCCTGAGTTCTTGACTTCGTAGGTCTCTGGTGCTCATCATATCTGAAGCACCCTGGCCATTTGTTTTGAATCTTGTTATCAGATTCTGCTCTCCTCAGAGTTCAGTTGCGTGTATTTTAAATTGTCTATGGTCTCTCTTGTTCTGTGTGTGTCTGCGTGAGTGTGTATTTGTGTGTGTCTGAGTTTGTGGATGTGTGTCTGATTTTATTTGGCATACCAGATATTCTGGATATTCTCTCTCATGCGCTCTCTCCTCTTAGTTTTTCTTGAGACAGTGTCTCACTATGCAGCTCTGGCTGTTCTGGAACTCAAACTTGATGTAATCTACTTGCCTCTGCCTCCTGAGTGCTGGGATTAAAGGCATGCACTTTTAATGTTTTAAATTCATTGATTTTGTTTTCTGGTTTTGTTTTGTTTTGTTTTGTTTTTGGATAAAAGCTTATTCTTTTAAAATGTTCTGAAACAACCTTTTCATCCTTCTTTAAGGATGATCTTTTTTCTTCTCATGTGTGTGTTTGTGATGTACATGTGTGTGTATGTATGTTCATGTGTGTCCATATTCAGCGGGTATGAATGAGTGCACGTGTGTGGGGCCCTGAACTTGATGTAGAGGATCTCCCTGGAGCCCTCTTCCACCATACTCTATGGGGGTTTCTCATCAAACCCAGAGCTCACGGTATGGCTCATTTTATCAGACAGCTCACTCCTGGGGTCTTGTTTTCACTTTCCTAGGCGGGATTGCAGGCAAGCCACACACTGACCTGATACCCATGTAGGTTCTGGGGATATAAACTTAAATCCTCTTGTTTGCACAGGCAAGCATTAATTGCTGGGCCATCTCCCCAGCCTCCAGGGACCAGTCTTAAAAGAGCCACCTAATGAGTTCTTAAATTTTAAGGTATTGTATTACCATTCTAAATGTCCATTTGGCCATGTTTCTAGATTCTAACTGGTGCGAGAAAACTTTTTAAAAAAATAATCCGTTTTGTTCATAGTTTTCTGCGTGTTTAAGAATATTGTTTAACTCCTCCATTGCTGGTGGGATTGCAAGCTTGTACAACCACTCTGGAAATCAGTCTGGTGGTTCCTCAGAAAATTGGACATAGTACTACCAGAAGACCCAGCAATACCTCTTCTGGGCATATACCCAGAAAATCTTCCAACTGTTAATAAGGACACATGCTCCACTATGTTCATAGCAGCCTTATTTATAATAGCCAGAAGCTGGAAAGAACCCAGATGTCCCTCAATAGAGGAATAGATACAGAAACTGTCGTACATTTACACAATGGAGTACTACTCAGCTATTAAAAACAATGAATTTATGAAATTCTTGGGCAAATGGATGTATCTGGAGGATATCATTCTTAGTGAGGTAACCCAATCACAAAAGAAGTCACTAGAGATGCACTCACTGATAAGCGGATATTAGCCCAGAAACTTAGAATACCCAAGATACATCTTGCAAAACACAAGAAAACCAAGAAGGAAGACCATCGTGTGGATAATTCATTCCTCCTTAGAATAAGGAACAAAATACCCATGAAAGGATATAGGTACAGAGACAAAATTTAGAGCTCACAACCATCCGTAACAAGATCTGACGCCCTCTTCTGGAGTGTCTGAAGTCAGCTGCAGTGTACTTAAATATAATAAATAAATGTTAAAAAAAAAAATTTAGAGCTAAGATGAAAGGATGGACTATCCAGAGACTACCCAATCCAGGAATCAATCCCATCATCAGCCACCAAACCCAGGTACTAATGCACATGCTAGCAAGATTCTGCTGAAGGGATCCTGATATAGCAGCCTCTTGCGAGGCTATGCCAGTGCCTGGCAAACACTGAAGTGGATGCTCACAGCCAGCTATTGGATGGAACACAGGGTCCCCATTGGAGGAGCTAGAGAAAGTACCCAAGGAGCTGTAGGGGGCTGCAACCCCGTAGGTGGAACAACAATATGAACTAACCAGTACCCCCTGAGCTTGTGTCTCTAGCTGCATATGTAGCAGAAGATGGCCTAATGGGCTATCATTGGGAAGAGAGGCCCCTTGGTCTTGTAAACTTTATATGACCCAGCACAGGGGAATGCCAGGGCCAAGAAGTGGGCGTGGGTGGGTAGGGGAGCAGGGGCGTGGGGGTATAGGGAACTTTCGGGATAGCATTTGAAATGTAAATAAAGAAAATAATAAATAAATAAATTAATTTAAAAAATTGGAAGAAAAAAAAACAAAGAAGCCCTCCTCTTATGAAGCTTATACTCATGTTTTGAAAAAAAAATGTAGGAAAGATAATTAAAGACATTCTACATGAAAAAAATACATATATATATGTGATTATTTAAATATATTTACATAAATATGTATGTATTTGGAAAGTATTGAGGAATAATCATGTGGTTAAAGTGTTGGCATAATGATAAAGTGTGAATCCCTCTTCTGTTATAGACTCTGAATGAAAAGCTGAATATGTAAAAAAAAAAAAAAGAATATTGTTTATAGCTCTTTGCCCTCCTTTTCTTCTGCATCTCTGTCTTCTGTTGGGCTGTCTTCCCTTGTGCTGTGCTTCTCTATGATTGGTGTGCTATGCTTCTCTATGATTGGTGTGCTATGCTTCTCTATGATTGGTCAGTTTTTTCCTGCTTTTTTAAATGGCTGAGATTTTCTAATTGCATGCTGGGTAGTAGATGGCAGCTTACACATGTCCCGGATGGTCTTATCTTCCACCAAAGGGTGTTGAATTTTTTAGGCTTTGCTGAGGGTGGATCTCATTAGGTTTTTACCTTCACTCCTATGCATGTCCTATAGTCCCTTCTTAGATGACAAGTGAATACTAAGACGTTAACTAGGCTTTGTCTATTTTGCCTGAGCTGGACCCCATTGTCTCTGCAGTTCAGCACAACCTGTGGCGGTCGGTTGGCTTCTTTATCTCATAGACCCTTTTTTTCTGAATGAACTTTTGGAATCTTGCCTAATTTGCAATATAGTTTAGGAATCATCTAAGAAACCAAAAAAAGTGTGTTTTTTAAAATAGCTTTTTCTGTGGTGTTCTTACTTCTCTAATACCCTTATCCCAAGATTGATCTTTTGCTTATAATGTTCTAATTTCCTAGGTGCTTCTTAACTCAATGTGAGTTGCACAGTCCTTTTGATTGGACTCATTTTCCTCTTTAATTAAAGTAATAAATTATTCTCGTTGGTTGGTTTTATTTTGTGGTGATGGGGATTGAGCACTGGGCCTCACGTATGCTACAGTAGTATATGTACTGCTGGGTTACATCCCAGGCTTGTAAACTTGGTGTATTTCAAGCTATTTTAAGCTCGGAGCGGACTGAGTAGAGAGGACAGGAATTTCACTTGCCCTGTTGTGACCCTCTGGTACACTTGTAAGCATGGGTAGATATTTGCACATGATTATAATCTAAATCCTGCAGTTCACTCTGGGATTTGCTCTTGGTGGTGTACATTATATTGGAGTTTGTGTGTGTGTGTGTGTGTATGTGTGTACTTGTTCATGTGTGTGCACATACATGCAGAAGTCAGAGGTTGACATTGGAAGCTTTCCTCCACTGGACTTTTTTTTCTCAAACCCCATCACTGGGAAGGCAGAGACAAGAAGACACCAAGGCTCACCCTAACCTATTTAGCCAGCCCCAGGCCAGTGAGAAACTATGGTTTGTTTGTTTGTTTGTTTGTTTTTCAAATGTGCCTTGGGACCCACAGCTAAAGTTGTCCTTGGGCTTTCACATGCACACACAAGCAGGAAGATGCATGTTGTACATTTAGTACCTTAATAGTTCATAGTATGTCTGAAAGATGTCCAGTAAATCTACCCCTTCCTCAAGTGTTAGTCATGCTGGAAATCTGTGAAATAGTCCCTCAGACTGTGGTGAAAGATTTAAAATCAACTCTGAGGGGGCGTCACAGTCAAGTGCGGGGAGGGCTCTGGGAAGCTGACGCCTGACTGAGTCTTAGGATGGCCGTGCGTCTCATGCATTCGATCCCCCGTGTTACTGTGGGGGAGGAGAACTAAAGAAGAACATCTCCTGCGTGTAACCAAGGATATCTTTGCAATTAATTGTAGGCTCCGAATTCTCCCTCTGAAGGCAACAGTCTATTGGATCAGAAGAACAAATTGATTCTAGAAGTATCTGAACTACAGCAGCAACTGCAACTGGAGATGAAGGTAGCTGGCTTTTATATTTTTCCCATTTCTGCCTTGGTAGATAAAGGTTTTTTTTAAAAACACATTGTGATATCCAGGTGAGGTGAAAATCATTTTCGCCCCCTAAAAGAAACATTCCTCTCATCCCTGAGCACATTCCTTTGAATCTGGTGGCTGCTAGCCCAAGAATTTTTTAAAGCAACAGAGCATACGGACACTGTTTGCTTTGAGCAACTGAAATCCTGTTAGAGACAGGCAGTCCTATAGGAAACAGGCACTGTTCTTACATAAAGTGTTCAAACTTAACAGAAACAGCAAAACCAGGTCTAGCTGTGTTTGTGTTTTTATTTTAAAAGTGTTTAATTCACTTAAGTATGAATATTTCATATTCTTTCTGGAACTACTAAACCTTCATCCCACGGCTTGATTAAGTTGTTTAATAATGAAGGAACAAGGGTATGGATTCCATTAGTGCTCACAAGTGGGCTTCTGCTCTGGGGATGTAGCTCACTGGCTAAACTCCTTGCTCGGCACACAAAAAACCCTGGTATCCAGCCCCCGCACCTCATAACCCAGGCATGGTAGTGCACCCCTGAACTCCCAGCACTTTCAAAGTGAAGGCAGACCAATCAGGAGTTCAAGATCATCCTTGTCTACATAGCCAGTTTGCTGTAAGCCTGGGCTATGTGCGTCCCTGCCACAGAAAGACAGACAGACAGACATGGAGATGTGGGTGGTGGTGTTTCAGTATGCATAGACAACAGAGGTATTTCAAAATCATACTGACTCCTGTTAGAACCATCAGAACATCAAGGAGGAGCGAGAAAGAATGAGAGAGGATTTAGAAGAGCTGCGAGTCCGGCACCAGAGCCAAGTGGAGGAGACGGCCACTCTGCAGAGACGGCTGGAAGAAAGTGAAGGCGAGCTGAGGAAGAACTTGGAAGAGTGAGTGTCCGGCTGGAGCCCCGCCCCTTCCCGCCTTCTCCAGTCACATGTGGCTAGAACCTTCTGTCCTTTTCACACCTCGCAGCCTTCTGAGTGTTTGTCAACACCACTCACCTCTCTTTCCTTTTTTCCCCTCTTACAAAATTGTGCAGCTGGATATATAAGCAGGGAGGTTAATAATGACTAAACCCCGTTGTGTACCTTGAGTGTGCCTTATAAAGCTTCAGCCCCAACAGGGGATCATCTGGCAGGCGAGTGAGAAGAATGGGCTCTGAGAGGTGATCCTTAGCGACTGAGGTTTCTGCTGGGAACCTTGAGTGTGATAAGAACTAAGGTTTCCAGAAGCCTCGTGTTAGCCTATGGGGCTCACAGTCTCTCCCAGTCTGAGCACTTTCTCCAGAATGGGCTGGTCTCTGTGAGACATGCTCACACTTATGCTCAGCCTGTGGAGAGGGTAAGTCGCTCCAGGGCTCTGCCACATTATCCTATGAAACTTAGTGGCAAGAACTCCAAAATCCAGGTCTGATTTTCTTTCTGGAAACAGCTTTGCAAACACACCCAAGAGATGTGCTTTCTAATCCCCTAGGTGCTCCTCGGTTTAGTCAAGCTGGCCATTTAATCAACATTGACCATGAACTTGATGGTTCTCCTGCTTTGCAGTACTGGATGGTTCTCCATGGGATTGGGCATTTCTTCATTTTATGTGTCCCGATTCTAGTACTTCATGGTCTCTTTCTGGTAGAAAATGTCCCCGCAAGTCTGTCCCATTTCGTTTGCTTGAGTTCTTATCTGACATCTTGGCCAAATTAGACTGTAGTCCTGAGGAGGCTTCTTGGGGCTACAGGTGACCATGTGACAACCTAAAAGTCTGCGGTTAGACTAGGTGAGGCCTGAGATCCCAAGAGCCTCTCTGACAGACCTCCCGTTGTCCCCTGCCAGGCTGTTCCAAGTGAAGATGGAGCGGGAACAGCACCAGACTGAGATCAGGGACCTGCAGGACCAGCTGTCGGAAATGCATGATGAACTAGACAGCACCAAGCGATCCGAGGACAGGGAGAAGGGAGCCCTGATTGAGGTAAGGGAACTGTGGGCCAGGTGTCACCCTACCTGCTTTGAAGGGTGGGACTTCATGGGCTGGATGCAATAAGCCATTTTCTCTTGTGTGCATTCGATCCACTGGTTTCTACATTTAGCTTCTGTGAGGCCATCACTGTCTTAGGGAAACTTTCAACCACACCGAAAAGTAGGAAGAGTGATATGTTAAAGCCTGGGGAGATGGTTCTGTGGGTAAAGGGTTGGCTGGGCAACCAGGAGGACCTGAGATCAACCCCCAGAAACTATGTAACATCTTAACTGGACAGTTAATCCTATTGTGGGTAGAAGAGATGGACAGATGCCTGAGCTGTGCTGGCTGGCCAGCCTAGCCTGTGAGCTCCTAGCCCAGAGACCCTGTGTCAGAAAACAAGGTGACTCTGAGGGATGAGGTTAGAGGTGCACACACATATAAACAGTCTTCCACACTTACAGATGTTCTCACACACATAAATGCACACTCTTCCACACTCATAGATGTTCTCACATGCATGCTCACACTCATACTCATACTCTCTTATACATTCACAGATGCTCTCATAGACACACTCACATGCTCATACTCATAGTATATACTCACACATAGAGAACAGTACATTAGCACTCATCAGTTCTCAGCACAGACCAAGGAGTTGTCAATGTTTCACTGTATTCCTGCATTGCTTGTTCTGCCCACCTATTCATCTTTGAAGTAAATTACAGATCAGATCATATTTTATTCTTTTTTAGAATTTATGGAACTTGCTCCTGTAGTTACAATACCATTATGGTAACTATGAGTATGGTTTCTATAGTAAGGGAAAGGAGCCTGAATGCCCAGCCCTTGTTATCTCTGAATCTATTTAACAGTTGACTTAGTGAGTTAATAACCAGCCTGGGGTACATCAGTCCCTCCCTAAAACGGTTTTCCCTAAGGATAGATTCCCAGAGATGATGTCAGTGGAGAATTTATGCATTTCGGTGGATAGATGCTCAGAGCCCAGAGGACAGAGGACAGGTGCTCCTGGGCCCTGTGGTGACATGCCCTGGCTCCAGCCACCTCCGTTCTCTTCTTCCACTCCATCTTGCTCGTCTTTTGCATGTCCCCCTTCAGCACAGCCAAGTGCCGCCTGTCATCCTTGCTTCCCACATTTCATTTGCAGCATGCTTCTGAATGACAGAGCCAAAGAAGAATTTTCATGATTTAAATTACTTTGAAGTGTTTCCATATTTTTCCAAAATGAAGCAATTCTAAGATGAACTGCATGCTATTTTACTTGATTTTTTTTTTTTTTTTTTTTTTTGAGATAGGGTCTCACGTAGCCTTAAACTTACAGTGTAGCTGATGATGACCTTGAGTTTCTGATCTTCTTGCCTCCACCTCTCAAGTGCAGGGATTGAGGGTGGGTACTGCCACCCCCACTTTATGCTGTGTTGAGGATTGTGTCCCTGGCTTCATGCTTGCTAGACCAGCCCTCTACCGACTGAGCCTCACTAGGAGCCCACGTCTTTGACTCCGTGAGCACACCCCGCTGACTCTTCTGAACTTGACTTACTAACAGCTTTGTCGGCCCATTTGTTTCAGTCAGGGGTGAGGACAGGGACTCTGGCTTTGGTGATGTGTGCTCAGGACACAGCTGGAATGGGAACAGAGCACATCTTGACTTAAACGTTGTCCTGTAGTTGGGTTCCTAGCTGTCTGTCACAGGCTTGACAGGATCTGTGCCGTCTGCAGGAGGGAGGTGGAGAAGTTGTTAGTATCTATGTCTTGCATGTTTGCCTTATTGTTCTCCTCTGACTTTTCAGCAACTTTTAAAATACAGTCTACGGTTTCCACAAAGAAGATCCCATATCTTAGTCACTTTCAATTTATTCTTTGTATCTTAATAAGATGTAGACTGGAGAAATTTGATAACAGATGAGATGTGGGGCCAAGTTTTCCATGGCTTTTGGCTGAGAACAGACTCTTTAACACAGTGAGCATCGAATCCACAGTGAGAACTGACTGAAAACTGTTGACTCCCGGATGCTTGGTGAGCCTGTGTGGCAGCCCGGAGTTTTCAGGAAACCTCTCTCCTTCCTCGATGTGTCCTGGAGACTGGAACCAAGTCCCTATGCACGCTAGGCACATATTGTGCCACTGGCTCCACCCCAGCCCAGAAGTTCATCACTTTTTCTTAAGTAGTGTCAGGCAGGCCTCCACATGGAATCTGTAAAATAACACGGGGGGGGGGGGTAGGGGTGGGGAAGGGGTAGCCAGACATAGTGATGTGTGCCTTTGATGCCAGCAACTGGGAGATAGAGGCAGGTGGACTTTTATGAGTTAGAGGGTAGCCTGCCCTACAGAGTGAGTTTCCAGAATAGCCAGAGAGCTACATAATGAGACTTTGTCTGTAAAAGAACAACAAAACAAAACAAACAAAAAACAAAAAACCCATAACGGTTTAAAGGAGAGCATGGTAGAAGGTACTGTTTTGTTAGGCTAAGAGTTGGTGAATAGGACAGATCTATTGCTTGTCGAATTCCTGGGTCTGTAAACTTTTTTTTTTTTAAGTCAGGGTCTCTTTCCTGTAGTTCAACCTGGGCTCAAATTCACTAACTCATTACGTAGCCAAGGTTGGCCTTGAACACCTGATCTTCTGCCTCTGCCTTCTACATGCTGGGATTGTAGGTGTGTACCTCTCTGCCTGTTATTTTGTTTTTGTTCGTTTATTTATTTATTTATTTATTTATTTCATTTTTTAAAATATGAGGCTGAGAATAGAAGCCAGCGTCTCATGCACAAGAAGCAAGAGGTTCTGCCAAACGAACTACGTTCTCAGCTCCCAGGGACTACGTAGGCTGGCGCTCTCTCTCTCTCTCTCTTTCTTTCTTTCTTTCTTTCTTTCTAATTCAAAGGACTTTTAAAATTGTGTGTGCGTGTGTGTGTGTGTGTGTGTGTGTGTGTGTACATGTACAAGTGCTCATGTGTAGGGGTCAAAAGATAACGTTTGGAAGTTGGTTCTCTTCTACCTTGTGAGTCTCAGGGATTGAACTCAAACCAACAAGCTTGGTGGCAAGCCCCTTCGCCTGCTGAGCCGGCTCATTGGCCCATGAGACCCATTTCTCAGCTGTAATACAAACCTCAGGACTAGTGTTTGGCTCTTTGTCTGTCCACTCAAGTGGCCTCACGTCTAACATGCAACACCTGTCCAGGGGGTTTTCTGATGGACAGATGTCACTGATGAGTCTGCAGAGCTGAGAGGTGGCCCTGTCCCACAGAGCCTGCTGCGTCTTGCTCCTGGCCTTCGGGGCCTTCGGCGTCTCTGAAATGCTTGGCTGCAAAACCTTGGAGAGAGTTGGAGCCCAGGCACTTCTGAAATAAACATACACTGTGATCCTTCTAACATTACCTAGATTCTAGTGCAAGTGGCCGAGCAATGCCGTGGCTCTCTCCAGCCATCTTACACGTTCTAGGCCACTGGTTAGAGCAGTGGCTCTCCACCTTCCTAATGCCGTGACCGTTAATACAGCTCCTGGTGTTGTGGTGACCCCTTCCAATCATAAGATTATTTTCATTGCTACTTCATAACTAATTTGCTACTGTTATGAATCGTAATGTAAATATCAAGATGTTTGATATGTGACCCCTATGAAAAGGTTGTTCAAAGTGGTCATGACCCACAGGTTGAGAACCACCTTGTCAGAACCAGGAAAAAAAAAAAAAAAAAAAAAGACTGATTTCTGTTGGACTCCTACAATACAAAACCTTCTTCTGCCCCAGCAATGGACATAGTTTTCTTCATTTTGGCACGCAGGACTGTGGTGGATATGGGATGCAGCTCTCTGTGGTCAGGGCTTGCAGCCTGGGGACATCCCAGTGTCCATCTCTCAGCAGTCTGCTGTTAGGATCACCGCTATAGCGGATGGTAGCTTCCTACAGGACGCACTTCCTTTGTGTCCAGCTTCTTCCTTCCTGCAGTTTTAGGTTCTGGCTGAGTTTCTTTGCTTTAGTTTAAGAGATGAGTCCCCCCAGAGTCCCTTACCCCCAGTGCACCTTTCCAGCCTTTTCTAGTAGACAGCAGCACTCTGTTGTTCTGCTTACAGCTAACACTTAGACCACACACAGTGTCAGTGTGCAGCTTTCTGGGTGGTTTGTGGTCAGGTCTGTGGTCACTCTATGAGGAAAAGAAGGCACTAGGTCCTGTCCAGGCCACGCCCTCTGCTCTAATGTTTATCAGCTGCGTGACCTGTTTGAGACAGATAGACAGGCAGCCATACAGAGAGAGAGAGAGAGAGAGAGAGAGAGAGAGAGAGAGAGAGAGAGAGAGAGAGAGGAAGATATGAGAGACAGAGAGACAGATTGAATGAATCTGTGTGTGTGTGTGTGTGTGTGTGTGTGTACACATGTGGGTTCTAGAGGAAAACCTCATTTCTCAAATGTCAGTCCTACCTTGATATCTGGGACAAATCTCAGAGTTGCCAAGCAGACCAGCTACATTACCTACCTCTGTCTCTCAGAAGCTGGGAGTGAATGCACCTGCCATTCAGCCTGGCACTTTCTTTATTAAAGCAAGTACATTTTTCTGGGGATTGAACTAGGGTCCTGAGCCGGCTCTCCATTCCCAGATGTATGATGTCGGAGGATGTGTGTTAGCGTCTCAGAGCCCCTGGCTTTCTCATTTATGATCTTGATCTCTGAATAGTCTTTTTTTTTTTTTTATTTTTAGAAATAATATTATTCTCATGCAATCAAATGCCAACGTTTCTAGATCTTCTGTTACCTGCCCTCCCTATACACTAGGTTTTTTTTGTTTGTTTGTTTGCTTTGTTTATTTAAACTTATTGTGTTTCTTTATTTTCTGGATGTGGGTAAGGGCATGCCCTTGTGTTTGCCTGCGGTGTGGAGGTTAGAGGACGGCTTGTGGGAAGGAGTCAGTTCTCTGCTTCTAGCACTGAGTACTGAGGGTCAGACTCTGCCCAGACTTGGAAGTTAGCATCTTTGCCTGCTAAGTCATCTCCCAGGTCCCACTGTAGGTGTGAAATGCCTGGTTCCTTGTCACATGGCCCCTCTTGACTGCATGAAGGTTTAGAAATTAGTGGTTCTAAGTAGCCAGATTGCCCCAGATTTCCTTGACTGTAGTCTCTAGAGAGGTGTATTTCTCTCTACTGGATGCTTGTTTATAGTTTTAAGTTTTCCTAGTTACCACTTTCCTCTTTATTTGATATAATTAAGATTTCATGCATTGAAGTGAAGTTTTGGAAGCTGTATGTGCCTATTGGTCTCCCTTCTGGAAACTGCTGTGTGATATGGCAAGCTGTAATCTGATTGGATTCGTGAAGCATGGTCCACTTAAGTGACAACTCCAGCCGCAGATAACACCCTGTCTGTGTAGAATGACTGCAACTCCTTGGTCTTTGACATGCCTTGGCGGCAGCACAAACATAGATATGCCCTGCCCGAGATAAGGGTGGGAAGAGGAACTGCTCTATCTAAGAACAACTGAGAAATGTGTGAGAGTAAAAGCAGGAAGGGGTGACTCTGAAGTTGCTGGCTGTAGGCGCCATCCAGTCCTAGAGAGATCGCCAGTGGCAACAGTGATGGGTGAGTTCTGCTCTTCAAAGAGAGATGGGTAGGGATAGCCAGGTGGCCCCTCATTCAGTGTTAGGATGAGGAATTCTCGGGTCTTAGGGATGGGTCTCTAGGCTGCATCAAAGCTCATTCTTGCCTGCTGGCAGGGCTAAAGCTTCGTCTGTGTTGTGGTCTCCTACCTGTCTGCCTGATCCAATGAACCCGCTTATCCAAGAGCAGCAGGTCTCAACCCTTTCACAGGGGTCGCATATCAGATATCCTGCATACCAGATAATTACATTTCGATTGATAACAGCAAGCTTACAGTTATGAAGTAGCAACGAAATAATTTTATTTCACCACATCATGAGAAATAAGCGTCACAGCAGTAGGAAGGCTGAGAACCACTGCTCCAGAGAAAAGGAGACGTCCCCTCCCAGTTGTTTTTAAATGAAAACTCATTACTTTATATGCTAACCCGAAAAAATATCTTAGGGTCAAAGATCTGGCTCAGTGGGTAAGGGTGCTTGCCTGGTAAGCCTGGCAACCTGAGGCCGTAGAATGAATTTAAAGATGGAAGGAGAGGCCGACTCTACAAACTGCCCTCTGTAGCGTGGCCACAGTACCTCTCTGACATATCACACACACACATACACACACACACATGCATATCACATACACATACACACACACACATCACATGTATACTATACACATACAGACATATACATACATATATATCACACATACATCACACACATCACATGTATAGCATAAATATATATTACACATACATCACTCACACATACACTGATACACATCTCATGCATCTCACACAAAGATAGTGATACGACTAATTTAAAAAATTGATACAACGATTTCTCCTCCCTTCACAGTGACACACCTCTTGAATGGCAAGTAGCCTGTCCTCTCAGAGATCTTGGGGACTCAGTGGCAGCTAGGAGCTTAGGAGTGGAGCTTAGGAGAAGAAACAGGGTGTGTTTTTAGTCAGAAGGTGGGGGAAGGGAGAACTGAGAGAATCCTGGCCTTTGGAGACTCCAGCTGTTTGGAACAGGGTGACTCATTCACACCCGGAACAGACAGTGCTGCTGGTTGCTCTTGATCCAGTCACAACTGTCAAACAGCAGATCTCTATCTTTCCAGAAGCTTCTCTCTCTCACTATGGATTTAAGAGAGATGAGGCCAGGCTGGGCATGTAGCTCAGTTGGTAGAGTGTTTGCTTAACATGTGTGAAACCAGGGCTTCCATCCCCACCACTGTATGAAATGGGTGTGCTGGCACATGCCTTTAATCCCAGTACCCAGGAGGCTGAGTCAGGAGGATCAGACATACAGGGTCACAGTGTTTTGAGTGTTTGAGGCCAGCCTGGGATACATGAAACTGTTTGAAATAAACAAAACAACCACAACAGACAGTGCACAATATACAGATTGTAGGGCTAAGAGTGCAAACTGTGTCAGAGAAGGGTGGAAGACTGTTCTAGAAGGGGATTGTGGGAAGACTTCTCAGAGGAGCCACATTTCGTCTTCAGAGAGTTTCCAAAAGGCAGAGGGACTGGGGCTGGGAGGGGAGGAGGTGGCAGCTCAGAGTCTGCCTCCGTGAGCCTGGCTGTGCCAATAGGTGGGTGCTCCGGCAAAGGGGATGAGGGTTAACCTGCACAGAGGAGAGGAAGGGTCTAGATGTTGCAGAACTGACTTGATGCCTGTGAAGGACAGAGTGAGAGAACTCACAGTCGCTGCCCTGCTCCTATACTCGGGTGCTCCACAAACTGGTGGTCAAGGGGAGGAAATGGAGACGGAGGCTCCTGCTAGATTCTCCTAAAACTGTGATCTCACTTTATCCAAGGTTTGTGTGGGCCAGGTGAAGCTCATGGCTGGCCGATCATCAGAGAGGCGCTGCAGGGAAAAGAGAGAGGCAATTTAAAACAGCAGCAGCAGCAGCAGCAGCAACAACAACAATAACAACTATTGGGGGGAAAGTCAAGGAGCTTGCTGAAGGAAAGGAAAGCAAGCAAAATTGCACTCTTAGGGATATCTTGAGAGAGAAGCCGGACATGATCCTAGGGAGAAAGTGGCTGCCAGGAAGGAGTATGCCGTCTTGTGCTTTCCAGAGAGAGGAGACTCTTAAGGATACAGGGGCAGGCTCCAGCAGGAGTTCAGAGCATGGTACTAGGGAGATGAGGAGGTGTGATGGTTAATTGTCAATGTGACAAACTTGGAATGACCTGGGAAAAGTCTCAATTGAGGAATTGTCTATCTCAGGGTATCCTGTGGGCATGTGTGTATGTGGGGGGGATTAAGCTTTGTTTGTTTTAAATTAAGTGGGGAGGTCCACCATGGATGTGGGCAGCACTGTTTCATGGGCTGGGGGCTCTGAATTGTATGACCAAGAAAGTAACTAAGAAAGCAGGCAAGCTGGCAGTGGGATGGGAAGACACTCTGTGACCTTGTCCTGGTAGGGGAGCCACAATTGCCACATTAAGGTGGTGATTAAGGAGCACATGAAATGGTAAACAATCACACTTTGAAGAAGTTTGGTGATGATGGTGGCAGGTAGGCAAGAGTCCAGGAAATGGCAAGGAACCAGGGCTGAAAACGTGGGGCAGCTGACAGCTCTTCAGGGGGATGCTTCAGGTGGAGGGACTGCCTGGTGCCCCGTGAGGGGCTGAGGTGCCAGAGTCTGGGGCATCCAGGACAAAAGAAGGCTGAGCCTCTGGCGGGACACCCCTGGGCTTGAGGAATGTGGTTTGAAGCTAAACTGTCTGGCTTCAGTTTTGAGTCTCTTTGGGAGCTCTTGTGAGTGCGAGAGGGAAACATGTGAAAGCCGTGCTCTACCCAGGCAAGGAAGGTAGGAAAAGCTGTCCTGAGCACTAGGAGCAGGGATAGACTCGGACGTGCAGCAGCCTGAGAATGGGCAGCAGATGAGGCAGTGACCAAGCTCAGCTCTAGGGCAACAATACCACATAAGGGCTATAGCAGAGATACTGAGCCATGGGACAGATGTGAAATGAGTTGCAAAGTCACATACGTCAGGCTGGGGGTGCTCATTGGGTAGACTCCTTGGTTAGCATGTACGAGGCCTGGAGCTTAAGCCCCAGCACCACATTATCCAGTTGTGGTGGTACGAGACTGTAATCCAGCAATTGGAAGATGGAGGGAGGAGGAGCCCAAGGTCAGGGTCATCCTTAGCTACGGAGCACATTTGAAGCCAGCCTAGGCTACATGAGAACCTGTCAAACAAAAGAAAAACAAAGCAAGAAACAAAACTCTCCCAAGGCAATGCTAGTGAATTCAGTCATGCTAAATCTCAAAGAAGCTAAGACACAGGGGCTGGAGAGAAGGCTCAGCAGTTAAGAACACTGGCTGCTCTTCCAGAGGACCTGGGTTCCATTCCCAGTTACCCACACGGTGGCTCACAACTGTCTATAACTCCAGTTCCAAGAAATCCGAATCTGACACCATCACATAGACATACATGCAGACAAAACAGGAAGGCACATACAATAAAAGGCAATCATTAAGAAAAAAGAAAGAAACTGAGACTTAAGCCGCAAGGTAATGATGGCTCTGAGAACTGCAAACTGTCCCCAGATCTGTGTGGTCTGGGAAGGAGAGCATGGACAGGACAGGGTAGGTGGCCGTACATCTGGTGGTCAATCTGGAGGGGCAATGCTGGCTACTGGCAAAGATACCTGTCATTCAGTTCTGCAATTGTCCTCCCCGCCCCCCCCAGGAGCTCCTGCAGGCCAAGCAGGACCTTCAAGATCTGCTCATTGCCAAAGAGGACCAGGAAGATCTCTTGAGGAAGCGGGAGCGGGAGCTGACTGCCTTGAAGGGTGCATTGAAGGAGGAGGTTTCCAGCCATGACCAGGAGATGGAGAAGCTGAAGGAACAGTACGATGCTGAACTGCAGGCCCTCAGGGAGAGTGTGGAGGAGGCAACCAAGGTGAGCCCGCTACCCTCAGAGGGTGCCAAGATGCAGCCAGATGGGAGGTTATGCCCACTCTCCCCTTGGCTTTGTCACACCATGGCGATGAGCTCATTGACAAGGGACACGTTGATGGCTGAGCTCCTGTCTGTCAGCTCAAGCATCCATAAAGACTAGATGCTTTTTAAGGTGAGATTTTAAGGCGTTGAGTGGACTCTGCTTCTGCAGGTTTTGTGGAGCAGAAAACTGTACTGAGGATATCTTCAAGCCTCAAGTCCTAACACGCTGTGCGACTGTGCTCCTGCGCAGATCTGCGGATAGGACCTGGAGTTCTGGAACCCTTTGTCCCATTTCAGCTGCTTCCTCTGGGCTTTGCTCAGTGTTCTGTTAGATAATTCATGTCCTTTTCTCAGGGGAGTTGAAAGAGGGCTAATTGGCCAAATTGCCCCAACTCTTCCAAGATAAGTTTTCCCCTTAATTGAATTCTTGGCTCTTACGAATGGGTTGTAAATCGTATGGAAGTCTTTTGGTGCAGAATGCACGTTGGCCGTTGCAGGGGAGATGCTTTGAAAAATACCGTGCCGTCTTTAGGGGTAGAGAACTACAGAGTGTCCATTTTTTAGTGTCTGAAACAAAGGGTCAAAGTGCTGGGGCGAGAACTCTTCATACCGCTCAGTCTGCAGGAATGACGGTGGCAGTTCCTCACCCCAACCCTGCTAAGCCCGGTGGTGGTTCACTGATTCTCAATGATGTCATGATAATTACTAATGACAAGAAGTGAAAGATAAGTTTGCTTGTTATTACAACAGGGAAGTCTAGGAAACTGCCTGCTTTGGGTTAGTATAACTCAGAGATACCTAAAAGGGCCTCTTGTTGGTTTGCCCTCTTGCCCTTTCAATTTGATTTTAATTTGAGGGGGACAGGTAGAACTGACTTAGCTGTCCCTTGAGGGAAAATGTCTGGGTTTTGTGTGTGTGTGTGTGTGTGTGTGTGTGTGTGTGTCTTTGTATCTCGGCAACAGCCCAGTATCCTTGCTGTTGATCCTCACATTCTGTTACTTCAACAGCTTTAGGCTCAAGTGATTTGCCTCTGGAGTACACCACTGCTTTATCATCCTTAGGGCCTGCAGCAATACACAAGTTTAATGTGGACTATGCTGGGAGACCCATTTGGGGGTACTAGTGAGCAGTGTTTGTAGTTGTTGGGCCAGAAGACGAATCACACTTGTACCACGTATAGGATGGAAACTCTTTAGTTGGAAGCTTCTGGGTCTGCAGCATGGATGTGTGAGCAGGGAAGGGAGAGGCGGCAGGGGAGAGAACACGTCCTTGTTGTATGGAGTTGAGGATCACCAACAGAGGCCCAGGGTATTAAATTGTGACTTTTCTGCTCATAGAGTATTTAAAAAAAACAAAACAAACAAACAAAAAAAAACCCCACTAATTCGGGAATAATTAGGAGAAGGAGAGATGGCTCTGTGGTTTAGAACACTCGTTCTTTTACAGGATCTGAGTTTAGTTCCCCACACACATGGTGGCCCACAATCATCTGTAACTCCATTTCCAGGAAATCCAGTGCCACCTGTGAATCCCACAGGCATCTAGTGTGTACTCCGTGCACATATGTACATAAAGACAAAACATTCATATACACAAAATAAAATACACATACATCACTACCAATATCTTTCCCTGGGAAACAATAATTTCCAATTGGTCTTTGCTTAAATATTTGCCTGGCACTCCACCGCCCCAGACTGAAATTCAAAATTGTTTACATGGCAGGCAACAGAAGTGCCCTGGGGAAACTATTGTTAACCTCCTCACTTCTCTGCCCATGAGGAATGGCTGCCTCCCCCCACTTCCTTGGCCTCCCCAGTGTCCTCTCACCTGTGAACTGCCCATGCTGCCTCTGTCCCTGACCCCATCCCATTCTCCTACCCACAGATACACACCTAGGAGTCACTCACACCTTTGGGTTTTGACTGAACCCTGGGCTCCCATCATGTCCTGCTGTAATGGATGCTCCTTTAGGTTGGCATCTTAAGCACAGGGGCTGTTTTATCTAGACCTTTTCTTTCTGGCAAGACGGGAAGTGACAAACTCTCAAGCGCTTCTGAGGCCAAACAGGAAGCACTGATGAACAGAGCTGTTAGTACAGCGATGGTGACACTTGGGGCTGATGTGGAATGTGACAGGTTTCAGAGTATGCCGTCTGCTCTGGCTGCCAGCTGCTTCTCTGAGTGTGTGCTGTGGACATAATTTCCACTCCTCCCTCCCCTCTTCAGCTTGTCCTGAGTTTCCCTGACCATCCCCTCTTGAATTCAAGACTTCTCATTCTATAATTATTATCGTTATATAATATTGTTATTATAGCTATATATTATCTATAGCATATGTAACTATGTATTGTAATATATGTTACATATATGTTGTTACATGTACACACTACATACTGAGTTCAATTTGTGTTTTCTGTGTGCAAGTGTTTAGGGCTGACCCCTTAGACCTGGAAAATCTATTAAATCTATCTCCTGTCTCTGGAGAAAACGGGCTTTCCCTGCTCAGTTGCTGTAACTGTCTGTAGCTTTTCCTCCAGGAATGGGGCCTTGTTAGATTATCCGCGTCCACGCTGGAATATTGACTGGTGTGCTCTTGTGCGGGTGACCTTGTTGCTGAAGGCTTTGGATGCAGCGTCCCTGTCATGTCTAAAAGGCACTATCTCACAGCAGTCCTCCTTCACACACTTTGACCCTCCCACACCCTCAAACATTCCCCAAGCCTTAGGAATCTAGGTGTTGTTACAGATGTCCCAAATGGAGCTGGGACAACCACTTATTCTCTGCCTTTGGCCAGCTATGGATCCTGCTACAGCCTCCATTGCTGCAAAAAGACACTTCTTTGATAAGCGGTGATAAGCGGTCTTAAATCAGTGGAACTCTTGGTGAAAATTGGCAGATTACATCAAGAACCTTTTACTGATATTCCAAACAGATCCTGGGTAATCTTTCTTTTTTCATACACACAAACAGCCATTTGGCTCAGCAGACAGGAATTCACCAGTGTCTTGGTTGTGTGTGGCTTCCTGGCTCAGTAGGGTGAGCCGGACCTCCCCTGCAGAGCTATGGTGGGTCCAGCTGTTACGTGGCCCTTCCCTGTCCCTTTCGATGGATTGGGGTCTGCATAGGTGGTTAGCAAGGGGTCTCTATGAGTCTCCTAAAGAACTGCCCAGGGCTTTGCCTCCTTGTTTTCCTACAGTGTTCTCTGATAGGTTTCCATTTTTGAAATGGTAATGTCCTCCTTCTACTTTGATTTGGTCTGATGGTTATATCCAGGGGTTAGTTGGGGGATATGAATCACTGCTGGCATGAGATTACAATGAACAGTGTCCCACGCCACAATGGTGATGGGGTTGGCTTCTCTTTCTCATCTCTAACCTTCCTTTCTCTATCGAGGGTGCAGAAGAGAAATAGTTTCATAAGCTTTCTTGAGCAGAGCATCAGCTCAAATCCAGAGAGAGAGAGAGAGAGAGAGAGAGACAGAGAGAGACAGAGACAGAGAGACAGAGACAGAGAGAGACAGACAGAGAGACAGAGACAGACAGAGACAGACAGACTAAGACTCTGGGGCTGGAGAAAGAGCTCAATTAGTGAAGCGCTTGTCGTGTAAGAGTCAAGACCTGTTTGCTCTCCAGAACCTATGTAAAAAACTTGGGCATGGTAGTCTGTGCTTAGAATCCCAGAGCTGGTTGGGTGGAAATAGATCCCTGGGGCTTCCAGACCAGGAAGGTTACCTACATGGTGAGTTCAAGATCAGTGAGAGACCCTCTCTCAAAGACAAAGTAGCTAGCTCCTGAGGAAGGACACCTGATTTTGATCTCCATCGTCCACGTGCCTGTGCAGAGATATGCACTCCCACACACTTGAGTGCACACACGTGTGCACACACACAAACACTTCCTGTGCTGCCTCTTGGTCTTCACAGTATGCAGAGCGCTACCATTGTTAGAGATTTAATTCTTGGCTTTTTCTTTCCTACCGTCTTAAGGAGTTCTTTTGTTTTCCACTTGTCATCCCCAGGGGGTTAAATTTCATGGGTTAGAAGGATGGACACACTAAGGGAGGGGTCAGGCCCTGACTATCCCAAAGTGGTCTTGGAGTGTTGAAGGATTCCATTTATGTGGAAAGATTGTTCCTTACGAAAACAAATCCCATTGTGTCACTAGTTCACTTTGACTAACTCAGCATCTAAGTACTTCAGAGAGTTTGAGGATGGGGAAAAGACATTTTTGTTTTTGTACCAGAAACTATGATCTTTTTGGTCATTAGACTCTTTCTGAATGCGTAACACATAGCAGGGACCCAAGTGAACGGACGAGGGAGAAGGAGGGCTAACCCGGGAGACTCTCCTTGGCATCCCTGTTATTTTTATTTATATTATTTTTTAAAAGGGGAATTTGATCTTTATATTGACTTTGTTTTAGATTTACTTTTATGTTATTTTCATTAGTGTTTTGCCTACATGTATGTATGTGTGCCACATGCGTGTCCATGTGCCCATAGAAGTCAGAAGAGGGCATTAGACCCCCTGAAACTGGAGTTATGAGCTGCCATGTGGTGCCATGTGGAACCCAACCTGGGTCCTCTGCAAGAACAACAAATGCTCTTAACCCCTGAACCATTTCTGCAGACCCTGTTTGTATTGTTTTTAAATACAAGATGAGCATGTTGATTTACTGAGCCAAGGGCAGACGATGGTGCTTGGTTCTGTGATGGCTGCAAAGATAAAGCCGGCGGAATCTGTTCCATTGGGAGACAGGAGTTGAGACAAGCAGCACTCAGGACAATTACAGGGAAGCATGAGTGTCCTGGGGGGAGGTAGAGACAACATGCTATAGGAGAAGTGTGAGAGAGACCCAGAGCGTGGGCTGGGGGTGGGGATGGTGGCAGTCAGGAACATTTCATGACAGGGCAATGTCCAAGTTGGACGGTGAATACTGTTCAGACGCAGGGCCATGGAGGCTGAGGATGTGTTTGTACTGAATAGAACATCAGCAATGTTTGTGGAAAGGGAGGCGTGTGTCTGGACTGGGACTGGGAGACATGGCAGTGGTTATGGGTAAGGAATAGTTTAAGAGGTAGGGTCATTCCAATGCAAGGACTGGGTTTGGATCCCAGTTCAGTGAAACCAACTGTCAAAAACACAGCATGTTTGGAATCACCAGAACCATTTAAATGAGGTCTTTAGAGTCACAATATTAAGAAGTGGTTCAAATAGCTGGTGTGTGTGTGTGTGTGTGTGTGTGTGTGTGTGTGTGTGTGAATGAGAGAGAGAGAGAGAGAGAAAGAGAGAGAGAGAGAGAGAGAACTGATACTACTTAACACCCACTACTTGTGTGTACTTGAGAGAACAACTAAACAGAAGAAAGATTTATTGTGACTTATGGTTTCAGAGGGTTTGGTTCACGGATTCTGGACCTCATGTGCTCAGCTGGAACATTGCACCTGTGGATGAGTGGAATGCCTTCACATCATGGCAGACAAGAGGAGGAGCTGGGAGGAGTCAGATATGAGATGCCTCTAAGGACCTACTCACAGTCACCAACTTCTCTGGCTAGGCCCTCAGCCTGTACTTTCTGGATCTCCCCAAATAGTGCCATCAGCGGATGACCTAGGCTTTCACAAACAGGCTGCAGGGGATAGCTCATAGTCCAACCACAGCAGAAGTGTTATCATGGTTCTGGGTCCTAGTTTCTTTTGCTGTGATAAAGACCATGACCAAAAGCAACCTGGGGAGGAAAGGGTTTATTTGGCTTTTATTCTCTGATCGTAGATTGAGGGAAGGCAGGACAGGATTCAGGGTAGAAGCCAGTCTGTGAGAAGGTTCTTTCCAAGTGGCAGGTCAGCCAAGGGTCACGTGGGAAATCCAGTGTTAATCTTGGGATCTGTGGACTTGCCTCTCTTCAGACATGACTATAATTCGGTATCAAAATTTCATTGCTTTCTTCTCTAAGAGAGCCAGGTTAGCCAGGGGGAGCCATGAAAACTAATTTCCTTAGCGTCTTAGCTTCAAAACAGCAATCAATTTATATTGAATGACAGGTCTTGAGCAGTGGATTAACTGTGGAGTTTCTAAACAGGTGCCTGGAAAAGAAAAATGCCTTCTTACAGATGCAGGAGAGCCTGGAGCAGTGCCTCTCTCTCATCCTGTGGGCTGTGACCCCTGGGGAGCAAAGGACCCTCTCACAGGGCCTCCTAAGGCAACCAGAAAGCACAGATATTTACATTAGGATTCATAGCAGTAGCAAAGTTACAGTTATGAAGTAGCCGTGAAATAATTTTATTGTTGGGGGTCACCACACATGTGGAACTGTCTTAAAGGGTTGTAGCATTAGGAAGGCTGAGCACCCCTGGCCTAGAGAGACGTGGGCGTGGTCTTTAGCAAAGCAGGAGCTAAGATTCATATCCAAAAGCACCTTTCATAATTGTCACCTTTAGTCCTAGCACTTGGGAGGCAGAGGCATTTTCAGTTCTAGGCCAGCCAGAGCTACATAGTAGTGAGAACTCGTCTCAACAAATTAAAATATACCTTTTACTCTCTAGTGTTTTCTTTCTCTCTGAATCTTTTCATATAATTATACTGGTTTTCTGCCTCCTGTATTGATTAAAA
The DNA here is from genome assembly GCF_900095145.1 of Mus pahari. Taxonomy (NCBI): domain Eukaryota; kingdom Metazoa; phylum Chordata; class Mammalia; order Rodentia; family Muridae; genus Mus; species Mus pahari. The sequence goes on along the minus strand of NC_034599.1, from coordinate 66,577,194 downwards.
AGTGTTTAAATAAGGCTCCCATATGGGTTTCAAAGGCCTTGTTTTACGGCTCTGACCCTGAATAATCATTGCATCTGGAACTTCATGCTCATCACGAGGAAACTCCAGACCTGCTAACTGACACGTCTCAGCAAACAGTGTCCCTGTGAGTCACTCTGGTGTGTTGACTGGGCTGCCCAGGTCATGTGCTGTGGATTGTAGAAGACAGAGTTAGGAAGTTTCAGATATGGGTGTCTTGTGTGTGTGGACGTGGTGTGTGTGTGTGTGTGTGTGTGTGTGTGTGTGCAGTGTGCATGTGCATGTGTGGATGTGGTGTGTGTGTGTGGATGTATGTGTATGTGGTATGTGTGTATATGTGTGTGTGTATGTGGTGTGTGTATGTGCATGTGTGTGTGTATGTGTATATATGTGTGTTTGTATGTATGTGTATGTGTGTGTGTGTATGTGGTGTGTGTGTGTCTATGAGTGCTGGTGAGATTGTCAATACAGGATGGTGTGGAAGTCAGAGGTCAAATCCAAGTGTTTTCCTCAGTTACTTTAACACATTATTATTTGAGACAGTCTCTTACTGAACTCAGAAGCCACCATTTTCTCTAGGCTTGTTGACCAGTGAGGCTCCTGTTCCTCCCTCGGAGTGCCGAGGTTATAGGTAGGCATGGCCATGCCCAGAGTCTATGTGGTGCTGCGGTCAAACCCAGGTCCCCATGCTGTGCAGCAAGCACTTTCCCCACTGAACCACCTCCTGGCCTCATAACCTTTTCTGAGGCAATGACTCATCTGTCATCAAGTGTCTGGCTGTGTTTCATGTGCCAGCACGGTGCTGGTTCCCAAGACTAAGGCAGCCAAGCCATGGGCTTGGACTTGAGGATCTTTTGTGGTCTTATAGGAAGGAGAATTCGCAAGTTAAAATGTCCTCAGTGTTACAGGTGCTGCTGCTGCAGTCTGCGCAAGGTGGGAGAACTGCTCCTAAGAGCAAATTTCCAGAAACAGAGGGTTCTCTCTGACTTTACACCCTCAGTGCTGTCACCAGAGCAAATCTTAGAAGGTAGAAATGAACACAAATTGTCTTCTGTTCAAGAGGTTTTGGACCTTAGCATCCTGTGAGTCTGTCTGCGTTGTGTGCTCAGCTCCTTCAGCAAAGCAGGGTCATAGCAAAAGTTGCCGCAAAGTTTAAATCATCTAAGCATACGATGGAGGAAGAATATTGGCCTAGAGAAATTGCTTCAAATATATTTTATTATATACAAAAAATAAATTAAGAACCTGGGAATGTAGCTCAGTTGGTGGAGTGTTTGCCTAGCATGCATGTAAGCCAGGGGTTAGTCTCCAGCACTGCATAAAACCAGCACACCGATGCAGGCCTATAATCCCAGTACTTAGGAGATGGAGGCAGAGGATTATGAATTCAAGGTCACTCTTGGCTTTGTAGTGAGTTAAAGTCAGATTAGGCTAAATCAGAAATTGTCTCAAAAGACAACAGCAGGGGCTGGTGAGATGACTCAGTGGGTAAGAGCACCCGACTGCTCTTCCAAAGGTGCTGAGTTCAAATCCCAGCAACCACATGGTGGCTCACAACCATCCTTAACAAGATCTGATTCCCTCTTCTGGAATGTCTGAAGACAGCTACAGTATACTTACATGTAATAAATAAATAAATCTTAAAAAAAAAAAATAAAAGACAACAGCAACAAAACCTTAAAACTCAATTGGTCTCCTGTCCCTGTTAAGACCATGTGAGGTGGGCCCTCATGGAAGGAACTATTTCCAGGGATGGCAGCAAAAGGACTGTCTGCTAGGACTGCCTGAGGGATTCACTGCTGCTGCTGAGGGGGATGCTGGCTTTGGTGTTACAGTGCAGGAAGATTGGCTGAAGGGTTTTACCGGGAGGGCTTGTCCCGATGGAGGTGGGACCTTTGGTAGCATCATGGCCATACTGAGCATCATGAGTGCATTTTACAGCAGTCCCAGTGGAGTCCTGAGGACGAGGCTTTCAGGACACTCAGCTGACCCAGAAAACCATGACAAATTCATATGCAGCGTGAAGAGAAAGTGTAGAGACTTAATTAGGTGGGAAAGAGGTACAAAACCTGAGCTGGCCTCAGAACGCCAGAGCAGCCTGCTCTCAAACATGCTCCGCCCCTCACTTCACCCTTACACTTGCTGGGTCGGGAGGTGAGCGGTCTCCTACTTCTCCTCTGTGATGGGAAGGGTGGAGGAGATCAGGATTAAGCAACACAACTGCTTTGATGTTAAAAAGTTCACGTCAATTCTGACCACATGGAATGGATCTGTTCAATGAATAATCCACGTATAAACATTCATTTGTTCCAGGCACTGTGCTGAGTTACAGGGATAAAGTGAACAAAAGAGACAAGATAGTCATTGACTATAAAACCATACGTGTAAATATATAATTCCATTGTGACAAGTGCTATCGGTTAATGGATGGCAGGAAGGAAAAGTGATGGAGATCTGAAGGGCAGAAAGGAGTTGGGTGACTTATTCTCCACCAATGAAATGAGCCAATTCAAGCCAAATGGAAGTATATAAAGGCAGGTTTATTGGGAAACAGCTCTATGGTGGGTTCACCGAGGAGAAGGGGAAGAGAAAGAGAGAAAAAAAAGAGCACACTCGTGGGGGGGGGAGAGAGAGCACAAAATGTCTAGATTATATAGGGAATAGTGTCTTGGGGAGGGGAAGCCCAGCCCCTGTGCGGGAAGGTTCAGGGCAGAGGGTGGTGGGGCATGCCAGCCACACCCTGCAAAAGGTAGGGACTGAGGGATTCTCAGAGAACCTAGAGGCCAGGTCCGCTTTGGTAGGTTAAATATACACCTCAGTTGATTGTCTCAGATCTGAGTCTCAACAGCGTTAAATATATTAAAACCAAAAGTCACAGAATGGTCCCATCGTCTCAACAGCGTTAAATATATTAAAATCAAAAGTCACAGAATGGTCCCATCGTCTCAACAGCGTTAAATATATTAAAACCAAAAGTCACAGAATGGTCCCAGCAAAGGAAATAGCCTGTGCAAGGCGCCGGCCTGTGGAGAGAGCGTGGGCTGCTAGGTTGTTCAGTGAAGTCAGTGAGGCTGGCCTGGGGGCAATGGAGAGTCTGGGGTGAGATGAAGTGGGAGGGGGAGGGCAGGCCATTCAGGTCCTGGGGTACGGCTTGCTGATTCCTTTCTTAAAGTTAGTAGGAAACATTAAAGATTATTGAATATGGGAGATGGGAGGGGGAGACAGACAGACAGACATAGTGAACTGAGCAGGGGATGGAGGGAAAGGAGAGGAGGGAGAAAGGGGAGAAAGGGAAAGAAAAAGGAGAGGGGGTAGAAGAAGGAAGAAGAGAGTAAATGGAGGTGAGGGAGATGAGGGGAGGGAGGGAGGAGAGAGAGACAGAGACCAACAGGCAGAGATGGATCCAGAGCCTGAGAGAGAGGCTGAGACTCTGAGATGGATTTGGGTATATTCCTTTGGAGCAGCAGAGCTTGCTTTCCCAGTGACAGTGTTGAGGGACGCTTGTTCATGCTGCCACTTCAGGCCTACTGCTCTGAGCCTCTCCAACTCTGGTTTTAGCAAGATTACTACCCATTTCCTCTCTGCTGGTTCCGGAAGAGGAGGAGAAGGGAACAAATGAGGGATGGGTCCGTCCTGCTTGGGACTTAGTAGTCATGCTGACTTTGTCGGTTGGTAGGGTTCAAGCCTGAAGGGACAGCTTCAGTGTGTAGGCGAGGAAGAAGTTGTTTACTTACTGTCTGTTAAGTCTGCTATGATGGGGCTTTGTTGGAGTCCTGGTCCTCCAGTGTCCCTCCATCACCAGAGGAACACGGATTACATGCCTGTGTGCTTCCACTGCTCCATGTTGGGGCTGCCGAGGACTGAACCCGGGGTATCTGGTACAGCTGGCTGCATCCCTGGTGGATTTGCATTTAAATATCTTCTAGCATTGCAAAGGCTTCCCAAGGGGGATAGATAGTCTGGGTTCTTAGGATTGTCACACGTATTGCCTGGAGTCCAGAAGTGTGAATGAGAAAGAAGCCATGACTACTGATGGAAGGTGTCAAACCAACAGCATTTCCTGGTGTAGATATGGTCAAACCACCGGGATGAGGGAGTGCTGGAGAGCAGCTATCTAAATAATGGAGGACAATCACAGACATCCAGTCCTTACTATCTGAGAGAGAAAAGCTTTATCAGAAAGCTTGCTTAATTTGCTTCCCCCCTTCCCTTCCTCTCTCTCCCTCCCTCCTCCCTTCCTCCCTCCTTCCCTCTCTCCCTCTAAACCCTGTATGGTGGATGTTTTTCTGAAGTCTTGCCAAGATCATTAATTAGATTTCTATTTCGTGGAAGAATTTGACATTATCATTTGATCATTTTAGGTGGAAAATGGAACTTGTCATGTGCTCTAAGCCCATTCTGTGGGAATCTGCATGGACATAGGAATGTCTACAGCAGCAGAGAAAATCGGGCTACCGATGGCATCATGGGAGCACAGTTCTAGGGTGGCCTCCAGTTGCTGCCCTTTGGTGATCTTGTCCCTTTGGGGCCTCTTTCCACATTGACTGTGGTTATAGGAAGAACAGTGTGTGGCTTCCTTGAAGGTCTTGGAAGAAATGGTGGCTTCTCTCCTTGGTTTCTCTCGGCTCTCTTGCTCAGCAGAGAGCTAACTGGTTCGTTTCAAGGCTATTCAAATTGCCTGTGAGAAGACCCAGGCTGTAAGAGACTGAGTCCGCCTGTCGGCTCTCATATGACTGGGCCATCTTGGAGCATGTCTAGGTCTAGTCAGTAAGCCTCCCTCCCCCTTTTTGTAGTGCATGGCAGAATACCATAGACTTAACCCAGAGCCTTGTGCATGCGAGGCAGGCACTCTACCACTGAGCTACACCCTCAGCTCCCTCCCATTTTCTTTTTGAGACAGGGTCTCACTAAGTTGCACAGGTAGGCATTGAACCCACTCTGTAGCCCAGGGTGACTTTGAACTTTCAATCCTCCTGCTTTAGCCTGGGATGACAGGCCTGGCCACCAGGCTCAACTTGGCCAACATCCTGGCTCCTGGCTCATTGGAGCCAGCACTGCCCAGCTACACTTCTATTACCTCAGAAACTCATTGAGGCAAAAAAAATGGTTGTTTAAACAGGTTGGGTTCTGAGGAAGTTGGCTGTGTAATAGTAGATAATTACTATAACATTTTGACTTATTCTAGACAGGTATGGTTTTATTTATATTTGTGTATTTATCCAAAAAATTATGTGTATGTGAGTGTGAATGTATATGTGTGTGTGTGTGTGTGTGTGTGTGTGTGTGTGTCTAGTGTAGTATATGTGTAGACTATCTGCGTCAAGGCCAGAAGAGGACACTGGGTATTCAGCTCTTCTGCTCTCTGCTTTATTCTCTTGAGACAGGCTGGTAGCCAGCAAATCCCAGACATCCTCCAGACTCGGCCCTCTCCATTGCCAGGGTCACAGGCTCACAGACAGTTATGGTGAGCTTCTTTTGTTGCCTCTGGGGATTTGAGCTCAGTTCCTCCTGCTTGCTTAGCAAGTGTTCGTACGTCCACCCAGTCCTACAGATAATGTGCTCATTCATCTTGGGGTTGGACTGGTAGGGATGGACTTAGGTGCATTGTGAGTGGCGGATGGATTCCGATGGCAATCATTACACAGTAAGTAGGTGCTCCGAGAAGTGATTAGATGTGGTTTAGTGAGTTTTGAAGTACAGAGTGAGTCATGTGTTCAGGACTCTGGAAATGTGTAAGAATAAGTGAGCGTCACACATGGAGAAAACGGTCCTTCTGCCCTGGTCACCTCTGGACAAGGGAACTAGTTTGAGCCAGCATCATTCAGTTAATTTCACAAAAGGCCAACTAGAGGGCAAGTTGTTTGCTCCATTACTGGTGGCTGGACAGAGACCCAGCTCTACACTGTCAACCTCACCAGCCAGAGGAGTTCCCTACTCTTTTAGGGTCTCCACTGAGGCTTTGGTGGTGACAGAAAGTTCGGCCAGTAAGATGAAGCACAGATGAGATTTTATTGAAGATGCTTTTAATACAGGCCTGAAGCTAAGAGAAAGAGATGCTCAGAAAATAAGGCTTATGCTAATGTGGCTTCCCCAAGGCAGTCACAGCTGTCTTAGCACTGGCCATATAGATACTCTGTTGGTGGGTCTAGAGAAACCCTTATTTTTTCTTTTCTCTCCTTTAAAAACATTCTTTTGCTACCTTTATGAGAACTTCATACATGGATATATTTTGATCATCTCACCCTCCTCCCCCACTCGTCTTCCAGTTTGTTGCTGATCTACCCCTTAGTCCTGGCTTCGTGGCCTCTTCTTTATTTTTTTTTTTTAAATAGTCCAGCAAATCCAGTTTGTGCTGTCCATAAATTCATTAGTGTGGGCCCCTCCACTGGAGCATGGTTGGACTACCAGGGGCCACACCCTCAAAGAAAACTGATTCTCTTCCCTCTGCCATCATCAACCATCAATAGCTCTTCATCAAGTGGGGGCTTGTGAACTCCTTCCTACACCATGTTGGAACGTTGACTGAGTTCATTGTGTGCAGCAGCCATAGCTGCTAGGAGTTCATGAGGCCTGTCCAGAAGACAGTTCTGTTTGGGCCTCTCCAACCTCTGGCTCTTACAGTCTTTCCAAACCCTCTCTTCCTCAATGGTCCCCGAGCCTCAGGAGGTGGTGACACCATTGTCCTGTTTGTGGCTGAGCATTCCACAGACACTTCTCTGTACTTTGACCAGTTGCCAAGTTTCTCCATTAGCTATTGTCCACTGTGCAGAGAAACTTCTCTATGAGGCCTGAGAGCTGTGCTCACCTGTGCTTACAGAGATAGGTGTTTAGGGGCGGGCTTTGTACAGTAACAAAATGATAGCAATAGGCTCATCCCCGTGGCCTGTGCTCTTCCACTTTTGACAACTGAGAAAAGAGAGGTGGTGGCTCTGGAGACAAGTTGGATGGAATTATCGCCCGATGAGATGAAAGCAGTGCCACTGGAGTTGTGTAAAGGGTTTACTGCATGCCCTTTCCATCCTCAAAAATGGGGTTTCTGATGTCCGGAAGAAAGACAGGCCTTCCATGACTGTACACTTCGTTGGAATTCTCGTTCCAACCAGAGCTCCTTCTCAAGCTCCCCGATTGTTCTCTGCCTTTTTTTCTTGCCTCAGTTTCCCAGGGAGACCGGAGAAACTTCCAGAGCAGGAAATAGAGTTGGGATATGCAGCCGGCCAGTGAGTAGGTGTGTGAGTGCTAGGGGAGTGTCCCTTTCCTCAGGAAATTCCAGAGCCGTGGATGGGCCTTTTCCTTGGGGATACAGATGCTCTGGAGAACAGGGCCAAGCACACATATTTCTGCCTTTGAACACTTCCCTTCCTTTTGTTTTATTTGGTAAATTTCTGTTCATGTTTCTCAAGTGTGTGGTCTAGAGGGAAGAAATCCTGGCTGTGTCTGGTTTTAAGAAAACTTAAAGTCCATTTACACATAGGGGGAGGAAAACGCCTGGATGCTCATCAAAGATTTTTTTTCTCTCTCTCACCAAAACCAAGTATGTGATCAAACAAGTAAACTGCAGGACTCAGCAAAGGTGACATTGAAGAGGGTCTGAGCATATCTGGGCAGATGGGATATGGGAGGACATTAAACCCTGATCTTTTCCATCTCAAACTGTCCCTGGAGACATCTGCTTGAGCAGGCTCTGCTGGTGAGATGACACTGCAGGAAGGAAGGAAGTGGCAAGCGAAGATGGGAAACACTGAGTCTGCTCTTTGTAGCAAGAATCAAGGCTCTGGGAAACTGGCAGGAGGTTGATCTAGTAAACCCCACATAGGGAAATCTTCTGAGGCAGGTAGGTTTGTGCATATGACCCTGAACTTGTGTCTAGCACGTCTCTGACTTAAAGGAATCGTCTGAGCCTTCACCTGCTCTCCAGTCTATAAGGACATCTACCTGGTCTAGACATCTTTCTTCCAGTTCTCTAGGCCATGACCTTGAGTGAGAGAGTTCCATGGCCGTTTGATACTTGGTTCCTGAGACCTCAGGGTTTTGAGTTCCTGCCCCATGTTCTGTGCTCATTTCTTCCCATGATGTTATCTGGTGTCCTCCAGGGCCCCACTCAGTGCTGCTTCCCGTGTCTGTCTTAGTCAAGCTGGAAGCAGCACCACTGCTGTGGACGGTGCACTTCCTGGATCAGACAGGAGCCAGAGCAGGCAGGTAGAGAGCTCTGGGCCGAGTCTGGCTCAGTGGAGAGTCAGAGTTAATAATTTACTCTGCCCACTGTGGCCACTGGTAATAACCTTGACAAACGCTGGTAAAATCTGCAAGTCTGGCCTGTTTAACTAACATCACAGTGGCCCAGAAAGAACTTCTTGTTAATGCTATCTGAGTACACACACACACACACTCACACACACACACACACACACACACACACACACATTTATAATTTCCAGTTCTGTCTCATCCAGCAGTCAGGATGGTTTCCTCATTGTACTTAATGTCTAGAGTTGTCACACCAGCTTAGAGCCTCCAAGGAGCTGCTCCTAAGGCAGAAGGACAGAGGCACAGTGATAAAGACATGCTATATAAAGGACAGGATAATAGCATTGGGTCTGGTACATGCAAGGAACAATCAATGTTCCTTTGTCCTATGACCCTTTTATTTTTAAATGTATCTATATTTCTTTCTTTCCCTTTAATTTCCTCTTTTCTCCATCCCCTCCCTGTCTCTCTCTGTCTCTCTCTCTCTCTCTCCTTCCCTCCTCTTTCCCTCCCTTCCTCTCTCCATTCTATCCATCCCACGCTTGCCTCAAGTTCACCATGTAGCTGAGTATAATTTTGAACTTAGGATCTTCCTGCTTTTACTTCCTGCGTGCTGTGATTATAGACATATACCACCAAAGCTGGGTATGCTGGGCTAAGGACTGAACCCAGGACACATTCCTGTATGGGCATATATGGTTTATGGATATAGATGTGGTCATGTGTGCACATGCATGTGGAAGCCTGAGGCTGATAGCTGGGATCATCCTCAGTCCTCCTTATTTGTTAAACCTCCTGGGATGCTTTGCCTCTGCTTTCTGAAGTTAGAATTACCAGCAGGCTGCCTGATTCACCAGGCACTTATGTGGGTTCTAGGGGTGCTGGGTAAGTACTTTATCAACCAAGCCGTATCCCCTCTGCAATGAATCCTTTATCTCTTTGAGCAGTTTGGAATGTTTACCTGGAATTTAAGCCGATAACTCTTTCTGGTGTAATGTTTACCCAGTTTCTAGAAGGGACATTAGTTGGAAGTAGCCCCTTTATTTTAGACGTTGCCCACCTCTTTCTCTGCAATGCCTTTAACTCCAGTGCTATCGCTGTCTATAGTGTGATATGGAGGCCTGAATGGCTAAAGGATGCATGATGGTTTTACCTCAATAGGAAGTCACCTGAGCTAGCCTGTTGTGGTTATATTTATTTATCTCAGAAACAGGAGCAGTTAGTGTTCTATGAGAGCTGAGAAACATCACAGTTGCCTGTCTTTTCCTCGGGCTCCAAGAAGCGGTTTCTCCATTCTGTTGCCTTTTCTAGTATAGCTCGATGCTCCATAAACACACATGTGCTTTGGGAGAGGGTAGTTAGCCCAAGATGAGAGGCTACAGAGGAAGGCAGTGGAAGAGAGCAAGCTAGAAAAGGGGAGATGTGGAAGAGGAAGATAGAGCTGGGAGGGAGGCGGCTCCAGTCAGGCAGCCCCCAGTGGCAGGATCACCTGAGGTGGGTAATGTTTATGGTTCTTATTTCAAAGGTCTCCCCATCTATGACATCGAACACACCATTGGTCCAATGCCTTGTAGCTGTGACTTCTAGACTTCGGGTGGGAGTCTGAGGAGAAACCATTAGAAATCAAAGAAATTAAGTAGGCCAGATTTCACCCTTGGCTTGCAAATATTTTTTCCAGCCAATAGTTTGCTTTTTAATCTTCTATTTTCTTAACCGTCTTTTGAAGGGCTAAGTCTTATAGAGTCTAACATATTAATTTGTCTTGCCAGATTTGTGATTTTGGTGTCATTTAAGAACTCTTTGCCTACTTATATCCCCCAATTTTTTTTTCCTTAAATTTACATCCCAGTTCGGGGCTGGAGAGATGACTCAACTTGAAGTTTTAATAGCACTTGTTCTTGCAAAGGACCCACGTCAGCTTGCAGCTGTCTATACTTCCAGTTCCAGGGGATCTGATACCCTCTGGCCCCTGCATTCATATGGCAAACATACACATGAAAATGTGTGTGATCCTGTGTAAGTATATGTATGTCACATGCACACAGAAGCCCAAGGGGGTAAGAATGGGTCATCTAACCCCGAAGGCCAAGGGGGTAAGAATAGGTCATCTAACCCCGAAGGCCAAGGGGGTAAGAATGGGTCATCTAACCCCGAAGGCCAAGGGGGTAAGAATGGGTCATCTAACCCCCTGGAACTGCAATTACAGATGGCTGTTAGCTGCTGTGTAAGTGCTGAGAATTGAACCACAACCTGCTCTGCAAGAGCAGCAAGTGCTTTTAGCCGCTGACCCGTCTCTTCAGCCCTTACTTTTTATGTGTATGCATGTACATTGTGTGTGTGCAGGCACGCCCAGAGGCCAGAGGCCATCAGATCCCCTAGAACTGGAATTGCAGGCATTTGGAAGCTGCCTGATATGGTGGTGCTGGGAACCAAACTCAGGTCATGAGGAAGAGCACCAAGCTCTCCTAAGAGCTCAGCCACCTCTCTAGCCCCTCCTACTGATATTCTAAAGCATTTCCCTTTTGTTTCATTGGTCTCCTCTGACTGTGTTTCAGTTTCACAGATTTCTGCACAGATCTTCATTATTTCCTTTTCTGATTGCTTTGGGCTTGTATTTCTCTTCCCCTTTTAGGCTAATTAGAATGTCATATTCAAAAACATTTCCTCTTTCCTAATAACATTAGTACTATGCATGTTTAATTTTTCACTCAGGTAGGTATATTTAAACTCTTTTCCACAAAGCATCTGGCGTTTGGCCCTTGGATTAGTTAGAGAGTTCTCAAAAGAATAAGTAAAAATGGCTAAATAGTTATGGAAAGGCAAGTTTAAACTGCTTTGAGAAGTCATCAGACTCCAGTCAGAATGTCCACAGAAACAACTGAGAACTCATGTGTGTGGGGAGGTGTGGGGAAAGGGAACCCTCTCTCCATTGTTGGTGTCAGTGCAACCTGGTGCAGCTGCTCTGGAAATCATGTGGAGAATTCGAAAACAGCTGTAAACAAGTCGTCTATGACCCAGCTCTACAACTCCGTGCCATTTGCCAAAAGACCTCGATACCCTACTCCATGGACATGTGCTCGGCCGTGCTCACTGCCGCTCTATTCACAGTAGCTAGGAAGTGGAAACGTCCTAAAGGCCCTCAGCAGACGAACGAGTGAAGAAGTGGTGCCGACACACTGTGGATACTACTAAGCTGGAGTGGAAAATGAAATCAGGGGCTCTGTAGGTAAATGGATGAAAGTAGAAGAGATCGTTCTGAGTCGGGGAGCCAGACTCAGACAAACAGCTGCTGCGCGTGCTCTTTCCTCTGTGGGTCCTAGCACATCACACATCTGTATGTGAGCCTATAACCTTGAGCAACTGCAGGAATAATTTCTAAATGTTTGGGTATATTTTACCATTTATAGGCTGCTTATATTTTGACTATAAAACATATGGTTTCAACTTCGTAAAAACCTTTGTTTTGCTGTTCAGCCTTTAGCTTATGTTGGTTAAAATTTTCTGAGCTCTGGAAAACAATATAGATTTTGTTAAAAAGGGATTCGTAAAACAGTAACTGCGGATCTACTTTGGGGCTAGATGTAAGTGGTTTTTTGTTGTTGTTGTTGTTTTTGTTTTTCCCATCAAACAGATGTTGTTACTCTGTGGGCAAATGATATTTCACTATTCCCAGCCATAGCTCTCCTGATAGAAAGTGGGGCTGCTCCCTTTTCATGGTTTATCAATCCGTTTATATTTTATGATAAAGAAATTGGTTGAAGATATGTCATGTGCCATGTTTGCTAGTGAGGGTTTTCCTGAGCTTGGCGATTTTATGCAGTTTTTCTGTCTGATGATGTTTTGTTTAAAAAAAAAAAAAAAGCAATGGGAAAGAGAATTCCAGAAAGAACAAAATAAGCATCGATGCATGAGCACCTGAGGTAGAAGAGAAAGTTGACAAACTGGTGATGCTTTTGATCCCTCTTGATATATTTAAAGGATCTTTTTTAGATGATCGTGTAAAATGTCCCCGTGTCCTTCAGTCAGTAAAACATATACAGAGGTCATCTAAGAGGTTAGCCACCTGAGAGCTCCTGCTGCACACACCTGAGAGCTTCATTTCTTTGCACACTCCTTATAGTCTAGGTTTTGCCTTCTAGAGAAAAAAAAAAGACAAAAAGAAAAGAAAGAAAACTGAAGGTCTGCCAGAGGAAGTTTGTAAACTAGGGCAGAGCCAGGAGGCTAAAGATTCAGGAGTTTATGAGCGGCTAAGTCAGGAGGCTGGAATGGGCAGGGGAAGTCAGAATCAGAGCCCTGGCTGACTCAGACAGCTGGGGTGGTGACCTCCTGGAATCGGCCACCTTCTTGCTGTTCTGAGTCAGGCCTGGGATCTTTCAGCTGTCCCGGGACTCAGCTGATAGATCCAGCCAAGTCATTTGGCCTCATTTTGTGTTAGGTGATCTGTCAGAAACAGGTGAAACAATTTTGGAGCCCACTGACTTTGTTTCTCTTAATGACTGAGAATGACAGCAGCTAGGAGTTTGGGAAGGATTCTGTAGATCAAAAGGAAGAACAGCTGGCCGATATCGAAGGGAGAGAGTGAGTTCGCATAAAACAGATAGGACATCCCAGTGTGGTAGTGCATGCCTTTGATCCCAGCATTCAGAAGGCAGAGGCAGGAGGATATCTGTGAGTTTGAGACCAGCCTGGTCTACATAGAGAGTTCCAGTACAGCCAGGGCCACATAGAAAGAGACGTGTCCAAAACAACAACAACAACAACAACAAAAACAAAAAAACCCCAGGACAATGAGTTGTTCTTATCAGAAGTCTGGCTGGTATGTGTCTACTCTTTCCTGTCTCATTCCTCACCACTGTAGTCTTTTAGCTGAAGTTCCTGTGATGTCATAGGTACGACCTTTAGCTTTTACACCCAGTGACTGTAGAGGCTACATACGCATGGAGCAGTGGAGTGTCAGTTACTACCGTTTTGTCCATATTGAATCTGCGTTGCATTTGAGAGGGCACTAAGGATGGGCACCTGGAGTCAGAGGCTCTGGGCTCAGCATCTGGCTGAGCCAGTGGGCACATGCAACAGTGAATGATCCCAAAGAAGAACCTGGCCCCTCCCGAGTCTCTTGTTTCCTCTCTGGCTCTGTGGCCTTCCATCGCTCTGGAACACAGTCCTTCCATGTGATCCTATCTTCAGGGAGGCCCCATCAGAAGCCATGTTGACAAGGTGGTGTTGGATGGTTACAAGGTAACTGTGAGCTTAGCTGCCCTTTACTTTAAATCAGTGGTCCTCAACCTTCCTAGTGCTGCAGCCCTTTAATACAGCTCCTCATGTGGTGGTGACCCCCAACCATAGAATTATTTTTGTTATGTCATGATTGTAATTTTGCTACTGTTATGAATTGTAATATAAATATGTGTGTTTTCCCGTGATCTTAGGTGACCCTTGTGAAAAGGTCATTTGACCCCACAAAGGGATCATGATTAAGTATCTAGCCTCAAGTACTTTCTTTTATAGAAACATCAAGTTGACTAAAATCAATGCCTTGATGTGACGAAGAAGGGAGATGCCTGTTCTGTCTGCATGAAGCCCACTGTGCAATGGTGCACACCGTACAATGGCGCCAGCAAAAATGCCGTAAATTCTGTCTCCAGCCAGTTTGGGCAGCACTGGTAGCTCTCCCCTTCTCTGCTTGCCACCATCTGTTTCCTGGTGCTGCCAACCTCAGGAAACTTCCAACCTTTGAGTTCCTCACTTAACGGGGGCTAATATAGAGGGTGGTCTTCTTGGGTTTCTTAGATCAGTGAAGGTGGACCGAGAGCCCTGCATAGGCAGAGCACCCTCTGCATGGGAAAGGTTGGAGGTTCTGATCTGCCCCATGGCCTCAGAAGCCGTGTTTGAAGAGATGAGGTGCTCTGACCTGACCATACCCTTGCAGGTGTCACATGTATTTCAGAATGGCACCACAGCCTCACCAGACGGTACAATGAGACAAGGGAATGTCAGTTCCCATTTGGGGGACAGAGTTTATGACTTTGTTAAAGACACTGATTTTTTTTACTAGGTTGAACCTGAAGCTACTCACAAAAATCATATACATCTCAATAAATATTTGTATAATTATGAAAGATCTTGGAAAAGAAAATTTAATAGACTCAATTTATAGTCTACAGAAGACAAAATATAGCACTGCCATTAGTCCCAAGATTCTGAAGGTTACTAGAAATTAGCACTGAGCTTCCTGGCAGCCATAGTGAAACAGAAATCATTCTTCTCTTGTTTCTGGAAAAACAAAACAAAACAACAAAACAAAAGCCAAACTCAAACCATTACTCTAAGAAAGGAGCTTTGCTTGACATGTAAGTTTAGGAAGTACACCCAGTTCTCTTTCTGGTCCGAGGGTCTAGGTCCCTATCAGCAGAGGGAGGGCAGGAAGATGCTGGCTCCATGCATCATCTGCTTCCATGCATCATCTGCATTGTGCTTGAGGTGCCCACTCACCACAGGAAAGCAGATTGTTCCCAATCATTGAACAGCTACTGAGTACAGCCATTTCATTTCCAAATCTTACTTCCTTGTGGAAGAGTATTAGGTGATGTCCTGACTACACAGGAGTTAAACAGAAGCTCTGAAGGCCACTGAAGTCAGATCTGACATCATTAGCAAGGCAAGGGGGATGATAAACATACGAGATCAGAAGTAATGTAGAGGTGAGGGGCACAGAAAATGTGTACATGAGGGGACCAAAGGCTGGCATCAGGTGCCATCCTCAATCTTTGTCCATCTTACTTTATTTGAAAAAAGATTAAGTGTATGCATGTATGCCTGTGTGAGTTTGTGCCCCACCACGTGTAGGTGCCCACTGATGCCAGACAGAGTTGGATCTACTGGGACTGGAGTTATCGATAGTTGTGAGGTCTCTCTTGTGTCCCTGTGAAGAACTGCTTTTTACTGCTGACCCCTCTCCAGCCCCTCCACCCTGCTCCCTCCCTGAACCTGGAGTTTTCTGTGTAGGTTAGACTGACTGGCTAGCTAGGATCCTCCCATCTCTGTCTCCCCAGCCCCAGGATTACAGAGGGACCCCATCGCTCCTGGCTTTCTGTGTGGGTACTGGGGATCTGAATTAAGGTTCCCATGCCTGTACACCAAGTGCTCTACTGATCAAGCCACCTCCCCAGGCCTCTGTCTAATGCATGTAATGATATGTTCATTTCAAGTGTATAGTGATATTGGCAGTGATAACATTCTATCATGTTATTCCTCCCTTTAAAATATAAACAATTCAAGTAAGATCCAAAGAACAGATGGCCCATAAAAGTCAGCAAAACCTATTGAGAACTGCTCAAATTGTGCTCCCTTCCCTCTGTCAAAGTCCCTAAGGAAGAAGCTGGGTGTAACGGACAGATGTGGAAGGAACTTTCTAGTGATGTGTGACTGGACACCTGGCCCTGTTCTGTTTTTCATGACAGAGAAAGCAGACTCATCAAGGCTGCAGGTGACCCAAAGCAGGTAGAGACAGACCAAGTATGAAATGGCACGCCAAGCTTCAGAATGATTCCAGGGTGGAATGTGTTTTAAAAAAATCTACATGTTAAATAGTTTTTGTTGTTGTTGTTGTTGTTTTTTAAATCTCCATGTTATACCAAACAAGATAAGAGACACCTGCTGTCCCCTTTACTTTTTTTGTATCACATTAAGAATTTATATTTAGAGTGTGTGTGTGTGTGTGTGTGTGTGTGTGCATGTCACAGCACACATGTGGAGATCAGAGTGCAAACCAACAACTTCTAAGAGTTTGTATCTTTCTCTTCCATGTGGGTCCCAGGAGTCAGTCCCTGGTCATCAGTCTTGGTGGCAAGTGCCTTTCCCCACAGAGCCATCTCTGCCTTTCTTTTATTTTCAGGGATTAAATATAATGTGAAGACTACAGTCTTGTACATTTTGAAG
The DNA here is from genome assembly GCF_900095145.1 of Mus pahari. NCBI lineage: Eukaryota > Metazoa > Chordata > Mammalia > Rodentia > Muridae > Mus > Mus pahari. The sequence continues at coordinate 66,560,994 of NC_034599.1, read as the reverse complement.
GAAACCTTAAGCCTTGCTCTCTGGCAGGAGCATTTGTGTGCACAAGCAAACATGCTGTCAGGTTTTAGACTCCTCCCAGGTACCATTTAGCAGGTTTAATGAGGTGCCATGATTTTAGCTTCTACTCTCTGTTCCATTGGCTGTGCTTTTGGCTGGTAAATTCCCAGGGGCGTTCAGCCAAGAGCTGGTATTTAGTGAGCTGCAGCTATATACATATCACCTGTCAGAGTGCTGGGGCCGAGAAGCTGACGGAGACCCAGATTTCTCTCCCATGAGTCTCGGTAGGGGACAGAGTCACGCGCGGCTGTTGTAGTCTGCAGTCATCTCATGGGGAGCACAGACTGAGCATCGTTGCTCCAAGACTCCTATGAGCAAACACTAAATAAAACAAAAAACCTTTCTGAAGCAAGGGTGAAAGTTCTGGAGCCCATCATTCCCACACAGCTGTGTTCTTTCTATTTCAAAATTGCACATTTACAGGCTCCTCTGGAGACACATTGTTTGGAAGGGATAGCCATCCATGAGTATTTGTAACTGGATAGTGTGCGAAGGCAATGGAGGCAATAGGAAGGTGGCATGGGGCCCAAGAAGCCTTATTCATAGAGAACACACAGAGGCATGGCATTCTCTCTCCTCTCTTCTGGTCTCTCGGCCCTGGGACAGTTCTCTTAAATCCCTGAGTGTGGAAGAGCCCACCTTGGCTTACCACTCCTGCGTCGTTAAACCATTAAAATGGGAAGAGGACGTCCACAGGCATGAAGAGGTACAGACTTTATTCTGGGAAAGGATCTATTCCCGTGAACTTTCTGTTCTTTTTCATTTAGGCTAAGTGGTTCTGTTTCTTCATCCCAGACTAACTGCAAACGGGTGTCTCTCATTTTCCATTCCATTACAACTGGCCCACGAATCCCTCCTCATTCCTGAACGCCAGCCACGAGGGATGGCGCACAGAGCTGGGCTGGCATCCTGTCCCACAGACCTTGGCCAAGGGTGTTCCCTGGAAACTTGAGTTGTCTAGGCATGAGCTCAGATCCTGGCGTGTTTGCCACCCCTCAGAATAACTCCATGTGCTTCCTATAAAACGCTAAATGTAAAGCCAGAAGGTAGCTCCTCTTCTCTGCATGCCATAGCTTTCCCTTGCTTCTTCTTTCAAGACTTAACACCCTCTCCTTTGTGTGGCAACAGCTGTCATTACTTCTCCGCGTGGCTGGAAGGCAAGGCTTCCTTCCCAGGTTCTCATTTCCTTCCAGAGAGGCCCTGGAGGGTGGGGAAGCAACGGCATGCCATCTAGCAAGTCCCTGAGGGTCCTTAAGGCCAGGAATGTTTCTAATGGTTTCTGTAGGAAGTCTCCAGTTCAATCAGTGAAATAGTTTGCACATAGGACCCCAAATCAGCTGTCAGCATCTCCTCCTCACCAGCTCAGTCTGCTCAGCTGGCCTCAGGCCTTCTGATTAGGGTGGTGTCATCCCCAGCTTCCACAGGGGCTGTGAAATGCAAGTGACTGAGAATCAATCCATGGCCTGCCTCATCCCGCCAGGGTGCTTTGACCTCTCCTGTAGGAAAGGTTCCCTCTGGGTTGAATTTCTCTGGCTTGTTCCTTTAAAGTCAAGCCTCTTGTAAAACCTGAACTTCTGGTTTTTGTACATGTGATGACTCTCAGAGAGAACAGCCTTCCTTGGCCTGTTTGACCCAGGGAGCATCTCAGGAGAGAGGAAAGAAGGAAGGAAGAGGGAGGTGTCACCCCAGAACCCTGTCTCTCTGGGAAAACACAAGAGCACAGCCACCCTCCTCTTCTCAAGGTCTACACGGTGAACGGTTGAAGGTGAACCACCCAAGGGAGGTGCTTCAAAACCCCAAGAAATTCCAAGAAAGGACTCGGGCTGTTGCTTAGTGGTAGAACATTTACCTAGCATGTGTGGGGCCCCAAGTTTAAGTCTCTGTCCTACAAAAATAACATCAAAGAAAAACTAAACCCTGAGGAAACATTGGACGCATTCACTGGTCCTGGGAAGTGTTTGCTGGGTTTTGGGTAATGACCAAGACACATTCCCAGGATGGACAAAGATGGCCTGGAAAGAAGAAGTACTATCTGTGCTGGATAGTTTTATGTCAACTTGACACAAGCTAGAGTTATCTGAAAGGAAAGGGTCTCAACTGAGAAAACACCCCCATAAGATTTGGCTGTAGAGCATGCCAGAGGGTGGTTGCACATGCCTTTAGTCCCAACACTTGAGAAACAAAGGCAGGCAGATCTCTGAGTTCCAGGATAGCCAGGGCTACACAGAGAAACCCTATTCCACAAAGCTAGGTGTGTCAGGGAAGATCTGGCTAGAGGGCATGTTTTAAATTAGTGATTAATGGGGGTGAGCCAAGCCCTTTGTGGGTGATTTCATCCCTGGGCTGGTGGTCCTGAGTTCTCCAGAAAGCAGACTGAGCAAGCTGTGATGAACAATCCATAGCCTCTTGTAAGCAGCACTCCTTCATGGCCTCTGCATCAGTTCCTGCCTCCAGGGTCCTGGTCTGTTGGAGGTCCTGTCCTGACTTCCTTCAGTGATGGCCTACAATGTGGAAATGTAAGCCAAAGAAACTCTTTCCTCCCCAACTTGCTGTTGGTCATGGTGTTACCTCACAGCAATAGAAACCCTAACCAAGACAATACCCTAGATCCACTATAACCTAGGATGCTCTGTGGATGTGGGGGAGTTGGGAAGCATCCACGAATGAAGGCATAACTTCTTGAAAGCACATTAAGAGACTAATTGATGAGAAAAATGAAGACATTTTCCCAGAATTCCAGGAATGTCTTAGTGGGGCAGATAAGCCCTGCTTGTTAAAGCAGAGTGGATAACCAGGAGGACTTCAGAGTGTGGCCTCCTGAACCCTGGGGAGTAGAGATAAGATAAACAGAGGAAGATTCCAGGAGGAAAGCTGCTCTAGAGAGCAACTGGATGGGCTCAAAAAGCAGCAGGCATACTCAATAAAAACAAAACGCGGACAGCTTTATCTTTTCTTCTTTGTCAAGTCTTGAAACCAAAAAAATGTGACTCTTTCCAAGGAGATAATTACAGTCATCAGCAGAGTTTTATGTACCAGAGTTTGAGAGCTATACTTGGCCTGCCATTTAGGGGAGCAGGGCGCTCTCCTCTGGCCCAAGTCTGTTATAGAAAAGAAGTTTTACTAGCCTTCAAGAAAGAGGTCAATGGTCTTGTGTAATGGGATGAAATTTAGTGTCACGTTGTATTTGTCGAGTCATAGTGGATAGGAAGCCTGTGCTCTGGGGCAGCAAGACTCAGCTTGGATCCTGGCTATCAGATCTGAAGCACATCACTTCGGTTTGCCACTTTACTGATAAGGAGTATAACAGAGTCCACCCCACCCGTCTTTCCTGAGGATAAAAGCAGGGTGATACATTCAATGGTAGACAAGGGCTGGGGAGATAGGTCAGTCAGTAAAATGCTTGCTGAGTTCAATCCTGAAAACTCTCCCAAAAAAGTATGACATGAGATCATGAGATCCCAGCCTCAATCAGGAAGTTGGGGACAGCCAGGCCCCTGGGGCTCACTGCTCAGTCAGCCTGCCTACTTGGTGACTTCCAGGCCAGTGAGAGAGCCTGCCCTTTTTCTTTCTTTCTTTCTTTCTTTCTTTCTTTCTTTCTTTCTTTCTTTCTTTCTTTCTTTCTCTTTCTCTCTCTCTCTCTCTCTCTCTCTCTCTNTCTCTCTCTCTCTCTCTCTCTCTCTCTCTCTCTCTCTCTTTCTTTCTTTCTTTCTTTCTTTCTTCCTTTCTTAAGATGGTGCCTGAGAAATGACACTGAGCCTATGTTCTGGTCTCCATATAACATACACACATTCATTTGTATGTATGCACATGCATCTGCTCACACATATTTGTACATGCAAACACAGAGATAATTGTCATCATGTGCCCATCACACTGGAGTCACTCATAGGTAGGTGCCCTGGAGATGAGAGAGGAGAGAGTGAGGGCTCTCTACACAGCTGCTGTCCTGAACTCCCATGTGTCTCAGCTCTGAGAGGACTGGGGGAGTGGGATGTGCATTCTCTGCACTTAGCAGATAGAACAGAGCAGCAGACCCACCTCATCATGGGACATCCCATGACTTCTGCCTCCCCTGATCCCTGGACCTTCCCTTGGGCCCACATCACGGTTCATTTGCTGGTGTGGGTCTGACATTGGAAACAGAAGGCTTGTAAGTGATTCTCCCAGCCAGGGCAGGCTTAAGGATCATCTGGCAAAGCTCTGTGGGTGCCTGGTGTGTCTGGTGACTTTAAACAAAGGGGACTGGTGACAGCAGTCCAACAGGGAAGCATGCCTTTGGCAAGAGGCCTCTGTGTGTGTGTGTGTGTCTGTGTGTGTGTGTGTGTGTGTGTTTTTACCTTGTCTTCCCTGGGAGGTGGAACTAGCTGTTTGCTTTGTAGAACAAAGAACAGACCTATTTGGGCTGGAGGAGACCTGCAGGAGGTAGGATGCTGGCAGGCCTGACAAGGTTCCTCTTGGTTAAAACACACTTTAGGAGAAGCATCTGGCCTATGTCTGTCTTACTTTTTCAGATGGGGGAAAAAAGGCCATAGTCACAAGCTTAGACTTTGATCCAGCAAACAAAAGCCCACACAAAAGGGTCATAAGAAACTCACCCTCTTAACCCTAGGCTTGTTGGGTGTCATAAATAGAAAAAGGATTGGGGATAGCAGCTAATCAGAGTGGGTTAAAAAAGAGCCTGTAGGTGGTAGAAATGGGGATGTTCTACAGTCCTGGACACAAGGGTGGCCCACACATGGAGAGAGGTTCATAGACCCTCATAGGATAGTTTACAGACAGAGTCTCCTGGGGGTCAGGCTGCCCTGGAATGGCCTGTGTAGCCACAGGTAACTTTTAACTTGTGATTCTCATGTCTCCATCTCCCAAGTGCCTTAGTGCACGCTAGGCAAGCACTCTACCAACTGAGCTTCACCCCCTGCTCCTCACATGGTGGTTTTAATCTTAAGACCATGACCAGCCAAGCATGTGTGCCAGGAGGTGAAGATCTGGGTCAGTGCACAAGGAGGCCTGGAGAGGGTGACCTCCCGTTGGGAAGAAGCACACCAGAAAAGGGAGAGGCATCTCACAGCACAGGGTACTTCTCGGGTCCTGTGCCATCGTGTGATGCCAGAAAGAACCTACGTGGTGTGGTGTTGGTTAGCTTCCTCATGATTATGACAAAACAACTGACAAAAGCAACTTCAGGAAGGAAAAGTTGGTTTGGGCTCACAGTTTGATGGCTCACAGTTTAAGGGTGTGGCCCATCATGGCAGGGAAGACTCGATGGCAGGAGTGTGAAGTAGCTGGTCACACTGCATCCAGTCAGGAAACAGTGATCAGTGGATGCTGGTGCTGAGCATGTTTTCTCATTTTTTTTGTTAATCAATGACACCAACCTGAGGGATGGTAATGCCCAGTTTGGGTGGGTTTCCTACCTCAGCTACCCCAGTCTAAAAATTCTCATACAGACATTTGGAGAGACCTGTCTCCTAAGTGGCTCTGGGTCCTGTCAAGTTGACACCATTAACCACTACAGTGTGCTTCCCACCGTTGAGGATAAGAGACAGTAATGAGCTAAGTATACAAGAGATGAAAAGGAAGGCGCTGCCTTCCCAAGCTCCTGTGCCTGACAAGTTCCCTTCTCATCAATCTATCCACCTTCTGTGCCTGGCTAGCCCATCTTCTCATCAATCTATCCACCTTCTGTGCCTGGCTAGCCCATCTTCCCTAAGCAGAGTGAAGGCTCCTCCCCCACCGCCCAACCCCTGTGGGTCGTGTCTCCACTGTGAATACCGAGGAAGTTGCTGGACTTTTTCCATCACACACAAATATTCATACACAAACACAAATACACAAATATATACACTCACACACATACATATATGCACACACTCGGACACAATCATACACATACTCACAATACACACTTATACATATATTTGCATACACAAATACACATATACACACATACTCATACACACAATAGTGTATATTGGTTAATTTCCCATGTGATGCAATAAAATGCCATGACTGAGACAACCCATAGAAGCGTTTATGTGGGTTTATGGTGCTCGAGGGAGCATCACGATGACTGGAGGCAGCAGGCCACTGGACAGAGAGCTGAGCGATCACAGCTTCAGCCATAGACAGAGAGCAGACACAGTTTTGTAACTGCTCAGATAATGTCAAATGTTATTTTATTACTGGATTCTCAAAGTCTCTAATACATGGGCAATGGTAAGGTTCCACTCTCTAAGGAAGAATTCTGACATGAGAAAATTTCAGAACTATAGCAACAGATCAACTCCTTCTCCTCCTCCTCCTCCTCCTCCTCCTCCTCCTCCTCCTCCTTCTTCTTCATTATTATTATTATTTTTTGTAAACATATACGAAGCTTTTAATTTCATCACCATAAACATTATACTCTGATTTATCACATACAGTATAAAATATTTACTCTGCTAAATAAGACACAGATAACATTATTGCAATCAGCACTGAAATCCCCCTAGACATGATGAGCTCACTGGCTCTGGCGGGGAGCACTCCTGAGTTTGTGTGAGGTTCCTCAGACAGATATGTCCCAGAGGCTGAGACGGGCAGAAGCCTAAGGAACCACGTTTGTGCTTAGGGTTCAGAGAGCCCCATAGAGAGGTCATGGAGCCAGGGGACAGATTTGGAAGGGCAATCTCTTCATGGTCCTTTCCCATAGGAAGCAGCGGGAAATCAGGGAACCAAACTGGGTCAAGAGAGATATTATTATTATTGTTGTTGTTGTTGTTGTTGTTGCTGTTGTTGTTGTTGTTGTTTTTGTTTCTTCAGATAGGGTTCCTCTGTGTAGCCCTGGCAGTTCTGGAACTCACTGTGTAGACCACGCTGGCCTCAACTGGGAGATCCATTTGCCTCTGTCTCCCAGGTGCTGAGATTAAAGGTGTCCATCGCCACCACTGGGCTTAAAAACATTTTTAAAAGAATCATTTATTTGATGTGTAGGAGTGTTTGCTTGCATGTTTGTATGTGTACCCCATGCATGCAGTGCCCACAGAGGCCAGAAGAGGGCATCAGATTCCCTGGAACTGATGGGGAGCTGTGAGCTGCCATGCTGATGCTGGAAAACTGAACCTGGGTCCTCTGGAAGTGTAACAAAGTAGCAAGTGCTCCGAAACACTGAACCCTGGATGACTTCCTTTTTGCTCTGAGAATCGCCCATAGCGTCTATGGTCTGTGAATCACTCCTGGGGAAATCGTTATAATTCCTGGGTGCTTTCCACAGAGGGTAACTACTAAGATCTGCAGCTGAAGTGAGCCCAGTTCACCACATAGATGGGCTGCATTTGATACTGGGTTCAAACTGAAGACTTGGGCAAGGTTAGAGTGAATATATAGACTGGAGTCAATTTAGGAGGGTAATAGAGGCCAAACTACTGGTGTTTTGATTCTAAGAGTAATCGTGGGTTCAGAGCTAACCTTTGTCACAGTGGATGTTTAATTCTGCAAGATCGTTCTGAAAGACCAGTGCCAAGATGTGTGTAAGAGTTGGGGTGTTGAGCTTTTAGAAGTGAGAAATAGGGAGCTGGACTTGACAATGTGTGTGTGTGTGTGTGCGCGTGTGCGTGTGTGTGTGTGTGTGTGTGTGTGTGTGTGTGCATGTGCGCACGCATGTCTCTCTCAGGCTGAAAAGAAAGCATTATATGTTTGTCTTCACACCCATTCCCATTGGTGGTCAGCCTCTGCAGCCAGGGCAGGGTGTAGCTCAGTTAGTAGAGTGCTTGCCTAGTATGCATGAAGCCCTCAGTTCAATTCCTAGCACTACATAAACTAGGCATGGTAGAACACACCTGTAATCCCATCACTGAGGAGAGAGAAGCCGGAGGGTCAGAAGTTCAGGGTTATCCTGGGCTACATAGCGAGTTCAAGGCTAACCTGGACTACATGTGACCTTGTTTCAAAAAAAAAAAAAGGGGGGGGGGACCCAATAAGCTGAGCCCAGGTTCTCAGCCAGAGATGGTAGAGTAGAAACTTGTACCAGAGGGTCAAGGAGCAGGATGGGGGTCCCTTCCCTCTCTTCTCTCCCCCCCCCATTCAGATCCTTTCTGATGCAAGAGTTCAGTTGGAGGTAAGGCCTTTAAGATCTCACTGTAGCTTAAATTCCCCTGTGTCACTCTGAACAGGCCGTTTCTTCTCTCTCTAGACCCCTCTTGCTCACCTAGGAATGAGTGACTCTTTGTAAGCTGTAAACTGCTGTCTCAGAGTCATTAAGTGGAGCAATTGCTTCTCGGTTAAGTGAGACCCTGAGCCTCCCAGCAAACTTCTGATTTGCTCAAAGTCTCTGAGGAACAAAAGCCTTGGGGGAAGGAAATGTGCAGGGCGTTCAGTTCACACGTTCCTCTGAAGCTCAGGCCTCCTCTCGGAGGTGACAGCACAGCCAGGCAAGGGCCCCTTCAGTGTTTGTGGGGGGCTGATTAGAAGGTAAAGGGCACCCTAATGAAGGAATCTGCTAATTGAGACCTTCATTTAGGACTGAAGCTTATTTTATAGAGGGTGTTGAGAAGTTGAGTTTTCTCATGGAAACAGTATTGTAAATTGAGCTTAGATTCTCAGTCCAGCTAGCAAAAGCAGATTGAGCCCATGACACAGCCACAGTAGTGTTTCCTGACCAAGCTTGGTGGAGCCCACACGCCTGCCATTTCTACCCCTGGGAGGAAGAGGCAAGAGACTGAGGAGTTGAAGGCTGGCATGTGCTGGATAGTTTTATGTCAACATGAAACAAGCGAAAGTCTTCGAGGAGGGAACCTCCGTTAAGAAACCGGCTCCATGAGATCTGGCTATAGGAAGCCTGTACGGCATTTTCTTAATTAGCGATTGGTAGGGGTGGGAAGAGTGGCAGCCCACTGTGGGCAATGGATGCCATCTCTAGGCTGGTGGTCCTGGGTTCTATAAAAAAAGCAAACTGAGCAAGCCATGGAGAGCAAGTCAGTAAGCAGCACCCCTCCATGGCCTCAGCATCAGCTTCTGCCTCCAGGGTTTTTTTTTTCCAGTTTGAGTTCCAGCCCCGACTTCCTTCAGTGATGGACTACAATGTGGAAGTATAAACCAAATAAACCCTTTCTTCCCCGAGTTGCTCTTAGTCATAGTGTTTCATTGCAGCAATAGAAACCCTAGCTAAGACAGACCCTATCTTAAATATCTCAAAGCAAACCAAATAAACAACAACAACAAAACCAACAATAACCACAAAAATAATAAAAATAATGCTGGAGATAGCTCAGCTAATAAAGTGTTTCCCTGTAAGCATAAGGACCTATGCTTGATCCCAGTGCCTAAGTAAATAGCCAAGTGAGGTGACATTTGCTTAAAAATCTCAGTGCCAGGAAGATAGAGACAGGAGGATCTATGGGGCTCTCTGGCCAGCCAGCCTATTAGGATCAGCAAGTTCCTAACACATAGAACTCCAGGAAGTCTCAACACAGTCCTGGAACAGGAGATCCTCCACAGATAAGGTGAATGACTCCTGAGAAGTGAGGTAGAGGTGGCCCTCTATGTACACATGATCGCCTCCCAACAAAAAAACTAAAGCAGCTGGCTGGTGATGGCACAGGCCTTTAATCCTAGCACACTGTGAGTTTGAGGCTAGCCTGATCTAACAAAGGGTATTCTAGGACAGCCAGGGTTACACAGAGAAACCCTGTCTTGGGGCAGGATTGGGGGAGAAGAGTAACAAGAATATAAAAGTAATGTTACCTGTTCACACACACACACACACACACACACACACACACACACACATGCTTTCTGTGTGTGTGTATGTGTGCACATGCACATGCATGTGTGCTAGGTGAAGACCATGCATCTAGACCCTTATAGACTTCTATCATGACCATTAATCCCCTGAACATAGACCATAAGTGACCAGTGTGCCAGGCACTGGACAAGCCTGGGTGTGGTCAGATCCCAAGCTTGCCCCGGGCTCACATTCTAGTTTCCGTTTTGTTGACTCGCAGTCAGGCTGCCTGGGGTTTCATCTTTGTGCCTTTGCCATCCAGTTTGGCAACTAAGTTGATTTGACCAATCAGAGTCTCCGTTTCCTTTCCCAAAAGCCAAGACTTAGTGTATAAGCAGGAACATCTGAGTTTAAGTCCTTAGCTCTTACCTAAAAGCCGAACAAGGCCATGCGTGCCCGTCACCCAAGTGTTGGGGGGCAGAAACAGATGGATCTCAGGAGCTCAGGCCGGCCAGCCTAGCCAAAGCACGGGGTTTCAGGTCCAGTGAGAAATCCTGACACATGGGAACGAGGCAGAGTAACGGAGGCGGCCATCTGATAACCTCCTCTCTCTCACTCCTGGAGCTTCAGGCAATGGATGACCTGAGCATTGTGCCCTGGTCGGAGCTTTGTCCTTGGGCAGAACATTCAGCAACTCACCTGGGGCATGTGGGGAGGTAGGTCGCTTGTCCAGATTCCAGACACTGGGTGGGGTGGTTGATGACGGTCATATAAAAATAGTGTGACTTCGGGTGCAAGGCTGATATCTTTCCTGTCCCTAGAAGTCAGGTTCAACTTAACTGCAAAAGGACTGTGTTGGGACTTCCTGGAGCTCTATGAAAAGTATATGAGGGCACAGGGTCTTGGAGGGTCAGGGGGAGGGAAGAAGAATGGCCCAGGAGTCAGAGGAGTCAGACAAGGAGTGGGAGACACAATGGTGCTGTGAGGTTGTCCCCATGACTCCTGCAGGATGGCTCTCCAAGGGCATCCTGGAACCAGTCTCACAGTGTCTTGGGGCAGTTGTACTTGTGGATTGGACTTCAGTTCAAGGCCCTAATTTTGATTTTTGACCTCACTTGTGTCTCTGAGAGACTGGACTGTTTTATCAATAGAAAGATTGTCTCACGAGAGGAGTTAGTTCCCAGTCAGGATGGCAAGTCAGGCTCTCTCAGTTGTCTTGGTTTGGGGTGGATGGTTGTTGGGGTTTGTCGGTTTGTTTTAGCAGTCTCCCTAAGGTTCCTGTCTGGCCCTGAAGTCACTGTGTAGCTCATGCGGACCTTGAACTTGTGATACTCCTGCCTCAGCCTCCTAAGTTTTATAGGGATTTTAGGCCCACAGACTTGAACCTTACACTTGGAGAAATAATTAGTACTACACGCACCCTAATGAAGAAAAGAGCGCGTTGGAAAGTTTAGCATAAACATGGTACGGTAGGCTGTCCTGAGGGGGTCTGACAGTAGGTTTCTGATGTTTGAAAAACCGTCAGTCTAAACCACACTTCCTGGTTCCTTCCCAGTGGTACAGTAGGGATAAAGATATTGGCTCAACACAGAGACGTGCCCATGGCAGAGAGGGGCACAAATGAGAAGGCTCATTTTCAGAGGTTGTCTGTCTGTCCAGCCCCTGGAAATAGAGGCCAAGTAGCTGCTCTTCTGTCAGAGATATGGCCTGGAGGTTAGGCACATATTAGAAATTCCAGTCAGTGCTTGACCTTGAGAAATTGGGTAGCTCAGATAACTGGCATTCTCTGACTTGAGGATGAATGCACTCTCTGCCTGGCTTCACTTACCTGCAGAACTAGAAACTTCGGTAGGTCAGAGGCAGGGAGTAACCTTTATGTTGATACCATCTTCTCTATCGTATAAGCCATGGCCTTGAGACTGTTAGACCATGGTTAACTAAATTTTTTAAAAATGTAGTTTCTTTGTGTGAGTGTTTGTGTTTGTTCACACCCCACAGCACACATGTGGAAGACTTGGCTGGGAAAGCCCATGCTCTCTCCTCATCATGTCCCTTAGCCTTTTAGGGATGAAGCTTGTAATGGACTTGAGTTTTATTCTCTGTCAACTTGGGATGGGCAGTCTGAGCCTGGGAACAGAAGGTCTCTGCGTGGCTCAATAAGCTACCTCACCTTGCAGTAATAAATGGGCTCACATCTCAGTGGTTGGACTGAGGAACACTTCTTGCTCTTGCCACATCTCTGATGTGCGTCAAGGCAGATGGGCAGGAGCTCGTTTGCTCACTAGAGTTCCTGGGACCTACATGTCTGTAACCTCTGCTATAGTGAGAGGGGGTGCTGAGCGAACGGGTCTTGGGGTCTGTACCAGGATGTGGCATGCCACTTGTGTGTGTGTTACATATATGAAGGTGCATATGTATGTAGGTAGGTATTTATGTATGTATGTATGAAGTGCAAGTATGGGGGTACGTGTATTTGTGAGAAGTACATGTGGGATGTTATAGAGGTACATGTATGAATACAACTGTGTGTGTGTCTGTATGAATGTATTATGTATGTGGAGATTCTGTGCATGTGTGTGTGCATACATGCATGTATGGTTATATGTGTGGATATAGATGTATGGAGCCTAGAGGCCAACCTCACATCTCTCCAGTGCTATCTCCTTTTATAATTTGAGCTCACCAGGTAGGCTTGGCTGGCTTGCCCGTGAGCCCCAGGGACCCTCCTGTCTCCGGATCCTTCCCAATGCTGCGCTTAGGGTTATAACACCCACATCTCATCCAGCTTCAACATCTCTTATTCATTTTTAAGACTTTTTATTTTCTAAATTAGCAAAGTATGTTTTAGTGATTGACCCTTTCCTCCTCTCCTCCCCACCCTGGTAGCCCAGCCCTTGGGGATCCTCCCCAGCGCTCCCTTGTTAATGTTCCATGTGGCCTTTTCCCTATCCCTCTACCTGTCCTTCCTCATCACCTATCAGCTTTTAAAACTTTATGTATTTATTATTTGTGTGTGTGTTGTGTGTGTGTAGATGTCTGTGCACATGAGTACAGGTATCCTCGGAGGCCAGAAGAACCTCTGGAGCTAGAGGTACACATGGTTTTGAGCCATCTGGTGTAAGTGCTAGGAACAAAGTCCTCTGGAAGAGCCTCCAGTGTCCCTTAACTGCTGAGCCACCTCTCCAGCCCCAGCTTCTTTTATTTTAATTGGGCTTAAGGGGATCAAACTTGGACCCTCATACTTGGACAATAAGCACTTTACTGACTGGGTTTCCTCAGGCCCACTTCTTTTATGTTGGGGGACGAGGGAACAAAACCAATCCCATGGTCACCCTCGACTTCAAGGGGATGGGGAACAGGGATTTACATGTACCAGGAGGGCAGAAAGAACTGGAAATAGTGGGGATAGCACATTTTGGGGGGCCTCTGGTCAGCACTCAAGGGGCTTGTTCTGGAGAGTGACCCTGGGGAGGACTGCCCTAGAAAGGCCTTGCAAAGCCACTCTAGAGTGACCCTGGGTTCCTTGACTGGACTCCCTCTCTCCACCCCTCTGCCTTTCCCAGTTCTTCTAAGGAGGAAGGTGACATTTTGTTACCCAGAATAAGAATCATGTCTATAGCCTGGCTGGGAACAGTTGGCCCAAGGGGACAGAGGCCAGAGTCACCTGCCTCCTTCAAGGCCTTGCCCAACAGGAAGTCTGTGATTCATGCTCTGTAGCACTGGGTGTGCACAGCAATTCCTTCCTGGACGCTGTGGGTTGTTTACACAGCAACTAGTGATTTGACATTTGGTACTCTTGTCTCTCACTTCTCTTGATCTGTGCAGGGAATAGAATGCCACCTGTGTTTTTTAAGGAAACCAAACTGTGACTCTGTGGCATTGCTATGTAGACAAAACCTCCAAGTGAGCAGGTGGCCTTACCTGGGCCAGGAGAGCCCTGGTGCTGTTTTCCAGGGTGCTGGGTTGGAGCTGGCTGCTGCCCCCTGCAGGCTGGCTTCCAAGGAGTCCAGAGAACTTCTTTTTTTGTTTTGTTTTGTTTTTGTTTTTTGTTTTTTTGAGACAGGGTTTCTCTGTGTAGCCTTGGCTGTCCTGGAACTCACTCTGTAGACCAGGCTAGCCTCGAACTCCCGGAGAACTTCTTGAGGCTTTGTAGGAGCTGCTTTCTCAGTTCTGTCCGTGAGAACTGCCACTTTAAGGTAAAGTGAGAAATAAGTAAAGTTCGCCCTTGTTATGTAAGTTAACCCTAGGAGTTGTAGGACTCAGCCTTCAAGCTTACGAACAGCGAACAGCGAACAGAACAGCGTTGGTCTAGCATCTTGATTCTCAATATGATGTCAGTCATTTCCTTTCTCCAGCTGTAACCTTGGATGTAAAAAAGACAATTTGGTAATGTTCTGAATGGTCATTTGTCCTAACTTGAGGGTGCTAAGAAGTCCCCATACAAAAGTGAGGCCTCTGGGTTGAGAGCTCTTGGTGCAAGCATTTTAGTTTAGGGGTTTTTTGTTTGTTTTGGGTGTGTGTGTGTGCTCTCATGTAGCCCAAGCAGACCTTGAAGTTCTGATCATCTTGCCTCCAACCTTCCAAGTGATGGGATTAATGGCATGTATCACAGTATCTGGTTTATGAAATGCTGGGAATAGAACCCAGAGTTCATGCATGCTAGGCAAGCACACTACCAACTGAGCTACAACCCCAGCCCTGCATTTTGAATTTTAAAAGTTGCATGATTTCCACTGCTTTGAGTTGGTCCCCAGCGTCTGTGGATATGTGGTGGCAACAGAGCAAGAAGACAGAAGATACACTTTCCCAGGTGACAAGATCTGTGGGGAAGGGGGATGTGTAACATGGTGGCTTTGAAGACCTGTGTAGCTCCAGGCTGAACCTTCGGATTGTTTTGGAGGGATACCCACATCAGTATGGGATACTAGACTTACCCTGCTCATCTTGTCTAGCATAGGCACCAGCAGCCAGCTGTGTTGTGACTCTCCGTAAGTCCTCTGGTCTGTCGGTGAGCGGGCTGATCTCAACTGAGAGTCTAACCCCTGGTTTATTTTCCTGCTTCCACCCTTAGTTCTTTCCTGGTGATGCAAGCTCAGAAGTATGGTGTTGTCTGAGCAAAGCCTCTTCCTCAGGCAGCTCCTTGCTGCTAACAGCAGGGAATGCTGGATTCTATAAACAGATATTTCATATGTTGGTCATAAGGTTAGCTTAGACCAGCCTTCTTTGGGAGGGAGAATGTGAGAGGATGTGTCTTAAAGATATGACATGAGGCTCTTTTTATCATATTTTCTCTCTCTCTCTCTCTCTCTCTCTCTCTCTCTCTCTCTCTCTCTCTCTCTCTCTCATCTTCTGTCAGTCACCAGCCTACCTTATGTCTCTCATCTGGAAATTTCACATGAACAGAATCATACATTTAGGCACGAACTCCTGAGCACATGGCCTTTGGGGAAAATCAACGCTTTATTTTGGTCGAGAGAGTTTTAATGGAAGTTACTCTTATTCTCATCTTGAATATCTGAATGTGTTTATTATGTGGTTTAAATGACAGCCTGTGTCAAGCACAGTATGTGAGCAAGTTTTGGGGTATGTGTGTGTGTGTGTGTGTGTGTGTGTGTGTGTGTCCATGAATATCAGTTCCTGTAGAGGAGAGCATCGGTTGGAACTAGTATTACAGAGAGCTGTGAGCCTCCAGGTGGGTTCTGGGAACTAAATCCAAATTCTTTGCAAGAGCAGCCAGTGCTTTTAAATGCTAAACCATCTCTCTAGCCCCAAATATTAGGATGATTTATTATCATAGTTTTTGTCTGGATCTGTGTTTAAATTATGGGTCTCTCTGAGAATGAATCTTGTGGGTTTTTTTAACCTCTTAAAGTAAAACATAACCTATTTTTACAATGAAACAAGTTTTGTGTGTTTCTATGTGTGTGTGTTTGTGTTTGTGTCTGTGTGTGTTTGTGTGTGTGTGTGTGTGTACATGTGTATTGGACTTACTTACCCTCTTCAAAAATCCTGCTCAACTTGTCTAGCATAGGCACTGGCAGCCAGCTGCTTTGTGACTCTCCGTAAGGTCCTGTGGTCTGTCAGTGAGCGGGCTGATCTCACCTGGGAGTCTAACCTCTGGTTTATTTTCCTGCTTCCTGCGTATATACATTCATCATTGTGTGTAGTGTGTGTTTATGATGTGTGAGGTGTCATGATATGTGTGTGGAGGTCAGAGGTCAACTTTGCGGAGTTGCTTCTCTCCTTCCATGTTTGCATAGGGTCTGGGATTGAACTCAGTTTGTCAGAGATTCTACCCACTGAGCCATCCTGCCTGCTCCAGGAGACCACTTAACATTTTTAAGCTAATTAATCATGAGTTACTATAGGAAAAACCCCTGGAGTAATTAAATAAGATAAAGAGAGAGCAAGGAATATCTTTTCAGTGGTTCTGTGTGTGGGGAAATGACCACTTTGGCAACAAGCACACAGAATATGAATACAGTTTTCTGGAAGCTTTGTCTATTTAGCCTGAGGGATAGCGAATTAGGAACAAGAAGGAGACAAAGAGCTGGTGACTTCATTATACTCTAGCATCAGGAAGCTGCCTGCTGTCTTCTGCTCTAGGTGTTGCATTGAGGACTCTGAGACCTGGTGGCAGGTGGAAATGCCATGGGAGAGTCCTAGAAGGTCAAGTTCAGCTCTGTGATTGCCTAGTACTGCCTGCTCTCCTCAAGTTCCTTCCAGGCCCTTAGACTATTAGAACTGCAAGGACACAGAAACCAGCTGGACTGGCCTTGTATGCTACAGAGGAAGCTGATGTGAGTTCAAGACCTACCCAGAGTCATCATAAGAAGACTAGCAGGGTCTGGTCTGGAGGCCACAGCTGACACAAGGAAACTTCAGAAGAGCCTCAGGGATCTTGGCCTCTGAATCAACTCTCCCTTGAAACATCTGGGACTTTGCAAGCAGGTGATCAGGTGATCTCAAGCCAAAGCAGGTCCCAGATCAGATAGAGCGCTGTTGAGACCACTGCCATGGGTGTCACTAACCTGACCCGGGACTTGTTAGAGACAGCGTTCAGGCCCCACTCTAGACCTTGAGACAGAGTAAGCATTCATTGGATGACTCTTATGCTCATGAGAGCTTAAACCACCACCAACTTCTGACAGTAAAATCCACAGAGAACTAGAAAAGGACTGGAGGGAGCCTTTTCATTCTCCAAGACAAGGTTTCTCTGTGTAGCCTTGGCTGTCCTGGGACTCACTCTGTAGACAGAGACCTGCCTGCCTCTGTCTCCTGAGTGCTGGGATTAAAGGAGGGTGCCACCACTGCCCAGCCTAAAACAGGCTTTTTAAAATTACTAAATAGCTCACCATCATTTGGCTGGGTGGGGGAACCTGAAGACAGTATAAGGGGTGTGACTTCCTATATCTTAGAGTGAGCAAGGGATTCATTATCACTGGTCCAGGCTGTCATTGGGCCAAGGAGAACAACTATACAGTTGTGTTGTGGAGAGAGAGCAGCCTTCCAGCAGGTGAGCTAAGCTGGGGGGGAGGGGCAGGGTACCTCTCAGCCCAGCTCCTGCAGCCTCAACACACTGGAGTGTGGAGTGGCCAGTGGCACGGAACTGACAAGCCAGCATTCTGTCCCCTGGCCTCCAGGCCTCCACGCCTCAGCTGTTTGCCCTCATTCAGCAGAAAAGGGAGACAGGAAGGAAGCATAAGCTGGCTGTGGCAGAGGCCTTGTTAATTAGTAAAGCCCGAAAGGTCTGTGTATTGGTTCTGCACTGGGACAAACCCAGAGGCCCCGGCCATCTGCCTGTTGGCCATGAGGAGTGAGGTGTGGTACCTGAGCTCTGAAAGGGAAGGGTAGCCAGCCCCTCAGTGAAGCAGAACACTCCAGACGTAGCCATTGGTGTGCTGTGCTAGAGCTTTGTGCTTGTCAGAAGTGGGTATGTCATCCTGTTCCAGAGGCTAGTGAGAAGGTCCTGAAGCATGGATTAACTCAAGTGGCACTTGCCAGCAGTCATTATTTGCAATGCACGGTGACATCAGACAAAGGCTGGGGTTTGGTCTTTCTGTGTCACAGTAATTGCACACCTCCCCCAGCTCTCTGCCCCCTTACCCCTGCCACCGCCTTTTAAATTAGTAACTAGAGCACGTGGTTGAGTGTGAAGAGTTTAAAAGCAGTGTAAATTCAGCAGTTCAGCACATTCAAATATGTTGTTTGCCCTTAGTCACCGTTAGTTCACCAGACCCACACACTGGTCTAGGCGTTTAATGAATGAACCAGCCAGGAAACCTGACTTGCCCTTTAAATACCTTAGGCTCATCTCTGCACAGCACCAGTTGCTCTGGAAAGGCGAGGCTCTCCATCATCTCTTCCAAGAAGTGTAGGTTTTGGGGCTAGAGAAATGGCTCAGAGGTTCAGAGTGTTCGCGCTCTCCCAGAGGACCAGAGTTCTGTTCATGACACTGGGCCATTCTCAAATGCTTATGAGTGTAGCTCTGAGGTGGCTCTCAACCTCCCCAAGGCTTCAAACCTTTAATCGAGTCCCTTTACTTCTGTTGCTACTTCACTATTGTAATCTTGCTACTTTCTACACTAATGTGAGTGCAGGAGCACTTGCACACACACACACACACACACACACACACACACAATTTTTTTTAATGTAGATTTGAACCCAGATGGTTCAGTGGGTAGGGTCCTCGCCCCCAAGACTTTAGAACCTGAATTTAATCCCCAGAACTCACATGGTGGAAGGAGAGTACTGACTCCTGTTAGTTGCCTCCTCTTCCTCACACACGCCATGGTGCATGCACACATGATGATGAATGAATGAATGAATGAATGAATGAATGCGAAAAATGTGTAGGTTTGATTTGAGGCTGGTGAAACAGGCAGGTATGTCTTGAAGCCAAGGCTACAGTGGTAAGCTGGGTGAACGTCCTCTCTCTGGGGAAATACATGTTGGACTGCTAGCAAGAACATTCATTGTGGAAGCTGAGATTTCACTCGGCTGCTGTCTGCAGCAGTGTGTGAAGCAGTAAACTCTGCCCCATGTATAGATGAGGAAGTGGAGGCTGTGGGAAGAATGGAGAGCATCCTGGAGTCAAGTCGCCCCTTCTCTCACGCCTCGTTCTACCCTGTCAGGCATTCCCCCAAGCAAAGGTGGGAATTCCATTCTGCAGAGTTCCTATGCAGAGGGGGCGAGGAAGAGGGAGTCTGGCAAGGATCCTAAGGTTAGTGGTGAACCTTCCTTGGATGCCAAACGTGTGTGGTCACTCATATAAAAGGCTGGGGAGATGATTTGCTCGGCAAACACTGGATGTGAGTTTGATTCACAGAACCAATGTGAAAAATCTGACTGTGGTGTCAGGTACTAAAACCCTAGTGCCTGGGAGATGGAGACAGAGGAACAGATCTCTGGGGACTGGCTGGCTGCAACTCTAGCCTACTCTTGAGTTCTAGGATAATACGAGACTCTGTCAGAGAGAGAGAGAGAGAGAGAGAGAGAGAGAGAGAGAAAAGAAAGAAAAGAAAGAAAAGAAAGAAAAGAAAGAAAAAGGGAAGGAAGGAAGATGCCTGAGGAATGACTATTCTGGCTTCCACATGTGCCAGTACATGCATTCCTCCATCCCCCTCCTCCATCAAATGACACAGCATAAAGTTAAAATGTTACACTGGGAAAGGCAAGATTTGTAAAGGAGAAATCCAAGCCTAAGAGCTGTTATCCACAGCCCCTGGGCTTTCTCTGTCACTCCACAATGGGTTTCTCCACCTCAGGGTTGGCTGGTATAAACGCTGTAGATCGACCATCATTGCAATTGCAAGATGCTGGGCTGCCTGTGCCTGTTTGCCTCCTAACCATTGGCGAGAAGGAATTGCTTCACACATAAACCAGCATGAGAGAGCTGTGTATGCTTTGTTTGTACAGCTGCTGCTGGCCTCCAGCTTGGCTCCGCTATCTCTTACAGGGCAGAAGGGCCTGTGAACAGGCTGGAGGAGGAGGAGGAGGAGAGAACGTGCCTGATTGTCCTCCAGGTGCCTGTGGCCAAAATGGTTGAACTTTAAAGACGAAACGAACATGTATTTTATAAACGTGACTTCACATTGCCCTTCTGTGGTTCAGAATTCAAATGTTATAACAACACTTGCAATGGATGACCTTGCCTCTGCTTTCCCTCAGCCCCACTTCCCTTCCTCAGTCTGTCAGTACGACCAGTTCAGAGTGAAGCCAAGCAGACACGTAACCATCTTGTGCACAGAAAGGCCTGGGTGGACCGCTCTGCCCCTCGCTTGGTTTTCCCTCATTCCTTCCTTCTCCAGCTGCATAGAGTCATTGAACTGACACAATACTGAATAAAATTTAGTAAGATCACAAGCTTTTATGGTAGATCTTTTTGGTTTTGGTTTTGTTTTCATTTTACTGAATCTCACTTTGTAGCTCTGACTGACCTGGAACTCACTGTGTAGACCAGGCTGGCATTGAACTCATAGAGATTCACCAGAAGAAGGCGAAAGAGCGAGAGCGAGAGCCAGACTCCCTTCTTCCAATGTCCTTATATGGTCCCCAGCAGAAGGTGTAGCCCAGATTAAAGGTGTGTGCCACCACACCTTTAATCCCAGATGATCTTGGACTCGGAGATCTCCCTGTCTTAATCTTCTGGATTCAATCACCACTGTGTCTCAAGATCTCCATACCAAGATCCAGATCAGAAACTTCTATCTCCCAGTCTCCAGATTAGGTTCACTGGTGAGCCTTCCAATTCTGGATTGTAGTTCATTTCAAATATAGTCAAGTTGACAACCAGGAATAGCCACTACAAGGGGTGTGCATCACCACACCTGGCCATTAGCCTCGTTTTCTTTTTGTACCGTTTTGCACATGCATAGGCTATGATACTCAGAGGTTGCAGTGCAAAGAAAATGCCCCTTGTAACTTCAATAGGTACTAACATGTTACCTTGTAGGCCTCCCTGCCAGTGTTTAACCCGATCAGCCTTGTTTTCTGACTCTTCCACTGTTATCAATGCTGCCCAAACCTTTGACCTTGGCTGTCACAGTCTTACTGCAGCTTTTAGTCATGGTCCGGGCTTTGAAAATGACAGTAGAAGAAAAAGCCCATTTGCTTTGTAGTCGTGATAGCAGCAGAAGGGTTCTGAGTTGCTGGAGTGACAGGGGACTGGGGTTGTTTGTGTTGACTGTGACTGGCCGCATGAGTGAATAGGATAAAGTGATGGGTGGCAGACGCACAGCTCTGCCAATCAGAAGCGCGCGCCTTGGGTGCTCTCCCTGATGGCATGGTCTCTCTAATCTCGCTGTGACATCTGGACGTAAGATGAGGGAGTCCAGGAAATATCCCCAGCATTATAAACATGGCTGCTATGTCTGCACAGTGACCTCTGGGTCAGCAGAGCTTCCCTAGACCTGTCATCTTTGCCACAGGAATGGGACCCAGACATCACCATGGATCTGGAAGAGGCGATGTGGGAACTGGGGCATCTGGGAGCTGGGAGGCCTGGCCAACCTTTTCTATAGCATTTTCTTTGCTTGGCTCTCTCTAGAATGACTTTTGATACAGTACTTGCCTTGAACAAAGGGTACAGGCTTCGTTTATTCTTGGACGCCAGGACTGTTGTTGAATTAGGTATGGTTCCAGGAAAGGGGAAGTTTGTTTTGTGGTCTTTTTATAAAGTAGTGAGCTGGGGGTGATGGGGAAACAGGGGCCAGAGGTTTCTGGAGGGATTTGCCAACAAAGGCTCATGTTCAATGTTAAACTATTTGTAAACTCAGTGTGGTTTACCACACCGCGAAGCACACTGAGAAAGGCAAATTAGCACTTTGCAAATAATCAAAACAGCATTAAGTGCAGGGATACACACACGCTCCCCTAGAGGCAAACACAGCCTGTGCCACTCTGAAGACTTGGCCCAGGGTGACCCTGCCAGCTTTGAACTTACAGACCCAGTGCCCTTCTCTAGCAGACCAGGGTGTGAGTTGGGTCCAAACCAAGGTTAAACCAGGTCTGGTTTTCAGCATCCTTCCTTTTCCTGGGACTTCCAGGAGAGTGAGAACCTGCTGGATACAAGTGTTCTTTCCTTCACTGAATGATTTGGGCAGGCATCAGGGCTCCCTTTCCTCTCACTAACACAGCTGCAGACCCCTATGTCCTGGGGCAGAAGAGATAGCTCACAAGTTGAAAGCACTTGCCGTTCTTGCAGAGGACCAAGTCTGGTTCCCAGCACCCACATGGCTGATTACAGCCACCTGTAACTGCAGGGGTACACAGACATACATGCAGGTAAACACGCATACATATTAAATAAAAATAAATCTTTAAAAGCAGCTAGACCTGCACTCAGGACTAAGCAATCTTTGCCCACCGTCCCTACTCTGCCTCCAGCTCTTCCCTGAGTCAGTCTAAAGGAAGAAAGAGAAAAGAAAGATATTAACGTATAATTCACATAATATACAACACCATGTTTTATAGTGTATTTGCAGGGCTATGTGGCCATTACTATAGTCAATACAATGTTTTCATTAGTTCTCAAATGAAATGCATGCCCATCAACAGACCCTCCCCATCTCTTTCCCATACCCTTCTTCTAGCCTTGGCCAATCATTAAGCTATTTTTTCTGTATCTTTAGATTTACCATTCTAGAACTTCCCTTCCACACCAGTCTTTCACTTAGCATCACGTTTTCTGTTGTAGCCTACATCAGCGTTTTACTCCCTGTCACGGCTCATTGTCTGGATTCATACTTTCTTTACGTCAATGGGAATGTGAGTTGTTTCCGCTTTTCGGATACCATGAATAACGAAGTCTTCAGCATGGGTATATACGTTTATGTAAGGGGGGTTTTATTTCTCTTGGGGATAAAGAAGAGTGAACGTGATGGCCTCGGGGGAACTCGGTTTAACATTGCTTTGAAGAGCTGACAGCTTTCCTGCATGACTGCACAATTTTATATTTTCTCAGCAATGCATAAGAGTTTTAGCTTTTCTGTATCGTCCCTAGCACTACACATGTGTGAATGGTCACACTGATCTGCCCTTGCCGAGTAGCTAAGCCTGCTGAGCTGCTCTTCATGTGCTTGTTTCTGTATCTTCTTTGGAAACAAATCTATTCTTATCCTTTGCCTACGTCAAGAGTGGGTGGTTTTCTGGCCATTGAGACGCATGCCTTTGATTACAGCACTCAGAAGGCAGAGCAGGCAGATCTCTGTGAGTTAGAGGCCAACCTGGTCTACATAGTTAGTTCCAGGACAGTCAGAACTATGTGAGAGACTGTGTTTGTTTTGGTTTGGTTTGGTTTTGGTTTGTTTGATTGAAGTGGTTTATCTTTTTATTATGAAGGTGAAGAATTCTTTATTCTACTATGATCTGATTGGTCAATCTTTCCTCTTGTTCTGTGGGCCACCTTGCTATGCTGCTACTGCTATCTGCAGCATTGTGAAGGTTTGTGACTTCCCACAAGCTACTCTCACAGTGAATTACAAACTCTCAACCACCTGTAACTCCAGTCCTAGGGGGCTATAATGCCCTCTTCTGGCCACTTTGGGTACTTTACACACATGGTGCACATAAAACATGCAGGCAAACACTCACACACATAGACATCTGTCTGTCCTTTTGTCATCTGTCCTTTTGTTACTGTAGCAGAGGGACCTTTGTGTAGACCAAGATCACAGATAGGCATTCCTGTGTCTTCTAAGAGTTTAAATAGTTTTAGTTCTAGAATTTAGTTGTAGATTCATTTTGTGAAGGGGTGCTGTCTTCATGTGTTTTGTTTGTTACAAGGTCATGTGTAATCCAGGCTAGCCTCAAATTCATTATGTAGCTGAGGATGATTTTGACCTCCTCTTCCTCCTGCTTGCACCATCACTGGAGGTGCTAGAGAGTGTGTCACACACCCCGTGTATGTGATGCTAGGGACAACACCCAGGGCTTTATGTATGCTGGGCAAGCATTTTGCTAATGGAGCTGCTATGCCCCAGCATCTCATTTCCCCCGTCTTGTAGGTGGGGTGAGAATAGAGCCTAGGCTCCTTAGAAGGTGGAGAGCCCAGAGAGAGGGCGGAGCATAAGTCCATAGCTCTACCCTGGCCCACACCTTGCTTAAGAGCAGGTGACAGGCAGCAAGTGGCCTGTAGGCGGTCACTCACCCTATCTTCTCCCTCTGACATTCAGCTTGTTTTTTCAATACTGAGTATTGAAGTGATTCCCTCAGTGGTTGTGGCACACACCTTTAATCTCAGCACTCATGAAACAGAGGCAGGAGGATCTCTGTGAGTTCCAGACAAGTCTACATACTGAGTTCTAGGACACAGGGCTATTACAAAGACAAACTGTGTCTTGGAGAAGGAGAAGAAAAAAAAAGATGAAGGAGGAAGAGAACAAGAAATGATGATGATGATGATGATGATGAGCCCCTCAAACATGCTAAGCAAGCCTATTGCCATGAAGTTACATCTCCAACTTTTTAAAAATCTTTAATCTTGAGATAGCTCTCGAAGTTGCCTAGGCTAGCCTCAGATTCACCAACTACCTCAGGCTGGCCTGGCGTTTTCAGTCAACCTGTCTCATCCTCCTGTTACTGGGATGGCAGACAAATACCAGGAGGTTCCAGCAGCAACTTCCTCCTCGGGTTGAGGACCACCTATGAATACTCAGCTCTTTGTTCTCCTCGTTTGCAGAATGTTGAGGTCCTGGCCAGCAGGAGCAACTCCTCAGAGCAGAGCCAGGCAGAGGCTGGCCTGCGTGAGAAAGCGCTGAAGGAGGAGAATGAGAAGCTGCAGGGGAGGATTGTGGAGCTGGAGCGCAGGGCGGCCCAGCTGCAGAGGCAGATGGAGGACGTGAAGGGCGACGAGGCCCAAGCAAAGGAGACACTCCGGAAGTGTGAGGTAAGGCAGGGCCTTGGCTGGGGTTTGGTGGCTTGCAGCCCTCTTTCCTGAAAGTGATTTCAGAGGTGGGAAAGGCAGTCGGGATTTATATAAGATGCCAAGGTAAGCTGAAAGCACCCCTAGGAGTGGCCTGCGGTCAGAGATGACAAAATCAGGATGAGAAACATAGGCCTGGACCGCACAGTCCCCAGAGACTCAGGCATCAGACATACTCACTTCTCTGAGGCTCACTCGGGAACCTCCCAACACCTGCAGAGGCCATTGTCACACCTCCAGTAGGCTGACTCACTAAAGACATCCTTTCTTTAACACATAGCTGATATTTTTGGAGATTTTAGCAAACCAGTTATCTGGTTTGCCTGGGCTTTAAAGTAGGAAGCAGTTAGGAAAAGAGGTAGGTGAGAAACGACAGCTGAATGGCAGAGGGCCATCCTGGGCACCATCAGGGCACCTGCATGCCTTCTACAGCAGGACCTTGCCCTATGTGGAGTTTCTGCATATCTAGGGGTAAAGCTCCGGTACTTGTATTAATGGAAAACAAAACAAAACACCAAAGTAATCCAGAAAGTCGCATGTACATAAAAGTGGGGCTCCAGAGGGGTACACACCCAGGAACCCAGCTGTTCCTTATCATCTTTATCCCACGGCAGGCACACTATGACCATGGCCATCTCTTGTCCTTACATCTTTTGACCTGTTTCATTGTAGAGTGAAGTACAGCAGCTGGAGGAAGCCCTTGAGCATGCCAGAAAGGAAGAAAAAGAAGCCACCTGTGCCAGAAGGGCGCTGGAGAAGGAGCTGGAGCAAGCTCAGGTAAGCCCCGGCTGTCCCTTCCGCTGCCATGTAGGTAGACATGGCCACGGGGCCTGTCCTTCCAGGGAGTGCCTTTCACCTGTATAGCCACCCTGAGCTTCAGATGGCCCATCCAGACTGGTGACTCAGAGGTAGGGGACAGTTGGTAATCTCCGGAGAGGTTTAAATTGTCACAGTGGGAAGATACTGCAGGTCTACTCTGAGCATCGTAGAAAGCACAGGCCAGCCCCACAACCGTGAGCACAGGCCAGCCCCACAACTGTGAGCACAGGCTAGCCCCACAACGGTGAACTTTTCTGGTCTAAATGTCACTGTGCCTAGGCTGAGAAAGCCTTGGTGGGAAAATTCTCGACAGTTTTGCAGAGAGAAAATACAAACAGTGTATAAAGGCTAGCAGGCCTTGTCTCTCAGGCGGCATGGAGTGGCCGCTCTGCAGAAGCCAATTTCCCTTCTCCTTTGGGCAAACACATGCCATACTATGATGTCACTCCTTCAAAACGGCTATGAAAAGGGACAGGAAGAAGTCATTTCCTTGAGACCAGCTAGCTATATGTCTTCAAAACCAGGAGGTTCGTAGAAAATGAGATTTTCCCATTTGGATGTCAGGAAGATTATTAGAAGTCCACTGTGGTCAAGGCCTGCGTTAGATCTGTAAGTTGACGCTTGCACAGTGGGCTCAGTGTCCCTTCTTTCTATCCTCCTCTCTCACGGTTTTAAAATGCTGCTCAAATACCCTCAGGGTGAGTTTTAGGGAAGATAACAGGCAAAGGGCTGGCTCCAGCAGGCTGTTGAGGTTTGTAGTGGGGAACCCACAGGTTTGCAGGGTCTGGTGGGGGACAGCAGACAGGAAGTGAGTCAAACTTGGAGCCATGGTTCAGAGCTCTAAGTGCACAAGGCTAGTTTTCCTAAGTTCTCTCCTGTGGTGCTGAGCAGGAGTCGCACTCAGGCATCGAGACACCTGGCTGTTCCTTGGGTGCTAGGGATCTGAGCTCAGGTCCTCATACAGTACAGCAGGTGCTGTACCCACTGAGCCAGGTCCCTGGGTCCCCTCTGCAGCTTTAACTCTGGGAGCAGTGTTGAGTGAGACACTTGGAAGCCTTGGAGATGATGCTAACAATACAAACCCCAATAATGGAATAAAATCTGCATGTGCAGGGTGGGGTGGAGGTGATTCTGAGACCCAGAGTAGGTGGATCTACAATGGTGGCCTTGAGCTTGGGGATCATTGCCTATTACTGGATGCAGAGCCTTTGACTACATAACTAAGATCAGTAACCAAGGTTCACTAAGCTCCCAGGGATGAAGGAGACAGGAGGAAGGTGGCTTCTCAGAGCCATGGGAGCAGAGTAACTACAGAGCAGCCTCTGAAGTGACAGGGCTTTCCCTGTCTGCTGTCTCAGTATACAGAAGCCTCGGGGGAGGGGAGATAAGCACTAAGAGCCTCTCTCTCTCTCTCTCTCTCTCTCTCTCTCTCTCAAAAGATTTATTTATTTAATATTTGTGAATATGCTACACTGTCACTGTCTTCAAACACAGAAGAAGAGGGCATCAGATCCCTTTATAGATGGTCATGAGCCACCGTGTGGGTGCTGGGAATTGAACTCAGGACTTCTGGAAGAGCAGTCAATGCTCTTAACTGCTGAGCCAACTCTCCAGCTCTAAGAGCCTTCTTTTAAGGAAAAAAATATTTTAAAAATTAAGAGCTATATCACTACCTCTTATATCAGATTCAGCAAACAGTAGCAAGATGTCCCTTAACATAGAATATAAATCCTAGCCTTTTCAAGTGGAGTCACAGTGTTTGGGACAGATGGGGATCCATAAACTTGAATTTGAGCATTATCTCAGATAATCTTAAAGTGTCCCTTAGAAATGCCACCTAGAAAAATGTTCTGTCTCTTCAGCTATCTAAGAAATGTGTTTCTCTCTCTCTCTCTCTCTCTCTCTCTCTCTCTCTCTCTCTCTCTCTCTCTCTCTCTGGGCATGGGGGTGGATTGAGAGAAAAATTTTCTAAAAAGTCACTACTACAAAGACATGGCCCAAATTCATCCAAAAACAAGCAAGCTTGGGACCTTTGAAAGGTGGGTGTGGGTGGGTGTGGGAATGTGTTGTTTGTGTGTGTGTTTGTGTGCACATGTGTGTGCATGTGCCCATGCTGTCCCAGGGCCACACCACCACCACCATTGGCGAAGATGAAGAGTTGGCTTGTGTGCATAGGACCACGTATCTGTGGAAGCCAGAGGTTAACAGGGATTTCTTCTTCTATTGCTTCTCACCTGTTGTGTTTTGTTTTGTTTCATTTTTTGAGACAGGGTTTTTCTCATGGAGCCCTGGCTGTCCTGGAACTAGCTTTGTCAACCAGGCCAGACTCAAACTCACTGAGCTCTGCCTCCTGAGCCTCCCAAGTGCTGGGATTAAAGGCATGCACCACCACTGCCAGCACTACTATGGGTGGGGGTGGGGGATTGTGTGTATGGGGGGAGTATCCACGTTTTTGAGAGATCCTTAGAGTTTTCTCCACACATTGGAATCAACCTCACTGATTGTAACAACTCCTCTTCTCTCGTCTCCTCCCTAACCCCAGAAAGTAAACTCAAATCAGAAACCCCAGGGTCTGGCCTGCTCGTGCTGTATGGCCAGCCGTAGCTGTAGTGGGCTGATGGCCCTCACACTGGCATGTCTTAGGGTTCTCTTGCTGTGAAGAGACACCATGACCAAGGCCACTCTTATAAAGACAAACATTTCATTGGGGCTGACTTACAGTTACAGAGTTCAGTCCATTATCATCATGGCGGGAAGCTTGGCAGTGTGCAGGCAGACGTGGTGCTGGGAGGAGCCGAGAGTTCTACATCTTGATTCACGAGAGGCAGAAGGGGACTGTATGCTACACTGGGCATAGCTTGAGCCTAGGAGACCCCAAAGCCCGCCCCCACAGTGACACTTCCTCCAACAAGGCCACACCTCCTGATAGTGCCACTCCCTAAGGGCCAAGCATTCAAACACTTGAGTCTATGGGGGCTGTTCCTATTCAAACTCCCACACACCTGAATATTTTTCTTTGCTCTCTTTTCCCCAACAGCTTTTGTTGGTCTTGGTTCCCTGTAGGGGTGAACTTAAGCAGCCTGGCAATGTCTGCTTCTTAAGTACATCCTGCCCCCCTGCTGTCCAGGAACCAGGAGACAACCCTAGATTTTCACTCCCTTGTTGTACCCTTGGCAAGCACACCAAGAGTGTATATACTCTGCAAACCCAGGGGAGCCTAGGACAACTTAGGAGTAGCTTCAAGATGCATGAGTAACCACATGTGACAGGAGGTTATAAACTGTTAAGCACTGTGTCCAAATGTCAACCTTTTTTCTATGCAGCCTCTTGCAAGGACACGAGACAAGGCAGACATTAAGAGTTCCTGTGTCGGGTGATGGCAGCAGTACATGCATTTAATCCTGGCCCTTAGGAGGCAGGAGCAGGCAGATCTCTGAGTTTGAAGCCAGTTTGGTCCTACAGAATGAGTTCGGGGACAGCCAGAGCTACACAGAGAAACCTTGTCTCAAGAAAAATAAACATATAAATAAATGAATAATAATAATAACAATAAAGTCCCTGTACTAGGCTGGAGATGGAGCTCAGCTGCTAGGGCGCTGGCCCAGTTGGTTTAGGCTGGTCTGTGAGATCACTGTCCTGTTTTAAGAACAGACATTTAGACTTAAGAGTCTAGCCTAAACCCCACCAGCCCTTGTGGCTGCTCGGTGTACTTCCGCAACCCCTCCTCCCACCTCTGCCCTTATGGGGGTTGCTGGCTATGTCAGTTTACCCTTTCAGTCCCTGATCCCCTGATTCTTTCCCCTTTGCCTAGAGGTGATGACTTTCATTGTGTCTGTGGTGTGAAGTTCCCCTGGCCACCTGTGGCAGAGGGTGACCAGGTCGGTGAGTGGCACTGCTGAGTTTTTCCATCCACAGAGAGAGCTGAGCCAGGTCTCCCAGGAGCAGAAGGAACTCCTGGAGAAACTCCGGGAGGAGGCGGAGCAGAAGGAGCAGCTGAGAAAGCTGAAGAACGAGATGGAGAGTGAGCGGTGGCTCCTGGACAAGACCATCGAGAAGCTGCAGAAGGAGGTGAGAGGGCAGGTGGAGAGCCCAGCGCTTCCTCCCGCAAAGGCTCAGGAAACCCATCATCCCCCAAGCACAGATGCACCTGGACGGTGCGATACCCTGCAGCCATTCCCTGGGCTCAGTGAAAACTCCAGATGCAGAGAAACTTAGCTTAAAAAAAAAAAAAACCGTAAACACCAAACCCCTCAGGGCCCTGGGCACCTGGTCACTTGCTAACAATAAACAGAGTTGGCCTGGTGTGGACACACGCTTAACTAATGGTCCTTGAACTGGAGTTGAGGCCTCTGGACAGAGTCTGTGTAGTCACGTCTCTCTGACATTCAGGAGTTCCAAAGGCAGTTCCTAAACTCTGAAACTTCTGCCCCTCCGCTCACTTCTGCCGGAGACACTCTCAGGGAAAGGCACACACTGATGCTGCCGGCTCCGTGCCTGCTACAAGTGCACACGGGAGGCTGCCATTTTCTGATACCTCCCCTGGGCCAGGCTTTTTGCTAGTGACTTCTTCAGCTCTAACTAGAGTTCTCTCTGGGTTTTGTCTTAACTCTGGCAACCCCTCTGGGAGGTAGATGGGATTCAGTGTTTCTAAAAGGACAGGGCCACGTCGTCAGTGGCTAAGGCTACACCTCAACCATGCACTGGTTAGGGAAAAGCAAAGCTCCGACCTCAGGGCTGTGCACGCAGCTCCTAGTCTTCCATGCTGTCCCCTAGGCAGGGTTAAGCCAGACCTCACAGCCCAGGCCTGGTGCTTGGCAGGGACGAGAGGAGATGCTTTCCATGTCGGAATGGGCTCCAGATGGAGCATGGCAGGGTCCCCTCATACCACGTCACTCCCTTTAGATGGCCGACATTGCTGAGGCCTCCCGCACGTCCTCTTTGGAGCTGCAGAAGCAGCTGGGTGAGTATAAGGAGAAGAACCGCCGGGAGCTTGCGGAAATGCAGACACAACTGAAGGAGAAGTGCCTGGAAGTGGAAAAGGCCAGACTGGCAGCCTCGAAAATGCAGGATGAGGTAAGGCTGCCAGGGAAATCCTCCCCTTTATCTCTTCTGAGAGTGTCCTCCAGCTTGCTTTGCAAGGCTTCTGTTGAGGGGGCGGAGATGGGGGAATGCTTAGGGAAGCTCTGGGGCTTGCCTTGGTCTCTGTTCTCTAGTGATTATTCATAGGCAGCATCCTAAGAGGCAAACCTCCCACCACACACAAGCGGAACAGGAGCAGCTTTAACTGGGCCACGCTCTGGTTCGGGCCAAAGTTTTCTGCCTGAAAGTTGAATCACCTTTTAGAGAGCAACAACATTGTGTCTATCTGTGTCTAAACATGTCATTCACATCCATGTCTTCTATTATCCCTAGAACAAGATGGCAGGAAGTGAAAGTTTTTTTTTTTTTTTAAAACAACTTTTTCTTTTTAAGATGATTAGATTCTTTTAACAACCATTTTGTTTGGTTGGTTATGTGTGTATGCATGTTTCCATGTGAGTGTGTCTGTTTACACCCACATATGTGCTGGTGCCCACGGAGAACAAAAGAGGTTGATTTTTTGGAAGAGGAGTTGCAGGTGTTTGTGGGCTCCCTGATGTAAGGTCTGGGATCCAAACTCTTGAGAGCAAATGCTCTCAAGTCAAGAGCCGTCTCTGCAGTCGTGACAATGGTCTCTTGACTTCTATTGGGGTAAAATTTGATAGCCATTGTAAAATAAACTAAGAGAAGCCCTTAGGGACTGGGCATGTGGCTTTGTGGGGTCTAGCCTTGGTTCAGTCTCTAAGTCTCAGGGGTTTACGAATGCTGAAATAATTAAAACATATTATTTTTGTTATTATTTATCATTGCGGGTATGTGATGTGTGTATGTGAAGATGCAAGTGAATGTGTGGAGCTCAGGGGACAACTTTGTGGAGTTGGTTCTCTCCTCCCTTTCTGAGGGTTCGGGGTCAAGCTGGGATTGTCAGGCCGGCGCGGCAAGCACCTTACCTGCTGAACCTGCTTGGCTGCCCTAAGACACAGTCTTTGCTTTCTACTTAAGAATAATAGAGCAAAGAAATGCAGCGATTGCATTCTTGACCTGGGAAGAGAAAAGTTAATGGGGACGTTGGGTGTTGGAGGCTGGGAAGCTCCATGAGTACCCATTTCTGTCTATCTGTCTGTCTGTCTGTCTCCCATGTCAGTTCTGCTCCATACTCCCAAGTGCTAGGATCATAGCTGTGAGCCCGGACTCCTGGCTGTGAGTCTAGCCTGTGCCGACTGAATGGCGGTGAGCAAGCGGTCTCAGCCGTCTCAGCATCACCTTCTGCAAACCATCAGTAGCTTAATGCTAAAGAAGATAGCAAAATGGTATAGTGGAGGCACCTAGGTCCTGGACATTCGACTCGAATTTCTCTTTCTTTCTTTCTTTCTTTTTTTTTTTAAGATTTATTTTATTTATTATATGTAAGTACACTGTAGCTGTCTTCAAACACTCCAGAAGAGGGCGTCAGATCTTGTTACGGATGGTTATGAGCCACCATGTGGTTGCTGGGATTTGAACTCCAGACCTTCGGGAGAGCAGTCAGGTGCTCTTACCCACTGAGCCCTCTCACCAGCCCGAATTTCTCTTTCTTTCTCAACCCTACCCCTAACCCCAGCCTCCAGTTCGAAGAGCCCACAAATTCTGCAGGAAAACAAGTTTTAAGGAAAACAAAAAAAGAACCAAACTTTTAATTTCTTTGATGATCAAAGGAAGGCTTCCCCCTGAGTCAGTGCTGAACCCATCAAAGAGCAATGGGTACTTATTACAGGTTTCCAGGACACTTCTGAAAGAGCCCTGGTAACGGGTCTCCTCTGCCTTGGGGTTACGTGATACAGGACTCCAAGAAAACAGAAACTGGCACGCTGACATCACAGCTCTGTTTGCTGTGAAAAGAATATTCTTTTCATTTTTAGAGCAGACGGGTGGAGGGGCTCAGACATTTGCCAGAACACGTCAAATACCTGGCCTCTTTTAACTTCAAAAGGCCACAGTGTCACTGTGACCCTAAACAGGGATCCACATGGCTATTTGTATAAACATTTTTGGGCTAGACACATTAGTGGAGAAGGAACCATGAAGATCCTCTTCGCAGATAAGGACGCAGATGCGGTAAGGCCAGACAGCTTCCATTCTGCCTGTGGTGTGAGACACCCGGGTTCAGATGAGGGTGGCCTTTGACCTTTAGGAGGTAAAGCTTAGAGTTAGTCTTTAGTTCATTTACTTAATCCTGCTAACGACTTAAAGGTGGTACTGACAGGTTGGAAAGGTTTTGCTTACTGGAATTTTTATTAGCAGATAAATTAATCTATATGACAATTTATTGTCATATCAACAAATGATCTGCTAATTTATTAGCAGGTTGATTCATTTATATGGCAGTGGGTCTCGTTAGGACATCTCCCATGTGGATCTCCTGTCTCTTGATCCTGTTCACCTCAGGACCCTCTCTTGTCTCCTCTCTCCCGCTGACCCCCTTTGCCTATCTGGCCCTCCCACTTTCCCATTGGTGTGGGTCCCTGTCAGGTTAGAGTCGCTCATAGGAGCCTGGACAACCCAACAGCGGCTACACCACTGAAGAAAAACTGTTCTTCTCTCCATGAACAACAATTAGCTGACTTTTAAATCCTCAGGGAGGGGCGGGGCCGAGTGAGCTCCTCCCCGCTCTGTGATGGAAGGTTGGTGGCTCAGTCTTGTCCCAGCTGCTTAGTGCAAGGACTGTGCCTTGCTGTGACAGTGCTCCAAAGCACGGCACCCCTTCCCTGGCTCATCCATTTTTTTCTGTCTCTTCTCTGATGCCCCTGGGATGGGGTAAGACAGATGTCCCATTTAGGGCTTGCAGTCTTGCTTATTATCTGAGAGCAAGTTACTCTCAGACACTCTGTGTGTGTGGGTGGGTGGGTGTTCCTTACCTCGAATGCTTGGTACTATGAATGTTTCTGATCTCAGAGATCTTGGAGTTATTTGTGGAGATTTTTACTTATTTGCCATTTCCAATCCCAAAACCCGCAGGGCAGAATGTTTTAGCTTTGGATTTCTGAGTCAAGTGCTCCAAAGTTTTGTCTTTTTTTTTTTTTTTTAAGGATTTATTTTATGTATATAATTATTTTTCCTACATGTATATTGTTGTACCACATGTGAGCCTGGTGCCTAGAGATGCCAGGAGGAGGCATCCAGATCTCCTGGAACTGGAGTTGCAGATGGCTGTGAGCTGCCATGTGGGTACCAGGAGCCAAACTCATGGTTTTAACCACTGATCAGTCGCTCTCCAGCCCTGAATTTGGGGCATTGGAACTGGGGATGCTCAGGCTGTGCTAACTGTCCTCTGAGTTACTGAGTGCTCTCAGGAGGGCACTTAACGGTGTTAGGAGATGGAACCCCAGCCCCCTGCTAAGTGGAGGTGGTGGTAGGGGGTGGAGGAGGAGAAAGAGGAGGAGGAGGAGGAGGAGGAGGAAAAGGAGGAGGAGGAAGAGGTGGTGATGGTATGGTAGGTATTAGGAGAGGTGTGCATGGTGTTTCAGAGGATGCCAAGAAGGAAGTTGTTTATTTGATTAGCATTATTTGTGATCACTATTTTTGGGTATCATCTGATTCCCAGATAAAGTACATTTTAACATGTTCCCTATATTGTAGTGGGGAAATTGAGCCCCAGAGAAATTTAGTGTTTCTCTGCAGTGAGTGTATCAAATCCAGAGAGCACCCCATTTTGATCTCTCTGTGGATGATTGCCCTGTGCTGTCTCTCAGTTTCACTGACCATTGACGCCCAAACCAGACCAGGGCCTGTGTCTAGAAGTCATTTTCCTCCAAGTGGGGCTGTGCTAGAAGTGGCTGGGGTTCTCCATTGTACTGGAAACGGGCATCTTCCTCTCCGACAGAATGCAGTCCTGGAGTCCTCCCTCCTGGGGTCTTCCTGCCCTAGCCTGATCCTTCAGAGCTTCCCCAGCTTTTCTGTGGACTCCCTCAAGGAATAAATATCTGTAGTGTTCCGTTGTGGTGTTAGCTCTGTGCCTACTCCAGGAGGGTTTGACATTGGCAACCGAAGAGCCAGGGTTAAATCAGCCGCCAGGTTGGTTTTGGCACTTCTTTCCCCTGCTAGTGTCACCAGGCTCCTGAGACTCAAACTGTTGTTGGACAGTCTTCAAAACTATTAGACGAGCGCCACCTTGTGGATGAAAAGAGCACTGTAGTTATGGGTGACCATTTTCTTCTACACAGCACTGGTTGTTACCAAATGAGTATGATTTTGTTCTTGGATTTTGTGCCTGCTAGTTGCTTAGAGACCATTAATTTCGTTTTTAAAACTTTAAACCTCTCTTGAGACAGTGCTGATACAAGAATGCTTAGCTACTTAAGTGACTGTCAAGTGGCTTTGACCATGGCCCATCTAATGACACGTCCATCCATCCAAATATGTTAATATATAATGCAAAAAAAAATCACAGTGCTTGTATATACTTTATTGTGTGTGTGTGTGTTCTATGTAGTTAAAATACTAGTCCACACCTAATCAATTGACTTTATAACCTAACAGTGTAATGCTTGCAAAGGAAAAACACTCTCTTTTTACAACATGGAAAACTGAAGTCTAGAGAGAGGTGGGATCTGCCCCTCTTTGCTTTGGGGTGGGCCTGTGCACTATGTTTTCTGGCCTCCTTGAGCGAGGCTTGCACATGGTACGCAAACCTGTATGCGGGTGTGTGTTCTGTATCATTGCCAGAGCTATCCAATATCAGTTCAATTCCTTGCCATTCCCACTACCCAAGGGACCTTCACACACACACGCTCTCCTTCTAGTTACGCCTCAAGGAGGAAGAGTTGCGGGACTACCAGCGAGCGGAGGAGGAAGCGCTCACAAAAAGGCAGCTTCTGGAGCAGTCGCTGAAGGACCTGGAGTACGAGCTGGAGGCCAAGAGTCACCTCAAGGATGACCGCAGCCGACTCATCAAGCAGATGGAGGTGCGTGGGCACCCGGAGGGCGGGAGCCAGGCTGTGGGCACCCGGAGGGCGGGAGCCAGGCTGTGGGCACCTGGGGGGGCGGCAGGAGCCAGGCTGTGGGCACCCGGGGAGGGGCGGGAGCCAGGCTGTGGGCACGGGGGGGACGAGAGCCAGCCAGACTGTGGGCACCTGGGG
>NC_034599.1:66484953-66525281 GCF_900095145.1 Mus pahari | reverse complement strand
GCTGGAGGCCAAGAGTCACCTCAAGGATGACCGCAGCCGACTCATCAAGCAGATGGAGGTGCGTGGGCACCCGGAGGGCGGGAGCCAGGCTGTGGCTGGAGGCCAAGAGTCACCTCAAGGGTGGGCGCAGCCGACTCATCAAGCAGATGGAGGTGCGTGGGCACCGGGGTGGCGGGAGCCAGGCTGTGGGCACCCGGGGGACGAGAGCCAGCCAGACTGTGGGCACCTGGGGAGGGGCGGAAAACAGGCTGTGGGTTCCGGGGCTGGGGCCAGGCTGAGGAGAACACGTCTGGGCTGCCAGGGGAATATAAAAAGTCTTGGGCTTTTTACTCTTTCTAGCTTGATATTATCAACATCCTTTCTTTGCCAGGGATGGAGGGCAGCTTATCATATTGCAGTGAGTTAGGCTGGAAGGAGTTGATCTGTGATTTAGTCTAATGGCTCCATTGCTTTGAAGAGGATACAAGTTATTCCCCAAAGAAATTAGCTGATGGTGCTGTGTCCCTTCAGTAATGGTTCCCTTACAAAGGCTCCAAGACTGCCGACTGTCCAGTCAGGGTCCACACTGTGCCTTAGACCCCCAAACTACCCTGCACATCGGGGACCACTGTCTAAACCAGAGTCCAGTCTCATTCCTGGCCCATCTTGCTGAGTGTGTATCATTGCCAAAGCTATCAGAAAACTGTGGTCCAATTCATTGCTATTTCCCAGTTCCAAGGTAGTCTGTCTGCAACTGCCCAAAGCAGTTCCCAGCTGGGGGTGAGGATTTACAAGCCAATAGTCAACACTTGAAACAAACCCACACAAAGAAAATGCCACGACTTCTGAGGTGTGAGAGTGGAATGACCCTAAACCAGAAACACACGTGTGTTCTGCTCTCCAGTGGAATTCAGAGAGTACCAGAGAGACCGAGAAAAGATCAACCGGGGTGGGTGGGGGGGAACGTTAGCATTGTCAGGATTTTGATAAAAGACAGGCCTGGTGCTCAAGGCCAGCAAAGAAGGCTTAAACTCAAAATCAATGAATTTCCCATTCAGCTTTGTATATGAGCAGAAATAGCTTTTAAAACCTCCAGGGTGCTTTGCAGTTTGTGAGTGAAGTTTTAACCGGTGGAGATTTTATTAGATGGGCCTCTCTCAGACCAGAGAAAACTGATGGCAGTTTTATTACTTTATTTATGGGGTTGCCATATTTCTCTAGTATCTTACTTCTGATCTCTTTGGGGAGTCATTTTTGGATAAGCTAAGGTCAACCTAGTGAACTAGAAATGGATCATTCTAGGACCTAGACAACCTGGTCAAAGGCAACTGGATGGGCTAGGGAGATGACTCATTGTAAAATATATGCCATATAAGCCTGAGGGCCTCTGTTCAGATCCCTATCACACATGCAAAACACAGGTCATGGCAGTGAGCATCTCTAATCCCAGTGCCAGAGAGGCAGAAATAGGAGGGTCCCTGGGGCTGGCCAGGTCATTCCTAGATAGAGAATAAGTGAGGAAGACACCAGGCACTGACCTCTACACCCCCACCCCCACCCCTCAAGTGGAAACCAATCAAATAGAGAACAAAGACCCTTGGTATGATGGGCCCTGGCTTAGAACTCAGATATTGTCTGGACAGTATGAATTGGGAGCAGGAAAAGAGCCTACATAATTTTGGGCTCTGGAGATGGCTCAGCAGTTAAGGGCACACACTACTCTTACAGAGGACCCAAGTTCAGTTCCACCCTGTGGGCAGCTCAGAGTTTCCTGCAACTCCAACTCCAGGAAATCCAATGAGCGCCCTCTGCTGGCACCTGCACTCACATGCACATTCCCTCACCCAGATGCCTAACTAAAAATAAAGAAATGGATCTTTAAAGATAAGGGATTTGAGCTGAAATCAGATTGAGTTGTCAGATTATCTCCCTTGAGGCCAGAATATTCGGACTAACAAGGTATTTCCGTTGGGTCACTGAAGGCCTTGAAGCAGTGGTACAGCCAAACGCCACTGAAGGCATTTCTGCACTTGTTCTTCAGTTCCGGCTGGGGGTGGGGTGGGGTGGGTGGTCCTGCCATCATGAAAGGCATCTGAGAGGAGTTGCTCTCAGAGGTGGCAGGGCCATGTTGTTATGACTTGTGCCTTTTCCATTCCTTCACTGAAACGTAGCTAATGCTCAGGTCTCAGGAGCTCCCCACAGGAACATTTTCTATAAATTCAGCTGCAGGTAGTTGAAGTTCTATAGATATTTTGCAATTTCTGGTTATCCTGGATGAATAGGCAACTTCAAGCAGCAGCTGACCATGTCCTGAGTTAATTCTGGGACTTTCTGCTCCTAAGGGAGAGCTTTTGGGTTTCTTTATAGGTTTTTTTGTTGGTTGTTTAGATTTATTATATATATTTAACATTCTGCAAGCATATGTATCTGCAAGCCAGAAGAGGGCACCAGATCTCACTACAGATGGTTTGAACTCAGGACCTCTGGAAGAACAGTGCTCTTAACCACTGAGCCATCTCTCCAGCCGTCTTACTGTGTATATGTGCATGAGTGTGGAGGATGGAAGACACTTTGTAGAGTCAGCTTTCCATTTTCACATGGGTCCTGGAGTCTGAACTCTAGCCTCCATCTTTACCTGGTCAGCCATCTCAGGGGTCCTCCCGGGAGGCTTTGATCACCATTTGATATAGCTGTTCATTCACAGACAGTTCATCAGTCACACCAAGAGCTTCACTGCTGTTGTTTACAAAGCCACCCTGGTTGTCAGTCAATTCTGGTAGTTCATAGTTTATACTTACACACAAGTTCTGACTTTAAAAAGTCAAAGTCGTAGTTTTTAAAAAGCATCTGTCAGGGCTAGAGAGATGGCTCAGTGGTTAAGAATGAGGGGCTGTTCTTCCTGAGGATCCATATGGTGGCATACCTGTAACTTCAGTCCAAGGAAATCTGCCGCCCTCTTCTGGCTTCCACAGGCACTGCACACATGTGGTGCACAGATGTGCATGCAGACAAAACACTTGTATGCATAACATAAAACAGAATGAAAACATTGTTTTAGAAATATACATTTCAGAAAGCGTCCCTGACCAGGTTTACCCAGGCCTATGAAAAATCTACTGGGGACAGAAGAAACCCAGGCTCAAGTCCCCTCCACTCTGAGTGGAGGGAACCTCTTTCTCATTCATAAAACTACTTTGAAATGCTTCTCTCTTAACTTCCAGTGATATTTAATAGAGTCCAGAGGAATAAGCTGTCATTACTCTGTGATGGTGAATTTACCAGAATTGGCCTCCACTGTCCTGTGCAATCCAGTGTGGGTTTGTGGGCGTCCACTGCTGAGTTCACAGGCACTGTAGAGAGGAGGCAGGTCAGAAGCATGTGTCTGCGCTCACAGGAGTGAGCCCTTGAGTGTGAGGTATTTGTAGGCATGTCCAGGATGGCTTCCCACCCTATATGTTGACTCTAGTAGGGGCTGGTTTAAGACAGGTACTAACATATCCTTAGTGGGTTTGTTTTGTTCATCGGGGCTTAGGGTAATGCTTTTTCTCCTTTTGTATATTTTTTGCATGCCCAATCATATCACAAAAGCAACAAAACATGTTTTTAAAACACCTGCTTTGGATACTATAAGAAATGATACATATAAAGGCTGGGGGTGTCGCTCAGCTAGTAGAGCACTTACCTAGCAAGCGTGAAGCTCTGGGTTCAGTCTCAAGCACTGTAGACAGTGGCTCAATCTTGTAATGCCAGCACTTGGGAGGTGCAGGAAGATCAGAGGTTCAAGGTGACTGTGGACTACATAGCAAGTTCCAGGCTACTCTGGGGTACGTGAGACCCTTTAGGAAGGAGCAAAGGAAAGGAGAGAGGAAAAGAGATAGATGCCTTATGTTCCCAAGCCCTAACAATACTCAGCTCTCATTTTCTCTTTGGGTTTCTGTCCATGAGCACCCCATGCTCCTAACGCAGGTCAGTCTAACTGAAGTCACCAGTTCGTGTTTTCCTTTCTCAGGACAAGGTGTCCCAATTGGAGATTGAATTGGAAGAAGAAAGAACCAACGCTGACTTGCTGTCGGAGAGGATCACATGGAGCAGGGAGCAGGTACGAGGGGGTCGTCGGAGGTTGAGTGCGTGCGTGGTACTGTGGGGCAAGGAAGCACGAGAGGCTCAGGACTCGGAGCAAGGAGACTATCTCCCTCACAGAGCAGGCTCTGTAGTCTTTGCCACTGTAAGCCACCGGGAGAGAAGGGGTCAGAAACGTGAGGGAATTTCCTAGAGCTGAGGCAGGAAGCAATGTGTTAGCTGCAGTAGGCCAAGAGCTTAGCATCGTCTGTTCAACTCAGGGTGACTAGGCTGGAGGTTCGGGACAGAAGGGCCATGGTCACTAAGCTGGCAGTCCCTGCTCAGAGCTGAAGATGAAGGTCACTGGCTCCTTTGCCACCCCCGATTCTGATGTACACAGGTGTCCTTGGGAAGTGCGAGCAGGGACTTTGAGCCAGGCTACTGGGCTCTGGTTCTGTGTTGGTTCCCAAGCTGTACTCGTGGTGGGGTAGCATTCAGAAGCCCAGGGAGCAGGGGTTTAGAGAGAGACATTCCCGAATGCCAGGACACAGGTGGACAGCTCAACCTTGGCATTGGCTCTCCAAAGTCCTTACTTTGTTTTCTAAGTTCTCTTACTGGACTCAGAGCTGTTTTGTTAGGAGTTCCCGCCAGGTTGGCTGAGCAGCCGTGTTAACTCCAGGGCATTCCAAGGTCTGTTAAGCATGCATAATGAGAGAAATGCCCATGGATTTGTTTTGTCCATGTTCCCTGTGCTATAAGCACAGTGGGAGGAATGGTAAGAACTGTCACCTTATTAATACTCCAGGCAGTTAAAACCAGTTTCCAGTTCCATCATGTATACACAAGAGAAAACACAGCCATGCTGAACCAGAACGCAGTACCTCCACTGGGTCAGCCACTGGCCCAGAACCGTGAGGTATCTGGTCCCAGAATGCCTTTGGCCTTTTCCTCTCACTGGGCATTCGAGTCATGGGATGTGACTGCTCGCCTCAGTGATCAATGCTGAAAATTTTCCACTGAGCCAAGAACTTGAGGTTCATGCTGGAGGAGATAAAGACTCTGGCATGGGGACTGCTGTGAAGGGCACTCACGGGCAGTCCCAGGCCTCTGCTCCTCTACCGACTCCCATGGAGCTCTGAGAAATTCCCAGAATAATTAAGTCTGAAGATGTAGCTCAGCTTG
Organism: Mus pahari; assembly: GCF_900095145.1. Taxonomy (NCBI): domain Eukaryota; kingdom Metazoa; phylum Chordata; class Mammalia; order Rodentia; family Muridae; genus Mus; species Mus pahari. The sequence continues at coordinate 66,520,061 of NC_034599.1, read as the reverse complement.
TAGGGTACCTGCTCATCATGCACAGGGTCCTGGGTTCAATCCCCGGCACTGCATAAACTGGCATGGTAATGCATGGCTGTGATCCTAGGAAGTGAAGGCAGGGGGACCAGAAGTTCAAGGCCACCCATCCTTGGCTAAATAGTGAGCCAGCCTGAGACCCTTTCTCACAAATAAAAGCTATTTATATAGAAGGGTCTGAAGGCTTCCCCTCTCCCAACCTGCCACCACTAGCTCTATTATCCATTGTCGTCTTGCCATTTCTGGGAGGTAGAGAAAGTAAAGTAGGTACATGTTTGCTGTAAATGGAGAAATTGAAAATCAAGTTCAAGTTGATGTAGAAACTGATGAGAAACAAAACCAAAGCTCCAAGATAAACCAATACTGCTTCCCCTCCCTCCTTCCCTCCCTCCCTCCCTCCCTCCCCCCCATGGTTTTTGGTGATTGGTCTTGCTATGAGGCCCAGGCTAGTCTCAACCTCTCTATCCTCCTGACTCAGCCTCTGAGTGCTGGGGTTACAGGTGTGTGCCACCAGGGCTGGTGAGTAACCCCTGTGGATGGACATCTCTGACCTCTTCTGGCCCTCGATGCCTCCTGATTGGAGAGGGACATTGAGGGGAAAGTCCCGCTTAACCAACAATCCCTTATCTCAAAGTCTGGCTTTCTGCCTTTAAAATTAACGGGCGTGTAGAGAGGGCTTGGGGACAGACAGACAGGTCCTGGCCATTGGGGACTGTCCAGGGTCATGCACCTGTGGCGCCCTGTCACATCACAGCAAGAAGAGGGATTCTTAGTAACTGTACCCCTTTCTCCTCTCATCAGTTCTGACCTCCTGACACCCTAACAAAGGCAGAGACAAAAGGACAGAAAGTGGCCCAGGTCACCTTGAATCCTATGAACCATGGACTCCCAGCAAGTACAGCTGGGCACTGAAAAGGGAAAGCACAGGGAAGGATTTAAAACAAAAACAAAAACAGCTCTTGCTTTCTTTTAAAAATTAAAGTTTTCTGTTCGTTCTCCATTTAAGACTGAGCATTTCTAAGTTCTGAGTCCTTGCTTCTTCCCATACATCCAGTCTTTCCCCTCATCCCAGTGTGATGTCTTAGATAAACAGGCCAGACAAAAGGGTCCTGTCCACCTTAGCCAGAGGCTAGCCCTCTGACAGGACCTTGGGTCTGGCAAGAACAACAGAGTTAGTTAAATCTGCAGAATTGAGTAAAGGATGAAAGATTTGAGACCCAGAACCAGGAAGGACTTTAAGCAGAGTCTTGTGGCAGGTAGCTCTAGAGGCAAGCTTAGGCTTCCCCTTCCCAAAGATGGTGTTTTAGCTACCAGAGCCTGGAAAATATAGCAAATATGACTTCACGTGTGGCAGAATGGTAAAGCTACAGAATTCCAAAGTGATGTTAGGCCAGCCTAAGGAGAGGAACTACATTTAACAACTAGAAAACTAACAGTAAAATGGCGCAGGTGCTAAATACCAAGAGTAGGATTCCAGCCCAGGAGGGAAAGGCCACACCGGACCTTAGAGGGAAGGGCTCTTAGAGGAATCTGGCCCAGTGTCAGCTTTGAATAAATGATGCAGCAGAGTGGGTGTGGCATCAGAGCCAGAGCAGATTGGCTGGTAAGCACCAGTTGCTGAGAAGCAATGAATGCTCACACACTTCCGGTTTCCATGAGCAAAGCAGAGGGGCCAGGATTGGAGGGAATGACTAAGGCTCTGAATGCCTGTGTCCTGAAGGCGTGGGGAGCCGTGGGAGGTTATTCAGCAGAACAGGGAAGCATATGCAGTGCTCTAGACAGTTAATGTAAGAAAGAGTTGGGGTAAAGAGGCCCCAGAAGACCCTCACTGTGCTCCTCAGAGAAAGCACTTGTGCGAACATTCTGTTCTGTGCCTCTGGCTTCTCTCATTATTCTTGTGTTTATTCAATATGTGCTGGCCCCGTATTACTTTCTGAGTCTCAGGGATTTTCTTCCATACATAATCAGAAGAGTAGATAAATTCAGAGAATTCTAATCAAGATAAATGTTTTTTTACACTGCCTTTCAAACATGGCTGATGTTGAGAAAGAATAGATTTGACTTGGCCAAATGCCATATTTATAAAAGGTGAGGAGTGTCTTGTCTATTTTCTCATACAAAGAACAGAAAACTTGTAAGCTGAAGGAAGATTCACTGAGGTACTGTTTTATTGTCTTTGGGTCTCTTTAAATCCCAGAAAAAACTTTTTACCTTTCTTTCTACAAAAACTTTGTTTCTCTGATAGAGCCAAGAGGACAGACTTTGCTACTCAGGAGGCTGAGGCAGGAGAATTGTAATTTCATGGCCTCCAGAGATGGTGCTGGAGGCGCCAGGTTCAATTCCCAGTGCCATGAAAATAAACATTTCCGTCCATGACTACTGCCAACTACACTGAGGATTTCCGAGCGCTGGCCCCTTGCATGCTTTCTTGGCCACTTTTGGGGCTTGGAAGGTATAGTCATGGCCTACAGTTGCATAGCTTGTAAGAGGTAGGGTCACAGTATGACCCTACACATGCATCATATTCTAAAGATCTTCAAGTTAAGACTAATGTTACATGGGTAGGGGATGTGGCTCAGTTAGCAGAGTGATTGCTTAGTGTGCACAGAGTCCTGAATTCAGCCCCCCCAGCACCTCATAATATGGATATAGTGGCATACACTTGTCCTCCCTGCATGGATGAGAGGCGAAGGCAAGAAGAGTTCATGGCCATCCTTGGTTAATAATAATAATAGTATTAATAATAATAATAATAGCACTTAAAATACACAGGACTGCATTTACCTTTGCCTCTTCTGATTCTCAGTATGTGTAAAGGGGTCAAACAGAAAGAGGTCTAGTCTGAGTTTTAAATGTGCTGGGTAGGCTGGTATCTTGGCTCAGTGGGCAACACTATGCTTACCACTGCTGGTACTGAATGCTCACGGCAGGGTTGGGTTTGCCCACAGGCAGCCCCTCAGCCTTGAGAGCCAGGGTGATACAGCACAGTGGTAAGTTAACCCATCCCACCCAGACAGCTGGCAGCTGGCAGGGGGCAAATACTGACTTCAAACTTTGGGAAGCTTCACCATCTTCCCAGGGACTAGCAAGCCTGCCTTGTTGCCATGGAAACTGCCAGACAGATCCCAGGGGGTAAAGCTTGAGGCATGAACAGTTACTTTCAGAAACTGCTCCTTTGTGGCTGCCTCACACCTGCTCCTCAGTACCTGGGGACAGTAAATGAGACCCCCCAAATAGCCCCTTTTCAGGAGGAAAGTGATAGACCAAGGTGGGGCTTCCTCCTTCAGTTAAAGTGATGCCAGGCTCAGAACTGCCTCTTAGCGTGTGAGCTACTCAGAGCCCACTGTGTAAGCTGGCTGGTGATAATTCTTAGGATGCTTGCCAATCTCATCACAGCCTATTGATAAACCCAGGTCAGGAGGCTATTATTATTAGCATCCATAAATATCTCTGGCTTTTCATTAACCCAAAAGGCTGCTGCTTCCAAACCGGAGAACTAGCTTGGGTCACTAGTGTCCTGAAGCTACAGGCTGCTAGAATCAGCTGCCGCTCCCTACCGATACGTTGCATGTAAGTTAGCATCCATTCCGGCCAGCTGTGCTCCTGTCTGTTTTAATTTGACCGCAGAGCTTTGATGCAGACTATTTAATAGAGTGGAAGGGTAAACAGCATGTAAAACACTGAGCTCACATGAGTATTTCTCCAGCCTCACTTCCCTGGGTCCTCAGAAGCAAGGACTCCTGGTGCTGCCTGGGTTTGTGCTGAAGTTGTTCTTTGGGACCTTAACTATAACACCGTGTGGAATTCCTTGAGGCTCCACAAGGTGGATTTATTTTAGAGCATAATACTGGTTTTTAGAAGCATGGAGGGGAAGCTATTGCGTTTTTTCAAAAAAGACTCAGAAACACGGCCTGCCTGGCTACTGTCACTGTTGGGTTTTTATGGCTATCTCCTATTCCTTCCTGTTCTTTTGATTTATTTTACACTTCCATGTTAATAGCTTCTCTTTTGAGAGGTTGTGGTGGGGTATGAAATGTTACAATTTTTTGTTTTTGTTTTTCTGTTTTCCTGGAGCTCTCCATGGAGGACTTGAACCTGAGAAGACCCTCAGAGATGTCTCTTGCTTAGAGTTCTGCCACAGGGGAGGTCTGTTTTCTGGTAGAGGCTGTAAGCTGCATGGTCTAAGCTCTGGGACCTTGCACTGTTACCGTAGTGGTCCTCCATGACCCAGGGCTCTCTCCACTCCAGAACTTTTCCCTTGGAGCGCTACAGAATTCCCCCACTAACACTCTGCTTCCTGTAGGGATTTTCCGTAGTCAAGCATCAACCTCCTGAGTCTGTGGTTCCACTGAGAGACAGTGGCTGGGGGATAGGGGGACTGGGGGCTTTTTGTCAGAAGCCTTGGGGTAAAATCCCCAAGCTGCTTCCATTCAGATCTCATCTAGGCACTATTCTGACCCTCCCACCAGAAAAACAGGGTGATAACACCTGTGTGGGAGTTTCCAGAAGGATTAACAGGCTCAGACTGCTCATGGCTGGAGCAGGGTTGTTCCTATTACACATCTGGTTCCTTACACAGCTGTGGAGAGAGGCTATACTCCACTTTGTGTGCATTTTAATACTTCTGTTATTGTCAACTTTATTTCTCTACTAGCATCCGGTCTTCTACATCCCTTCACTTCTGGGGACCAATTTTTCTTCTCTGTAGGATAGGGCAGGATCCTCTGGCTTCCTTGGAAGTCTCCTTGAACAGCATCCTATAGGATGGGGCAGTGACCAAAACATCCTGTTCCAGGCAACTGAAAGGGCCCCGTGGGCTACTTTGCTCAAGTACAAATGAACCTGCAGGCCCTGCTCTGTGAACAAGGTCCTGTGGGGGAGGAGAAGCTGGGCCAGGTTGCTTGTCTGTGGAGTTCCTTCCCACCATGGAAGGTGTGCACAGTGTCCCTCGAGTGCAGGTCTGTGCCCTAAGCAGTGTGGCTTCCCCTAGGAGGCCTGAGCAGGCTGTGAGCCCGCATTCATTACCAGCAGTCACAGGAGTAAGACCATGGCCCTTTCAGCAGCATGTGATTCTCCAGGGCTCTGGGGCAAGTGGGAGGAAGTAGCTGGTGGCGTGTCCCACGCTCTTTGCTTGTCCCTTACATCGTTGGCTTTTTCCTTGCGCTGTACAAGGATGACCTAAGGGAACTAGACTTGGATGGTTGGGTTTCGCATCTTAATATTTGAATACCCTTAAAGGGTACACTGTGATCCGGTAACACACATTTACAGTGTGTAATTTTCTAGTTAGGGAAAGAAGTATTTCCATCATTTCAACAACTAACGATTTTTAGTGTAACGCAATTCTTTGATTATTTCATACATGTATATACTGTATTTCACTCCTAACTTCACAGTTTCCCTTTTTAATTTTTTCTGAGAAAGTTTCATATAGTATATTTTGATCACATCCTTTCCCCTCCCTCAACTCTTCCCACATGCCTGATTCACCCAACTCAATGTCCTCTCATTTAAGGGAAAAAAAAAAAAAAGAGAACAAAACACAGAGTCCATTTATCCTGGGCCAACTACTCCTGGGCCCTGGGTCTTCTCTGGTGTATGGTCCATATGCCAGTTATCAGCTGCTAAAGAAAACTGATTTTTTTTCCTCATCCAACAGTAATTAGGTGCCAATAGCTCCTTAGTGAGGGCTAGCATTTCATGCCCACCTCCCTTCCTGCACACTGGGATTCTGAGTTTGTGCAGATCTCGTACACAATGTCACAGTCTCTGCACTATATGTATCTGCCCTGTGTTGTGTCTGAAAAAACACGATTTCCTTGAAATCATTCACCACCTCTGGTCTGACAGCCTTTCTACCATATTCCCAAGTCTCTTATTCTGTGTGCCATCGACCAGTTGTGGCTTTCTGTCTGCCTCTGCCTCCTGAGTGCTGGGATTCAAGTTGTCCACTATCATGCCTGGCTTTATTATCATTTATTAAGCATATAAACTAATGGATTTCATGACATTTCACACATGTATATGACATGCTTTGATCATCTTCAGTCCCCTATCATATCCTGCCCCCACTCCTTCTTCTTCAAACCCTCCTCCTGCTTTCATGTTTTATTTCTATATTTCTTTATTAAGTGTGTATATATACGAGTCCATTTAATGTTGCATGCATGTGCATGTTTTTAGGGCTGGCCATGGGTTGCTCCATGTTTCTTAATAATATGATAATCTTTTCTCAGCTCTCCACTGTTATTCACTATGTCATTACCAGTGAAGTCAGTTTCTTGTAGGCAGCATTCAGTTGGGATTTTATTTCTCCCTCCATTTGGTTAATCTGTCTTTTTGATTGATACATTTATCATATTCACACTTGAGGTTGATATCAGTAAGTAACATTCTCATTTGTCAACTGCACTCTGCTTGTTTTATATGTATTTGTTCTTTCCTATCTCCTTTACTATTTATTTTTGTGATTTTCCTCACTCATGCGTGTCAGATTCCTTCACTTTTGTCTGTTCTGCTGGGTTTTATAGATGTGTGTTTTCAGAATGGTAGTTACCGTCTTTTCATTTCTAGTGTCTTTCTTGTGGGGCTGATCTGGTGCTGCTTATCTGGGAAACACTTTATTTTTCTTTCATTTATTAAGACTAACATGGGTATAGTATTGGGTGTCTAAGTGTTATTTCTTTCATTTTTTTAATATAGTGTCTACCCTGTAAGGTTTCTGTTGAGAACTCCGTTTTAAGTTTAGTGGGTCCTCGCTTATGGATGGCCTGACACATTCTTCTAGCTACTTTTATGATTCTGTCTTTGTCTTATACCTTTGACAGGTTGATTATAATAACCCTGGTGATGATCTGTTTTGAGTGAATCTAGTTGGGGTAATTTGAGCATCTCAAATCTCTTCAGATTGGGAAATAGGTTTGCTTGTGGTGTTCTAGCCTGTGGTAATATCTTCATTTTTGATGTTAGCAGTGTCTCTGTGCTGTAGTTGGCTTCGACACTTCCTTAAGACTACAAAACTGTGCAGCACATGTGGGCTCGCAGAGCTTCACAGAGGCTGGGAGCTAGGGCCTGAGCAGCTCAGATTCTATGGTACAGATATAGAAAGCACTGTTCCTAACTTTTTCAGATCAGGTACAGGTGACAATAAATCTTGTGGTACTAGGAACCTATGGTCTCTGAACCATAGGACATGGAGACCCAATAGGTCTTCATCCCTGGGACCAAAGATGAATATGGAAAGAGAGCAATTCTATATATATTGGCAGAGTTAGCTATAGTGACTGCTGTTATTTTTAGTTAGCTACCAATGGATCAAGGGCATCTAAGAAAAAGATCTTCTACTCAAGAGCAAGCAGAGAGATGGGTACCCTGCCTTCACAAAAGCCTGATTTTCTATTGGTTCTTTGTCAGTATAAAGAGTATGAAGACCAAGTTTCAACCCCTTTTGCTCTGCTTGTTGTAGATGGAGCAGATGAGGAGCGAGCTTCTTCAGGAGAAAGCTGCCAAGCAAGACTTAGAGTGTGACAAGATTTCCCTAGAGAGACAGGTGAGGACAGCTGGTTCCCTTAGTTCCTGGTATTCTCCTGTGGCAATGTGGTGGGGCTTTCCCTACCTCAGGGTCAGTGTGTGCGGCACTGAGGTGAGTGGTAGGATGAGACGCATGCTCAACCACAGTGTCAGCTCTTCTTAGAGGCTGAAGGGCTCAGCTGGCGGCCCAGGTCATTTTCATGAGAGGACAGAAGGCTCCAGTTCAAGGGGACTCCCTAACCGACAAGGTGGCTCACTGAGAAACTGGCCCCAGATGTCTGCAGTAGGGTGCAACACTTAAGGTAGATTCAGCAGTCGAGGAAGATTTTTACACAATATTTAGAAGTGGTTGACTACAGTCAGTGTTGAAAAAGCCATCAGCATGGGAGGGCACAATTCCAGTGTAAAGGGGACAGAAAGTAATCACATCATTAAAAAAGTAAGCGACTGAGAAGGATCAGTCAGACCAGTTCTTTCACAGACGTATTCATGTCAGTCCGCCACTGAAAAACACTGGGAGAGGGGCTCCTGCCCCATCCCTCCAGGCTCAGGAGACTCCACACACGCCAGCCCTTTCACCCAGGCTCAGAAGGCAACAGCTTAGAGTTTCTTCCTTTGGCCTGCTAAGACCTAAGTTCAAAGGTATTCTGTGGAACAGCCTCTAGAGACCCCTGTACCTAGGCACTGACCAAATTCCTCACTCTACCTAGTATGCTTCTGCCCAAAGAGCACGCCCCAACCCAGCCTCTTACAGGCTCCCTCTCTGATTCCAGAACAAAGACTTAAAGAGCCGGATTATCCACCTGGAAGGTTCCTACAGGTCCAGTAAGGAGGGCCTGGTGGTACAGATGGAGGCCAGGATTGCAGAGCTGGAGGACCGGCTGGAGAATGAAGAGAGGTAGGCCCAGCCTGGAGTGGGGCAGGGGGCCAGGTAGGCTCTGGCCATTCATTAGGCCTGGTGGGTTGGAGGCTCTCCCCCCACCCCTATCAGCCCCCATGGAAGGTAGAGTCAAACCCAGCCTCACCGTCATCTCCATTTTTCAGAGAAGAACAGCGAGCTCCACCAAGGTAGGCAGTGATAAGGTAGCTTGGCTGTGCACTGTGTGCGCCTGGCCAGAAACTCAGGAGTGGACTGTGGTTGGCCGCTGTCTGCATCTCATTAACAAAGCAGGCTACTTTGTAAACGGTTGAGTTTGAGCCAGGTTAGAGGCAGGGAGCTGCTGTGGCCCTGTGGGCAGGTGAATTCAAACAGAAGGCACCAACTACCTACCTGGAGTGGAGAGATCTTTCCACCGTGGGTATGAAAGATGTAAGACTCCTTCCCAACAAAATGATTTTTGAGTTAACCACGTAGTCCCAGCTAGAGCACATGCGTACACACACACTCACACTCACACACATACTGAACCTTCCTTGAAGGTTCCTGGAGTATAAGTACATGGTTTCAGTCAGATTTCTAACCCTGGCTGGTGTAGACCCCAAATACCAGCAGTGTGTGATTCTTTGCTTCCAACGTTAAGCTCAGCAGCAGGAGAATTTAGGACACTTCTAAGCTCTGGTCCTGCAGCCTTGGGAGAGCCTTGCCCTTCTTGGGGCTCCAGGTTCCCTCCTGTGTAGCTGTTTTTCTCTGACCCTGAGCTGACCAGGCACCTCTAGCTGGAGTGTCCCATCTCCTCCTCCAGCCTGGGCTCCCTGCAGTGCTGAGAATTAGAGGAATTAGAAAGTGTGTTCTGTGCTGCTTTCTCTACTCCCAGGGATCGGGCCAATCTGCAGCTCAACAACCGAAGGCTGGAGCGGAAGGTGAAGGAGCTGGTGATGCAGGTGGATGATGAGCATCTGTCACTGACCGACCAGAAGGACCAGGTGAGGCAGCCTCTGCCTTCTCTCTCCGATGAGAGTTTGTGTCCCAGGCCGGGACGTGCGTGCGGGGTGTGTATGCAGAGTCCCCTGTTCCACTCACCCTACAGATGTTCTCGCTTTTTCTGTGAGGCGGGGTTGCCTGGGAAGTAGGCGGGCCCCTGGCGTCTCCTGCTCTGGCTTTTCCAGCTCAGCTGGACATTGAGCTAACACTCAAGCTCCATCTTTCCTCATGCAGCTGAGCTTGCGCCTGAAAGCCATGAAGCGCCAAGTGGAGGAGGCTGAAGAGGAGATCGACCGACTGGAAAGTTCTAAGAAGAAGCTGCAGAGGGAGCTGGAGGAGCAGATAGGGGTGAATGAGCAGCTGCAGGGGCAGCTCAACTCTATGAAGAAGGGCTTAAGGTGGGTAGAGGTGGTGGCTGTTCCTACTTGTGTCACCCCTACCTGTTCAATAAGGTCTCACATAAGCCACCCTCATACCAGTGTTAGGCAGAGCTTGAGGCACAGAAGGATCAGAGTATCCCCACTACCATGGAAGAGCATCTCCTATCTGACGGGAGATCTCATTTACACCTTTCCAAGAATGAGGATCTTTCACACTGCTCTGAGGAAAGCTGAAGGGTGGGGCTAGAGAAGGGTCCCCTACCCCAGGACCAGTGTGGGGGGTATTGAGGTGAGGATTGAGTGTGGGTTCATGCCCACCCAGAACACTAGCCTTTTGTGGAGGCTGTCTGTGCCTGGACTTCAATGCCCGATGCTTCTGGTAGCTCTCACAAGCCGACAGCTCTACTCACATGTCTGCAGCCCACTGAGAATCCTACCACACGGGACTGAGAACTTGCCCCAAGCTCAGTGGTATGCTGCAACAGTGGGACTCGGTGGGCAAGAGATAATGTTCTGATAAACTATTAAGACATTATTGTATGAGGATGTGTTCTGATAAACTATTAAGACATTATTGTATGAGGATGTGGCTCAGTTGGTAGAGTGCCTCTCTCATAGGCAGAAGACCCTGGGTTCCGTCCCTAGCAGCCCATAAACTAGGTGTGTGAGCTATGATCTCGGTACTTAGGAGGCAGAGGCAAGAGGATCCATACCTCAAGGCCATTCTTGGCTATATAGTTAGCTTGAGGCCAGCATGGACTAGTTATATAAGACCCTGTCATAGAAGAAGAAAATGTTTTTTTGATACATAGTGAATCAGAAGCACCCTGACCAGCAGCCATGTTAGAGTTAGGCAGAAGGAGAAATCAGTTTTACTGTTGGTGGCTAACCCCACCAACATCGATCAGGAGTGATAGGCAGTTTGTACCTGTTGCTAAGACAAATGTCTGGTGCTGGTAAATTCATGCATATGGATGCAGGGCAGGAGCCCAACCTCCTTTCCTCCATCTCCAAATCAGAGACAAGGCCTAGCCAGGGTCCAGGAACATCTCCTTTGTGTTTCTGCAGGCTTAAGACACTGTCTAGTAAAGTACTGGATGACTCGGATGACGATGACCTCAGCAGTGATGCGGGAAGCCTCTACGAAGCCCCACTGAGCTATGCTTTTCCCAAAGACAGCACGATCACCAGCCAGATCTGAGTCTGCTTCCAGGCCCGTTGATCCTGACAGGACTCTGCAGCCATCTAGACAGAGCAGGAGGCACTAAATAGGGCTTGTGAATGGAGTCAGACCCACGGTTACCACCTCACATTCCTCCTGGGGCCTCTGTGTGGTTGAGTGACCTTGGATCTTAGATAGGGAGCTATTGAAGTTTCAGATGACCTAACTGGGACATTTAGGGGTAAGACAAAGCCCCATTGTGCACTGCTGTCTGCCATCACTCCTTCTCCTGCCCCGGGAAAGGTTCCAGTGCCAGCTGTAATGATATAGAAACACATAGGGATGAAATGATGTATAGACTGTACAGATTCTAAACCAGACCTTCTCAAGGACCTCTGTTCTCCTTTAGGATGTTCCAGAGCCTTTGGAGTGTGTGACTTCTTTGTAAAGTGCACACACTGATCTTGATTATCTTTTAAAATATGAAGCTACCAGATCTCAAGTATTAAGAAGCTAGAAGCAAAGGAGGGAGAATGAAGGCTACTCTGGAAACCAGAGGGGGTCAGACAGTAGGAATCGATAATTGGTTAGTATGGGAAACTGGCTCATTGATGGTTGGAGAAGGACACTTAGGCCAAGTCTGAGGCCTTGGTTGCTTATTTTATCTGAACCATGCAAAGGGTGGTTCCTATTCCCCATTGCTTTCAAGCAAGCAGAATGGGAGACAGATGAGATTTTTAACAAGTGCTGTGCTTCCTGAAGGACAAGAGCACTGTTGTTGCGTCTCCTTGGCCCTTTTCCTCCATGGCAGACCTCCAAGCAAAGCTCACTGAGGCCTGGAATTGGAGGAGTAGGAGGGGCCTGGAGACGAGGCCTATGGGCTTAGGTATGAGGGTGAAGAGGGAGGCATCCAGGAAGCTCATGGGGCAGGGGATGAGTAAGTGGGTGTGGGGCTGATGTAAGAAGGAATACAGAGACGTTCTTGAAAGCTGGGGGATGTGCAAGAAGGGCAGGGGGTGGGGGTTGAGCTGGAGTTTGGAATGATGGGAAGGAGGATTGGGAGTGCTTGCCATCTGAAGGGCTTTTTTGGGAAAAGGTGTCAGAAAGGCATGAGGTCCCAGGGCAAGCACATGATGCCAAGGTAGTTTGGGGAGGATGCTGGGCATCCCTGCATATCTCCTGGCCTACCCATGTCTCCTCATAACTGTGACAGTCACCTATGAAAGAGCCTAGCGAGTTGTCTATGTGTAAGGCAGAGGTGACAGGACGCTGAAGCCAAGACCCCAGGCTTCCTGATATGGGGACTCCTGGGGACCAGGTTACCAGAAGGTCCTGTTCACGGCAGGTCAGAGTTCACCCTACTAGATTTAAAGAGAAGGGATCTGAAAGATGAGCATTTGCTACCAGAGAACCAAGCCTTATTACACACCCTGAGAGCCACCGTCTCCCTCAACATAGCTGGGCACGGAGAGACATCTGTTTTCAGCCATTCTTCCATTTAACAAGTGCGTACTATCACCCATCAAAATGTGTCAGGCACAGACTTTGGCACTGGAAACACAGTGAATAGAAGTAAAAATGTTGGGCCAGAGATGCAGCTCAGCTGGGGCAATGCATGCCTAGCGTGCAGGAAGCCCTGTGTTTAATCCCCAACTCTATAAACCAGGTGTGGTGTGGTATGCCTGTGATCCCAACACTCAAGAAGTGGCAAGAGGAGGATCCAGAGTTCAAAGTCAGCCTTGGATACATATTGCAGGCCTAGGCCAACCTGGGTTATAGGAGACTCCATCTCAAAAAAAACCCAACCAACCCTGCCCTCCTGTAACCAGCCAGGAGAGTGTGGTGCAGTCTGAACCTCTCTATACCAGGCCTCAGAGAGCCTCTGTCCTCTTGGGAATGTGATAGCCTGAGATTGGTTGGCTGGTTCCCCAGAACACACAGGAATTCTTTGGCTCCTAGAATCTTCTCATGTCATCATTCGATACTTGCACTAAGCCTAGAGATGTCTCAGCCTGCTCATCCCAGAGTTTCGGGTGACAAAAATCAAGATCCTCGAGGAAGGGTGTTTGTTTTGGGCTTTGACAAAATCAGCCAGCCCTTATTCCAGTCAGTTCCTTCTGGTAGCCATGGGGCGAACTACGTGAAGGAAGATAGCTCCTGGAAGGGAGAGCAGAGGCCACCGCTGGAGACACTTGTAGAGTCCCTCACCCACGCCCCACGACCAGAGGAGGCTAGACAAGATGTGTGCAGTGTAGTCAGCGAGTGGCACAACACTAGACTGAGGTTTAGAGAGAGGTTTGTAAGTTCCAGGCTCATCTCATCCCTGGGACCCTGACAGGTGCATCCTGGGACAAGGTGGAGATTAGGGCTCCAGGTCCTCCTCAGCTCAAACCTGTTGAGCATTCCTTGGTCGTCTTATATATACATGTTTTTCTGTTTATTCCTTTAAGAACTAACCCTGCTCAAGAGTGTTTTCTTTAGCTAGCTTAAAAATATCTCGTGTAAAAACATACATGTTGCCAAATGCAATGTTGAGAAGACAATCACTATATGGCTTTTATAAATTTGGTTTTTTCCTGCTCTGGAATGTCATTCCACCATGACAGTTGGTATATTCTGGTGGGTCTTTTGGTAGGGATTGGTCACGATGCGTTGTCATGGGGAAGAGACATTTTTATCACAGCTACCTCCATGGGAATGACTTCATGGATAAAGCAAGATTTCCTTTCAATAAACTGTCACCTGACAGGAATCCTGGCTCTTGTATTCTTTTCTATCTTTTGATTTCTGTGGAGTTTGGGTGCTGTGTCACTGTGCAAGCATGAGGACCCGTTTGATCCCCAGAACCCACATACAAGAGCCAAGTGTAGTGGCATGCTCCTGTAATTCCTGGGGAGTTGGAGACAGGGATCTGGGGAGCTTGGTGGCCAGCCAGCTGTGTGGAACTAGTGAGGTACAAGCCAGAAAGAAAGCACCAGTGTATATGCTGGGAGCTACAGGCGTTGCCCAGGGCCACTCCGAGAGACTGTTGGGTGGTCAGCAGTGAATGCTGATGAAATGTTAGCCATGGATGACCTTGATGTGCTGAGCCCCAAATGGTTCGTTCCAGAAAATCACAAAGGGAAGTTACTCCAGCTTGACAACTGAGAATCAGACCCCCCCCCTTTCCTAAGGTTGGCTGCCTCCCCCGCAAACACAGTTGTGTGCTCTGTCGCTCTCATAACAGGCGCCCTACAGTCCCCATTTCACATGGAGCCGGAGCCACTGGGAAGGACTCACACTGGCCACTGTGTCCCCTCTGTCCCCCACTCTGACTTCAGGGAGCTGATCTCCACACCCCAGCTTCCAGAGATGACTGGTTTGACCTGGTTGCACGTGGAATCTGGGCATTTCTCTTGGGTGCAGCAATCTTGGGTGTGCTCCCTGGAACTTGGGGAGCCCACCGGTCCATTGTACCATGACGGTAGCCATGGCTCTCCAGATCCCTCAGACTCCTTCCTGAATTTTCTAGTACCACTTGCATTCTGTAGGTGCCCTTTGTTGAGCCCCTTTTGGATCACATCTGGTCCCATTTCTTGCCCCTCTCCCCCTCCCCCCCCCAGCTACTCTGCAGCTTTCCCTGGTCGAAAGCAGGAGCAACCCCGAATGTGAGATGTTTGAATTTTACAAGTTCCCAAAGCTTTCACAAGCTTTTGCAAGATCAGATACTGAGGTACAGTTTTATAATTTGTAAATAAAATCTCCCTGCCCAGCCAGCCATCTAACTTTCAGACTGATGTAGGTCTTTTCTCAGGATCCCCTGGCTGGGAGTGATATTCTATGTGGCTCCTGGTCCTGAGCTATCAGGAGGAACATGCTCAGGAAGCCCAGAGTGAAGGGAGAGAAAAAGCCAAAACAACAAAACCCCAAAAGCAAGTCCTCCCAGGACCGGCTGCCCTGCCTTCCCATCACATTCTTGACATTCCACCCTTGACCCCACTCATATTACCAGTAATCCTGACTCTTACACAACTCATTAGAATTTTTCCCTCTAATTAAAACAAAACAAAAACCCAGCTAAAAGCAAGTTCTTTTTAGGGGCTTAAGAGTTCCCAATCCAGAAATGCCTGGCCTTCCAGAGAGTCAACACACCTGGCCCTTGTTCTTGGACCTGTTAAACACTAACTTTTCTGTTTGTTGACCCAAGACTTGGTCTAAGTCTCCATAAAGCAACAATAATGAGAGGGAGGGAGGGAGAGAAGGGGGCGGGCACAAATGCGTGTTCTGGGTTTATAAAGATGAATATGTTCTGAAAGTCATTCAGCACAACAGCTTCTGTATGCAAGGAGGGCACAAGTGTCCCACAGGCGGATTCTGCCAGCTAGGTCTCACCACAGAGGGTCAACAACCTGCCAGAATGCCCGGGGCTTTCCTGAATAAACACAGCCCTTTCAGGAGGATGGTACAGACAAGGCAGGAACCCTGGTCTTGGCCTGTTGTACATTTTGCTGCTGGGTGCCCTTGGAGGAAGCAGCTAGTGCACCTATAGAACCTGCCAGCAGGGGGCAGGCGACAGCGTTAAGCAGTCTGGGCACCCTGGGAACTTATAACGTAATTAAAATTTTGTGGAGAACAGGGTGGTGTGGGTTCGCACCTTTAATCCCAGCACTCTGGGGGGCTGGTTAAGAGCACTGGCTGCTCTTCCAGAGGTCCAGAGTTCAAATCCCAGCAACCACATGGTGGCTAACCATCTATAATGAGATCAGATGCCCTGTTCTAAGGTGTCTGAAGACAGCTACAGTGTACTTACATATAATAAATAAATAAATCTTTTTAAAAAAATAATCCCAGCACTCTGGAGGCAGAGACAGGCTGATCAAGGCAAACCTGGTCTACAGAGTGAGTTCCAGGTCAGCCAGGGCAACACAGAGAAAAACAAACAAAAAACAACAAGAGTGGTGGCGCTAGGAGTTAGACACATAGCTGTTTGTTGTGGTTATGTCACGTTGATTGTCTGTTTCTTCTGCTTTGCTAAGCCCTCTGCTCAGCACTCCATCCTCCCTAGGTTGTGTGCTGTGTAGGGACCAGTGTATCCCTGACTGACTTGCCCTGCTCCACACATGGTGCGCAGACTCACAACCACCTTGGAGTGTGTCCTGGTGGACGAGGGAGGTGACCCAGACAGAGGCACACAAAACCCTGCCAGAGGCACAGGGCAGGATATGGACACTTAGGACTAAATCAGGGTCAGGCTCTGGAGTATGCTCTCTGCTCATCCCACCAACGTCACATGCCCAAGAAGACCCAGGCCGTTCATGCCATTCCCGAGCTGGGCTCCCACTGCCTTCCAATCCACCTGCATTCCAAATCACCCCTGTACCTTGTAGGTTCACACTTCTGCTGCCTGCCTGCTTCCACTTCGTACAGCCACTAGAGGTCGACAGAGATCACAGTCAACCTTTGTACGCGCGCGCGCGCGCGCACACACACACACACACACACACACACACACACACACACACTCCCCGCTCCTCTTTAGCTTAGTCTAACTGGTGACCCAGGGAGTTGGCAGCTGTGATCTTCAGAACCCTGTCTTTCTGGGATGTTCCCTGCTGACGCCCTAATCCTGGCTTCTCTGAGTCTGAGCCAGGTGGCAGGGCCACTCTGGGCCATCACTGGGCCCTATATTGTCTCGCTGATGGTATTTAGGCAACATCAGCAAGTCCCCAAGGGTGGGTGGTCCTTGCAGAATTTACTCACTCCCTCCGCCTCAAAGAATGCTTTGTGGTGAAAAACCTAACAGTGTTGTCACCAGACAGTGAGCAGATTCTGACAGCCTGAAATTCATAACTGCACGTGCAAATTGAAGCCAGCACACAGTCCTCACAGATCACTGAGTCAACTGAGCTCACAGTGAAACCTTTCCCTGCAGGGAGTGGGCTGCAGAGTCTCTACTAAGCTGGGGGAGTAGTCCTGGGAGAGGGGAGGGTAGTGCCCTGGCTCTCTGGATGGACTCACAGGGACCAACCCGTGTCCAGGCTAGCTGAATCCTGCAGGGCACAGAGAAAGCATGAGGTCTTTGGCGTGGGTGTGGCAGCTCATCTTGGGAGGAGTTGTCTCTGTCCCCAGCCTTTCCCAGGGGAAGTGAGACTCCACCTGTAGAGCAGGATTGTAGTGTGCTGTGGACTAGGAAGTAAGCATTGTGTGCACAGTTTGGGGAGGTGACAGGTGACCCTCTCCCATGATTCACAAAGCAGGAGGCACCACCTCAGAACCGCACAGTCTGCTCAACTTTGCCCGATAGTATTTTGAGGTAGTGAGAATAATTTAAAAAAAATTTTTTCCCCAGTCAGGGTCTCATGCAGCCGAGGGTGGTCTTGAACTTGCAATATAGCCAAGGATGACCTTGAACTCCTGATCCTCCTGCCTCCAGCTCACAGGTGCTAGGATTATAGCTATGTGACACCATGTCCAGTCATTCTATGACATTTGATTGAAGCCAAGATCTCATGTAGGCTGACATGGTAGGCAAGTGCTCTACCCGTGAGCCACATGACCTGGGGATAAGTCTTTATTTATAAACTCTCTTAACTGCAAAGATTGCAGTTAGACAAAACCTAGATTCCCTTTCATGTGCCTGGGAACAGGTACAGAGAGAAATTTTGTCCAAGGTCATCGGCAAGCACACAGTGAAATCACACAGGTCCATTGTTCTTGCCAGCCTAGCAGAGCCTTGCACCGGGCGGGCCTCCGCTCTTTGCGTTGCTCTCCCCAGTAAGTGCTGCACAGAGGCTGGGTGGGTGGTTTGCTGAGACCACTAGCCCCTGGCCTCTCAATGGAAGTCTGTATTTGGAGCCTAAGACCTTTGAGTGTAAGACAGACAGCCTGGCCTCCTACTCTCTGAAGATCCCTTCCGTGCCACCTGCATGCCACCTGCATGCCACCAGCCCCTCTTACTGACAGTGCCCTGTGTGGCTTGTCTAGGTCAGGTTTGCTTCCTAGAAATGAGCTTGGAGAGCGGGAGAAACTTGAAGCCTTCTTTGGTATGAGAATAGAGTATACCCCTTAACTCCTGATTTATATGTGGATAGCTGGCTGAACATCATTCACTTCCTGAAATTGGGTTGTAGAGGAAATAAATCAACCCCTCTGTGGTCTCCTAGACCTTAGCTTATGTCTGTATGCTTCATTGCTTCTGAAGTTCTTTGGTGCTTATCAAAGTCCAGTGACCCCCCTCAAGGTCCTGTGCAAAGACCAAGCATGTGCAAGGTAAATATCTGGGCTTTCACCACTTGTAAGAGAAAGTGATGTGGAGGCTGGAAACCTTGGCACCACCTCCAGTCGGCACCCGGGCACATCACATGACTTTCAGGGGTGCCTCTGTCTATCTAGAGCTTGCTTCTCACACAGTAAGAGTCCCAGGAACATTGCTTCAACATCAGGAACAGACTTTTAAGGCTCAAAATATGAAGAAGACAAAAATAGATGCCATAACAGTGCTATATCAGATCACTGGGAATTTCTAAAGGGTTTTTGGTTCATTACGCTGAGGTATCAACAACTAGCTACACTCAATAGCTGCTAAGCTGGGCAAGTTAGCATGTACCTGTGAGTCCAGCACCTCAAGAGCTGGGGCTTCCAACTCAGGCATAATCCAGGCATGAATAGAAACATCACCTTCCAAGGTAGAGTTAAATATCATTATGCTTGTCCTGCAAGAAATGGCTAAAGAAGCCCTGCATCTGGAAGCTACTATTATAAAATAAAGGCACAAAAGATCAAAACTGACCGAGCAAAGCAGGGCCACAGACAACTGGAAGAGAAAGGGGCCAAGTCACATCACTACAGACAACCTCCAAGCCACCAAAAATATCCTAATGCCAAACAGAAAAGTCTATGAAGCAACCAAGAGACAACCAAATTTGCAGGAACAAGTATTCATCATGTTATAATAATCTTAGAAATACCTGGATTAAAATCTCTGATCCAATGATATAAAACAACTAAATAGAACCAAACTCACCTCTATGCTGCCTGCAAGAAACTTGTTTTGTTTCACCATGAATGGCACATGAACTGAAAGTGCAGGGTCAGGAAAAGAGGGCACATTAGACTGAAAACCCCAAAGTGAACAGGAATAGATCTACCTTTATCAGATAACCCATTCTAAATTAGAAGCTGCTAAAAGACAAAGCAGGCCACTGTGTAACAATAAAGGAATAGATTTGACAAGGGGGTGGGGGGGTCACTAAGACATAGGGATGTAGTGATGAAGCACAGAATTATATACAACAAACTTTATTAGACCTGGAAAGAGAGAACGGAGCCTAATATAGTAATAGTTAGGTCCTTCAATACCTTACTTTTATCAATGGAGATCATCAGGCCAAATAAATGAATAAATGGGCAAGGCTATAGAACAAACGGATCTAACAGTGATTTACAAATAATTCAACCAACATCTTCAGAACTTCCATATTTAGAAATTATATATGTTATGTTTAATTTTAAGGGTATGAGTCTATAGGTGTGTGTTTGTATGTGCATATGAGTTCAGTGCCAGCAGAGGTCAGAGAGGACCTAGGGTCACCTGGATCTGTAGTGTCACCTGTGGTCGTGAGCTGCCTGATGTGGGTGCTGAGAATTAAAACTCCAGGGCTCTGCACGATCATCCAGTGCTCCTAACCACTGTGCCATCTCTCCAGCCCCAGGACTTACATTCTTTACCTCCATGGAACAGTCTCAGGCTACCACCCAAGTCTCAACAAATTCAAAAAAGTCACAATTCACGCCAGGCCTATTTCTACAAGCACAATGGAATAAAACTAGAAAACCAAGAGGAGAAATATCAGAAAATTCTGAATACAGGGAGATTAGATATGTTCCTGAATTACCATTGGGTCAATGAAGAAACAAGTTAAAAATATGCTTGTGATAAATGAAAATGAAAATGTTGCGGTATGGCCAGGTTTCTAGGCAAGCAAAGCAGTAGTAAGAGGAAGTTTATAGGAATAGCACCTACATGAGAACGTGGGAAGAAACAGCCTAATAATACCCCTCAAAGAACAAAGCAAATCCCAGGGCAGAGGGCACAGGGTAAGGAAGACCAGAGCAAGAGTGAGCACACAGAAGCTGGGGAAACGGATCAGAGCAAGAGCGATCACACAGAAGCCAGGAAAACAGATCAGAGCAAGAGCGAGCACACAGAGGCCGGGGAAACAGATCAGAGCAAGAGCGATCACACAGAAGCCGGGGAAACCAGATCAGAGCAAGAGCGAGCACACAGAAGCCGGGGAAACAGATCAGAGCAAGAGCGAGCACACAGAAGCCGGGGNAGAGCGAGCACACAGAAGCCGGGGAAACCAGATCAGAGCAAGAGCGAGCACACAGAAGCCGGGGAAACAGATCAGAGCAAGAGCGAGCACACAGAGGCCGGGGAAACAGATCAGAGCAAGAGCGAGCACACAGAAGCCGGGAAAACAGCACAAAGGAGCCAGAAAAATGGCTCAGCAGATAAAGGCGCCTGCCGCCTGCCAAACCTGATGACCTGAGTTTGATCCACAGGACCCATGTAGTGAGAGAGAACAAATTCTTAAAAGTTATTCTAACTTACACACACACACACACACACACACACACACACATAGTGACATGCATATGCCTACACACGTGAACATACACTCATACACAAATAAATGAGTGGAAATTTTAAGAAGCACAAAGGGTTAACAAGACAAAACAAACAAAAACATAAACCAGTTGGTTTTCTGAAAGAATAAACAAAACAATCCAAAAATTCTGGAATATGATCAAGAGACCACACCTAAAAATCAAAGAGATAGGAGTTGAGGGAAACGTGAAAGACGTTTACTTGAGGAAATTATAGCAAAAACCTCTCAAATCTAGAGAAAGAGACATCCAAACACAAGAGACATTTAGACCCCAGATAGACATCAGGGAACGTCTCCAAGATACATGATATCTTATGGTGAAGATGCCTAAACCACAATCAAAAGGCTACAGGAGAAAAATGCCAACTCTCTTTCAAGAGGCAGAAAGACCAAATAACATCAGATCTTTCATTAGCAAAACTCTCCAGGCCAGGAAAGCATGAACTAATATATTTCAAGCCCTCAAAGGAAATAACTGCCAATCACAATTGCTAGGCCCAACAAAGCTACCTTTTAAAAAATAAAAGAAGAAATAAGGACAGCTGAAGAACCAAAGCAGTTTGTGACCACCAAAGCCAGCACTGCAGAAGATACTTCATCGAGAAAGAAGAACAGTCTCAACCACAATTCCAGGTTTTAATCAATTATTATGGGGAAGTCGAGATGAGAATTCCAAACAGCCACTCAAATTATGTCCACAGTCAAGAGCAGAGAGAATCAATGCATGCATCACACGTACTCACTCACTTGATTGCTTGTGCTCAGCTCTATTTCTTGACTCTTGCATATTTCGGGACTCCATGCCTAGGGAATGGTACCACCCACACTGGTCTGGGTTTCTCACACCAATTAAGACAGTCTCTCACAGTCATCCTCATAGGCCAAACCAGCGTTGGCAAATCTTCATTGAGACACTTCCTAGGTAATTCCAGGCTGTGTCAAGTTGACAAGTAAAGCCATCCATCACATGGGGTAGTGTCCTTTATATGCTATTGTGGAGGTATATTTTTATAAAGTATGTGATTTGTCTATTCTTTGCCTTTTAATGTTATATATTAAGTCTATGTAAGTTTTATGTGGCCTCTCAGAGAACATGCAAATAGCATAATAGGTTAAACAGTCCCCCATCCTATGGCCCAAACATTTTGGTTTCTATGTCTTCCAAGGCAGCATTTTCATGTTCCCAGAGTTTCTAGGTGCAACAGAAAAGTAAAGCTGGAGAGATGGTTAAGGAAGGGTTAAGAGTACTGGCTAGTCTTCCAGAGGATCCAGGTTTAGTTCTCAGCACCCACATGGCAGCTCACAACTGTCTAGAACCCTAGGTCCAAGGACTCCACCCACTTCTGGTCTCTGCAGGCACTGCACACACAGTGCACATAAATGCTGGCAAAACACTCCTACACATAAAATATATTTTAAAATAAACAAGAAGAAACAAAGAAAAAGTTAGGCGGTAGTGGTGCATGCCTCTAATCCCAGCAATTGAGAAGCATAAGCAGGTGGGTTCTCTGAGTTCAAGGCCAGCATGGTCTACATAGTTTGTTCCAGGCTAGCCAGGGCTACACAGAGAAACCCTGTCTCAACTGCCCCATGCCTCCAAAGAAAAGAAAGAAAGATAGAGTCAATTTGAAGTCAGATGATGGCATACTCCCGTAATCCGAGCACTTGGTGGGTAGAGGCAGGAGAGTAAGGTGTTCAAGGTCATTTTTTGGTACGTAGTGAATTCCAGGCCAGCCTGGGATACATGAGACACTGTCTCAAAACCATCATTAGCAACAAAAAGGAGTTGAGAGGATTTCACAAGGGAGAAAGTGCGGATCCTGGGACTGGGAGCCCTGGGGGTGACGCCTCCCTTTGTGAGAGTCCTACCTGCCCTGGGACTGCTCACCAAAAGGACTGTAACTAGGCCCCAGGACTCATGCACCAGTGAGGTGGCCCCCGAAGTAATTTGGCTCATGAAGGTTGTCTTTTCCAGTGACTGTAACACCAGCAACACAAAAGGAGCACTTCTAACAAGGGTGAGGAGGTTTGCTAGAGACCCAGTCCTGCAAAGGCCAAATCCCCATATGTGAATCCAAGACACTGGGTGAACTGTCTTCTCCACTTACCTCCTCCTCTTTTGACAACCGGCTTCAGGTCTCCTGTTTGGTTTTGGGAGCTCTGGGTCTCTTGCTCACCCTCCGAGTCTTAGGACCAAAAATCAACTCTCGGGGAAGAGGAAGTCAGGGCAGGAACTCAAACGGGGCAGGACCCTGGAGGTAGGAGCTGACGCAGAGACCTCGGAGTGCCAATTACTGGCTTGCTTGACTTGGCTTGTTCAGCCTGCTTTTTTATAGAACCCAGGACCACCTCCCACATTAATCACTAATTAAGAAAATGCCCTACAGGCTTGCCCACAGCCTGATCTCATGAAGACCGTCTCTTAATCCAGACCCCCCTCCTCTCAGATGACTCTAGTTTGCATCAAGCTGAATGAAACGACCTAGCACAGTCTCTTAGTAGTTTCGAGTCCCCCTCTTGTCTGGAGTCTCACATGAGACTTGGGATATCTCTACCCAAACAGTCCACAGTGGGTTGAAACCATAGAGACTCCAGCCAAAGAAAACACTGAGGGTGGGGCCCAAGGGGGTGAGTGGCTGGGATAAGAGCTATTACAGTGTTGGCCTCATCTTCCTGAGATGACCACAGGTTTGAAGAAGAAGACTGTGAGAGAGAGCATCGGTAACTATTATCAGCGGCAACTGTGGCACTCACGTTTTCTGCAGGCTACAGGGTTCCCTGCGTGCTCTTTAAGCGGAAAGCAGTGAAAGGCTTTTCCGGGTTACCTGTAGAGTCCTGGTGTAAGACATTCCAGTAGCTAGCAGGGGGAGCTGATGGCCTCTTCTGGCCCGCCCATCAGTGGCAGAGTCCCAAGAAGACCATACCAAGGTTTCTTTTGCCAGGGTCACTTCGTGCTCCTCTGTTCGCTTCTGTTCTAACGAATCTGATCCCAGCGTTTGCCATGAGCCCCAGTTTTGATAGTTCCTTTAAAGAGAATTTGCTGTATGCTTGCTTTGCAACAGCCAATGCTGGGACAAAGAGGGCTCAGATGCTGGGCTTTGATGGGTCAGAAACACCCACTAAGAACTCATTATTAAGTAAAAATTAAGTTTTGATTCACAGAAAAACGAAGTGTGAGGTTCAAAATGTAAATGACCATATCTGCCACAGCAATCAATCGGAGAAGGCTTCCTGGAAGACGTGGTGTCTGAGAGGGCCCGAAAATAGGTGAAGTCTTGGAGCCTTTTATTTTGTAATAATCACCTTCCCAGTGAACGAATCTTTAGAAATGTGAACACAGGGGTGACGATTGGACCTCAACTGCATTAGAGCCCAGGATAAATGGAGAATGATTGAAGATGCAGTTGGAAAAGATTTGGAGCCGTGTTCTGTGTGCGTACAATGTGTGGGTGGTATGCGTGCCTACAGAGAGGCCAGAGGTACACATATGTGCGGCAGCGCCTAGCTTTTTATGTGGGCTCTTGGGATCAGAGCTCAGGTCCTTATACTTCTCCTCCAAGGGCTTCACAGAGCCATCTCCCTGGCTCCTGGCACCATAATTTTTGAGGAGCTTAAATGCCATCCCCAGGCTTCATCTTCCCTGAGAAGGGGATGAAATTTTTTTTAACACAACTGGAGAGTTTTAGTTTTTATATTTTAAATGTTTAATCACATTGATTGATCGATTGATTGCATATGTGTGGGTGCATGTGCCAGATTTCTTATGTGGAGGTCCCAGGGACACCTTGTGGCAATGAGTTCTTTCCTTCCCCTATGTGGGTCTTGGGGATTTGAACTCGGGCCATGAGGTTTGTCAAAAAGCCCCTTTGACTGCTCCTAAAACTTGAATGTGCCTCAGAATAACCTTGAGGATTTAAGACAAGCTGTTGGTCCCAGGCCCTACTGTTAAAACCCTTTGGATTAAATTTCCCATCTGGTCTTTGTCAATATAGCCACTGGGTGGCAGCAGAGAGCACAGCAGTTACCCCAGGGTGAACACCGCAGAGACAGACTAAGGCTGTTTCTGCTTTAGGTCTTCCATATCAATCAAGGCCAATCAGCCACAGCATTAGGCTTCCCAGAATCCAAGGGGCAGTGTGGATGGAAGCTATTGGTGGGTCATCCCTTGTGCTTTCTGTAGATATCTTCTCTCACTCCCAATCCAAACACCCTCTATCAGCGGGGTGTGGTGGCGCACACTTTTAATCCCAGAACTCGGGAGGCAGAGTCATGCGGATTTCTGAGTTCGAGGCCAGCCTGGTCTACAAAGTGAGTTCCAGGACAGCCAAGGCTATACTGAGAAACCCTGTCTTGAAAAAACAAAAACAAAAAACAAAAAAACCCACCCTCTATCAGGTCCCTAGAACTTTCTACAAGCCCCGCCTGTAGGAAGAGGGCAGATCTGATAGCTCCCAAGGTCACACAGAAAGGTCATGGATGTAAAGCGGACAGGACACTCTACTGCTGACAGATTGGGACAAATTTGGAAGTGATGGGCAAATTTCCTTAGCAACAGCCAGGAAGCTGAATCCCGGTGAAGGTGGGCTCTTCCTCCGTGTAGGAAGCAGCTAGGGACAGATAGGAACAGCCTAGCCCTACTTCCTTAAAGAAGGAAAGGGGACTAAAACACACTTGGGTTCTGGCTTTAGCGGCTTGGGAAGGCAGCGACAGTCTTGGAATAGGGGAGGGGGAGGGGTTGTTAGTCGGCTATAGTTGCTGGCAGCTATTTTATACTAACACATTGTTTGCTACTAGGTATTTGGGGATAAACAGAGCCTTCTGTGGGCAAGGGGGTGGAGGTTCAACAGCCCTGGGTGCTGATGCAGTGAGGGGAGTTAGAGTTTGGAGAGGGAACCATACAGTCCAAGAGGGTCAGGCTAGTCCAGGGTCACGGAGACTTTCTGCTGGCAGCCATGTCTCAGCAGAGGCCAGCTCCCACAAGGCCATAGTACTACAGTCAGCCAGGCGTAAGACCGTATCCTGCCATGTTTATCAAGCATCTGTCACGCCCATTCTGTCACCCAGGACTCCTCCCTGCTGGCTGCCCCAGGGCCATCCTGGGAAGGTGTGGAAGTCTGTCCTCCTATTCGAGTTTCTGGTGATTAGTCAATGGTGAGCAGAGTCATGGTCCAAGCTTTGAGGCCCAGGTCAGTCCTCTCCCTCTGCTTCCTTGTGGCTCCACTCCAAGCTCCCTTTGAAAAGTTAGTTCCCAGGGTGTTTCAGAAGTGGCACTTGCTATTGCATGTGACTGCCTTCTGGGCTGGCAACAGTCATCAAGGCTTCTCCCTCCCTCACGGAGGCTTTTTATTGAAAGAGACTGCTGGATGAGGTGGCATGTGCCTATAGTTTCAGTCCTCAGGAGGCTGAGGCAGATGGTTATGAGTTCAAGGCCAGCCTGAGCTATATAAGAGCTTATCTCAAAAAGCAATGAAGTTGGAGGGAGAAAGAGAAGGGGAGGAGAAGGGAGGGAGGAGGCAGAGAGGAAAGAGGCAGGGTGGAGCAAGAGAGTAGAGAGGAGGAGGAAAGAGAGGAAAGAGGGAAGGAGGGAGAAAATTTAAAAACATTTTTAAGATTTATATTTTTGTTGGTATTTTGCTGGTATATATTCATATGCACAATGTGCATGCAATACCAACAATGACCAGGAGAGGGCATTGGGTCCCTGGACCTGGAGTTACCAATGATTGTGAGCCGCCATGTGGCTACTTAGCACTGAATCCCAGATCCTCTTCAGGAACAAGTGCTCTTCACCACTGAGCCAACTTTGATTCCCTTTTAATTAATTCACAGGATGATTTACTTGTAGAGCTGTGGGTGGAGGTGGGTCTGGAGCTGAGTGCCCTACTACTGAGGTGTATTCTCTCCATTTTTTTTTTTTTTTTTTTTTTTTGGTTATTTTCGAGACAGGGTTTCTCTGTGTAGCCCTGGCTGTCCTGGAACTCACTTTGTAGACCAGGCTGGCCTCAAACTAAGAAATCCACCTGCCTCTGCCTCCCGAGTGCTGGGATTAAAGGTGTGCGCCACCACGCCTGGCTTCATCTCTTCATTTTTACAATTTTAAAAATTGAGACAAGGTATTGGTAACTTGCCTGGTTTAGCCTTCAACTTGCCCTATATAGCTAGGTAGGTCTCAAACTTGTGATCCTCCTGTCTCAGGCTTTCAATTAGCTAGGATTACGGGCATGTGCTACTATTCGGGACCAGTTACATAAATTTAACATCTAGAATTTCATAATTGGTATTTGAACTTAATCTGGTTTAAAGTCAAACCTTTCTCTTATTTAAGTTTTTGCCTCTTAAATAGCCAAGAGTTATTTAATTTTAGCAAAAATAGTTGATAATTGCACTGTGAGAGTGTAATGGGTGTGTACAGTGTACGTCAGTGTTTTCCTTAGACTTGGATTCAATAGCAATCTACAAACACCGTAAGTGTCTGGTTCTAGATTTAATTTCCCTGAGTTGGGAGGAGACCCTGAAAACAAGGAGGGCTATAAGAAACATTGGTTTCTCCTTAGATCCATTTTTTGAAGTCTCCAAAGTGTTGGTTTTAATTCCTGAACACCCTGTCCCTCTGAAGGATGCTTCTGCCCTGTGCACAGATGCGAGACCAGGTTTGTGTACAGAGACTTGAATCCCTGAGTCCGGGAGCAGGATGCTGGGCTGCTCATGCCTTGTGATGACCTTCATTGCTAACTTGACCGTGTTTTCCAGTCACTCTGTGCATGTCTGGGACAGCGCTTGCAGCTAGGTTTGACTGAGTTGCAAGACACACCTTAAGGGCAGGAGACACCATTCCATGAGTGCAGAGCCAGACTGAACAGAAAGGAGACAGAGCTGAGCACCGTCGTTCATCTCTCTACTTTCTGACACTGGACATATCTGACTAGCCACCTCCAACTCCTGCCACCACAAAGAGCTGGATCCCCTCAAACTGTGAGCCAAAAGAACCCCCCCCCCGGCCCTCCTTAAGTAGCCTTCGTATGGTGTTTCCCCATAACAAAAGAGACCTTGATTAACTAACACAAGTCTTCTTGACTTTCTCTCCAGAAGATACCATTTCTGACCTGCCCTGGCAGTGCCCTGCTAAGGCTCAGTTGCTGATGGGCTGCCCTTGGGGAGGTCATATTACAGAGGTCTGGCCTAGAGTGTAACTTGACCATATATTACCTTTCTTATTGAGTTTTAATGGTGTGAGTGTACGTGCATGTACATGTGCATCATGTGTGCAGACATGTGCATTTGTGTGTATATGTACATACACACACACACACACACACACACACACACACACACACACACACACCCCTGAGGGTGTAGTTCCCTAGACAAGCCAGTAGATGGTGTCAGATCCCTTGGAGCTGGTGTTAGAAATGGCTGTGAGCTGCTGTGGGTGCAGGAAATGAAATTCAAGCAGTAGGTGATGCTAAGTGAGGAGCCATCTCTTCAGCAGAGAGTACACGCTATCCTTGCTCTCAATGTCCGTCACGAGGATTCTCCCCCACCTCCTCCTTTCTCCCCTCCTTTTGTTTTTTTCTCTTTTCCTCTGTGGGTCGGAGTCTGCTGGGATTGCCAGGTTCTTGTGTCCCAGGAATGAAAGATTAGATGGGGACACATGTGATATTACTAAAGGCAGCTTATTAAGGAGGAGAACAAGATCCAGAGATCTGGGAAAAGTTAGACACTCCGATGGCAGTCAGCTAGGAGAGCGGAGAACTCTGTGAGCCACTGACATAGCACCCACCTTCCCTGCATTTGGTAATCTATGAATGCTCCGTCCCTTCCGCGTAACCCTGGTGGGGAGGTCTCTCCAGACTCCCACCATCCGCTTGCACTTACATGATGCCCCCTCTCTGTGCCCTATTCTGACAGGGAACAAGTATTCAGCACTTGCTTTCTAGGCACGGGGTGAAAAGTCGACAGGAAGAAATCAGAGAAGAGAAATGGCAACGAACACCATGTCCGTTGCCCAGAGACTATCAAGCATGGGAGCTCGGTGTCAAATTCCCCAGGAGAACCAAGCAGAGAAGACCTGAGCAGCTACACAGATGCCTGGGAGATCGGCGGGACAAGAAGGAACCATATAATGCCACCTGGGCACTAGGAGAAACTTGATGGACAGCTTAGAGCTCCCTGCCAGAGAAACAGGCCTCTGAACATGAGATGGACAGATATAGGATCACAGGTGCCACCAGGTCTTTCTGCCAGTAGAGAGGACAGGGGAGGACCCCGAAGCCCAGCACGGTACTGTTTACAAACTGCCCAGAGGGGTGACTGCATAGATCTTGTGATCCACGTCCCTAAAAGGGATCTGCCATTTGTCTTAACCCCCCCCCCCCACACGCACACAATGCTGATGAGACATTTCAACAATCTGGCAGCACTGCCATCTAGAAGCAGCCGCAGAGACAGGCACAGGCTCCTGCCCGCTCCGAGCCGGGCCCGGGAATGTGGCCAGAGCTTAGCGGGAGGTGGAGCTTTCAGGCTCAGTTGGCTACAAGCACCTGGAAAACACAGAGGTTACAGTAGTGACGGGGTGGGGGTGGGGATCTTGCTCTGAGGTTTGAGGAGTGTCTCACAGAGCCCAGGGGCAGAGGACCTGAACCAGAGACCAGGGCACTGTAGGGAGCTTGCTCTGGGAGGCCTTTCCCTCTGTTCCTCCTGTCATTATGTAACAGGGCCCCCAAACCTAAGTAGGCCCCCAGATCTTAACACAACCGACTCCATGACGAGAGTGGCGTTCAGGCTGTAGATTCAGCATGTGGACAGTTAGCCATGCTAGAGCAAAGCCCCCCCCCCCCCATCAAGGTCCGTACAGTTCTGCAAACTTCTCTAACGTCCCAACCTTGTTTTTTCGGCTTCTGCAGTTCAACTTCTGGCTCACCGTCCTTGTTAGCTAAAATGTGCCAGCCCAGACCATAATCTTGGTGCTAAAAAGCTCACCCTGAGGAAGGCTCGGTGCTACACTGGGGATCTGGGACAACTTCCTAGGTCACAACAATACCCCACCGCACTTCCTCTAAATCCCAGTTGGCATGTGACAGAGAACAGCCACTGAGCTGAGACTTGACAAAGCCACCACTTGGAAAGACTGGGACTTAGATTCGATAAGGGAAGGTTCCCATGGGAGTATAGTGAGGATCCCATCTCACCAGATGGAGTTTAGGTTCTTGAGACCCTATAGACTCTGTAAGGTCCAGTCTTAGGCAGCTGGGATTGGTCCCTGGGCTGGGTAACTTTTACAGGTATCAAAAAATAATTTTTTTTTTCCCTTGTGTTGAAACAGAACATGGTTTGTTCGCCAGCAGGGCAAGCACTGAGCTGGGATCAGTGGCAGATAGATGCTCCTCGGTGTCAGTGGCAGATGCTCCTCTGATCAGCTGGGAAGTCACTGGCCAACATGGCTCTTGAGCACTTTGGAAAGAGCTTGTCAAACTGAGACAGTAAGCACAAGAGCCCCAACGTGCACCTCAAAAAGTTAGTGCCAGCCTTGTAAAAATGTCTCATTACCATTGTAACATTAACTGTGACATGAATATCAGTGATGAAATTATACTGTTTGGATGTATGGATTCAATGAAATATATCAGTCATATTAATTTTACTTGTTTTCTTTCCAAAAAAAAATGGGTTAAAAGGGCTGTTGGGGGGCTTAACTCAGGGGTAAGGGACACACTTAACATCTCTGAGGCCTTCACTCCCCAGCACCTGACTGGAGAGCTGGCTCAGTGGTCAAGAATGCACACTGCTCTTGTAAAGGAGTTGAATTCAGTTCCTAGCACCCATGCTGCGCAGCTCACAACTCTGGCTCCCTGGGGCCTTCTGTACTTATATGCATACCACTTCACATATATAAATAATTACAAACAAAAATGTTATTAAACATTTATTCTATGTGTGCATGTGTTTGCCTGAGCACGATGTGCAGGTAAGAGCCATGAGGGTGGAAGAGGTGCTAGATTTTCCTGGAACTGGAGTTACAGACTCTTGAAAGTCTCCAGGAGGTTGCTAATATCCAAACCCAGGTCCTGTGCTCTTAATTGCAGTAGTTGTTCTTAACCCCTGGGTCATCTCTCCAGCTCCCCCCACCCCCCAAATAATAAGCTTTTAAAATTATTAACTTAAATTTGTTTTTTTGTTTATGACAGGATCTCTCTGTAGTTCTGAAATTCGCTATTTTGATCAGGCTAGCTTTGAACTCAGAAATTTGTCTGCTTCTGCCTCCCAAATTAACACCCTGCCCCCCCCCTCCAAAATGTGGCTAAAAGGGAAGTGGATACACCCCAGAATGCTTGCATACACATGCGTAAGGTCCCAGTCTCAATCCCAGGGGTGAATAAAAGTGGAAAACTGGCTATTAGAAAATTCAAAACCACAAAACTGGCTCACATTATACTCTTATTGGACATGAGCAGCTAAGGCTCTACACCCGACAGATCGCCTTCATCGAAAAGAACAAAACCCCACAAGCTTAATGACTCTTGAGAAAGCTGGAGAGCATGCGACATCTCAGTGCCTTCGCCTCTTCTGGTTATTACTGTCTTGTCCTCCAGCGGCCCAGCTGCTCAGCTAGGCACTGCCTCCTACCATGCTGTCCCCATCCCCCAACCATAAAAGACACAATGAGAACAGAGAGTCCTGGCACAGGACCCAGGCTCTCTTCAGGGCCTGGAGATGTGTTCATGGGGACTTACACTCTATTCCTCGGAAAATCTCACAGAAGAGGCCGCATGGCTCCCAGAGGGAGATGCCCTGGTTGGTAAGATTGAGGTTTCTCGCCTTAGCACCCAGAGCAGCCCGGCCAAGGAGGCGGATACTCTCCACGCACCAGCAGCTTTAATATGCAACTGTAAATCACCTTAACAGAGACGTGGAAAATAAGCTAATTGCTCTTTAATACGCGATTGTATATTAAACACTATTAGTGTTGCTGAGAGGCACTATCTACAATAGGAAGTTTGAAAAACCCTGACACAAACTACTTGGTTCCCCAGGAGTCGGCTTCTTGTCACATTTGGCTGGTAGGCAGTAGGGCTCCCCTTAACTGTCCCCCAAGAGACATATACTTGGCATGCTCATCTGAGATTCATAGGATTTCAAGACATGGAATACGTCTACATTCCACATCCCAGGATTATACAAAACCTACCTTGGCTGTCAAAGCCCTGCGGGCAACTGCCAGACTCTTTGTCCAGCTGCACTTCCTCCACCCCTTGGAATGTACCAAGCTGTCAACGAGCCAAGCTGTAAGTAAGCCCGTCTTGATAGGCCAGAGTCATAACCGCAGATCCCTCCATCACTGTCCAGGTCTGCATGCCATTGCCACTCTCAAAACCAGTTCACCCTGGCTGACACACTGGGACGAGGGCTCCTCCCAAGGCAGTGACAACTTATGACCTCCATTTGCACCTGTCTGCAGTCCTGACCCTCAGGGGAGACAGCATGCCTCAGCTGGGCTAATTAAGTACTCAACATCCTGGCTTAGGGTCCTACCCATGCTCGCTGGCTGTCAGACCACAGATGAATTACATCATCTTTCCAGGACTCTGTTTTCCCATGTGTAAA
Source organism: Mus pahari (assembly GCF_900095145.1). Taxonomy (NCBI): domain Eukaryota; kingdom Metazoa; phylum Chordata; class Mammalia; order Rodentia; family Muridae; genus Mus; species Mus pahari. Next base: position 66,487,859 of record NC_034599.1, on the reverse strand, counting down.
CTGAAGTTTATGAGAGCACCTTCTTTCCTGGATGGGGGCAGCATAATGTGTGTATTGTTGTATGTTAATATGCACATAAACATATACAGTACATAATGAAATAATGTGGGAACTTTCTATAGTGGACCCGCAGATGCCCTTAGTGACTTAGCAATGCTAATTATCACAGACCCCTTCCTTTCTTTGCCTTGGCTATTGGGGTGCTCAGAAGACATCGGTCGGATTGATTGCCTGAATTGTGGGCTACGTTTCACTTATTAACTGATGGCCACCTGGGTTGCTTTTACTTGTGTGTTGGGGGGGTGAGGGGGTGCATGTGTGTGGAGCCAGAGGACAACCTTGGCTGTCACTTCTCAGGTGGTTTGGGTAGGGAAGACAGAATCTCTCACTGCTCTGGTCTTCCCCAAGTAGGCCGGAGACCTGCCTGCTTCCACCTCCCCGGTACTAGGATTACAGGTGCACACCATGCTGCCTTCACATAGGTGCTGGGAGGTTGTAAAGCCAGCACCTTAAGGTTTTTAGGTTTTAACGACCATGAACAATGCTGTGAGCGTTGGTTGGTGGATTTTTGAGTGGACCTGTGCTTTTCTCTTGTATGTATACCTGGTAGAGCTATGTTGGGCCAGTGCTCTGCCTAGATTAAGCCACCCCAGGAACTAGGATTTCTGAAGGTGGTTACACCGAGTTACACTCCACTCCCGAAGGCAGTGTAGGAAGAGTGCAAAATTTTCCTTATCCTGTCCTATGTATGAACCTATATCTGACTGTGGTTTGAATTTACACAACCTCAATGGCTAAGGTTTTTTCTTCGCCGCCTCAATCATTTCTTCATCATTTGATTACTTTTTTTTTTTTTTTTGGATTCCCATTGTGGGTCTTCCAAACCTTTCCTAGACTTCAAAAGGTCCCAATTTCCCCTACCCTCTCATCTCTTGACATTCATGCATTTAGTCATGAAGAATAATTTACTGAACCTCAGGTAGTCTAAGCCATCATCCAAAGCTAACAACTAAGAAAAGCCACATTCCTTGCCCCCACCCTGTATCTGTATAATAGTCTGGAGGTGCCATTTAACTATCTTGTAGGATTGTTCTCCTTGAACGGCTTCAGAAACTTCCCAGGATCTTCAGGATAACATGTAATGCCAAGAACCAGGGCAACTGTGAATACCAGGTGTATATACGAGTGTAGGTCAGCTCCGGCCCTGCCTCTACTACAGTGAGTAACCCTTCCATGCAGCCCTGCCTCTCTTCCCTACGACCCTCTCCAAACTACGCTTTCTCCAACGCAAGAGATGACTCTGACACCCTTTTGTCTCCTACAGCCCTAGAACAATACTTGGCCTGTTAAAAGTCACGATGAAAAGGATGCACGTTGAGTTAGTAGATGAGAAAATGGCTAGTGGAATGAATGAACCGCAAGACTGTATAGTTCTAGGAATGAATAGAACTTAGGTTGGAGTCTCTCTCCCAACGGTGTGGTGGGCACAGAGCCGAGGCGAGGTTTGAATTTAGTCAAGTATTTATAACAAATACTACTAGCCTTTAAAGGTTTAACTCCTGGCACATTTGGAACTGTTTGGATCCTTTAGGGTTTTAAGCAAAATAACCCGACATAAAACCCACCATCTGGATAAGAACTCTTGGATTCAGAGTCATGCCAGTGAGGCCTTACTGAACTTTCAAGAACAGCAGGGGTAGAAGAACCCTCCAGTCCAACGTACCTCCCTCTTTCACCCCCATGCAGATGCAGACAGGACAAAAGTTTGTGTCTAGCCAGGACAGGAAAACACTGAGCAATTTTGCTGAGAGAGGGGATAGAGGCAACAGGAAGTGGGCTTGCAGTGGGGTATCCGGCCTGGCCCAGCCTATGGGAGACAGGATGTAAGAGAGCTGGGATCCAGTGTTCCCTGTTAATAGAGGCGGTTTCCTATTTTCCGTAGCATGTGTGGTGACCCATATGATGAGCCAGCGATAAATACATTGTCCTGAAATCAAACAGAGAGGGAGGAAACGCCTGGCATTTATGATATGTCCTTCTGCTTATCCATGGGGAATGTTGTTGGGGGAGATAAACACAGCGAAGACTGTGTGCGCAGAGATACTTGGGACAGATTGAGGTGCTGAGCTGCTCTGAGATAGCACGCAGGCTCTGAGCCAGGGCTTAAAGCTCGGTCTTGGCTCTACCCCTCAACTATTTTCCCTCCCAGTTTTAGACTTCTCCCAGTTGTGTAAGTCAGAAGACCACAGGCCACAGCGGCTGGCCTCCCTTATATCCAATGCCCCTTCACTACTAAAGGACGGTTTCCCCAGGATGCCTGCTCCTGCGACCTGTGGCTTTTTCCTCCCGACTCTCTTCCTGCATTCTTTCTAGTTACCGAATAATCAGATCTTTGTGGATTCTGGTTGAGTAAAGAGCCCAGAAATCAGCCTCTCTCCTTACCCAGGACTGACTGGATATCTTTTTTGGCACTGCTTATTTGACCTTAATAATCCTGAAAGGCAATGACGGCCATCCCCCATCTTACAGATTGAGAAACTGGGGCTCAAGGAAGAAAAGTGTTTATTCTTATAATAAGCAAGATTTGAACTCAGTCTGATCCAGGAACCTCTTATTTAGCATTGTGTTTATTTCTTGCTATTTTAAAAAAATATATTTTTAAAAAATATATTTTTAAAAAATAAATGAGCACACTGTTGCTCTTTTCAGACACACCAGAAGAGGGCATCAGATCCCATTAGAGGTGGTCGTGAGCCACACCATGTGGTTGCTGGGAATTGAACTCAGGACCTCTGGAAGAGCAGTCAGTGCTCTTAACCACTGAGCCATCTCTCCAGCCCACATTTTGTTTGATACAACAGAATCATAAGGTATTTCTGTTCTTTTTTTTTTTTTTTTTTTTTTTT
>NC_034599.1:66430634-66484696 GCF_900095145.1 Mus pahari | reverse complement strand
GGTGTTTACTAGGCACTGGCGTAGCCTCACAAGAGGCCACAATATCAGGGACCCTTCAGCAGTATCTTGCCGGCATGAGCATGAGCATTAGTATCTAGGTTGGTGGCTGATGATGGGATGGACTCCGAATGGGGTCCTCTCTGGATAGTCCATCCCTTCATCCCAGCTCCAAACTGGTATTTCTGTTCTTAAGGAGTTAGAACTATGGCATTCTTGGAGATGCACTTTGGCAGCAGTGGTGCCAGGAGGGGAGAGGCCTTTCAGCCAATACCATTATAGTCATGGCGGGAGGCTCAGTTGCAGATACCACAGGGCACTAGCTATACCCTCTTAACTCTTAGCTGTATGGAGTGGTGGATGGTAGTGGCCCATTAGGATTGCCCAGGAACTGCTGGGACCCACCTCACACAACATAAAGTCCTTTTCTCAGAGAAATCTTGAATCCAGGGACTTGTGACCAAGGAGGTACAGAAGCTCATCACCTTGTAAGGGCCATCTGGATGAAGCTCCTCGTCAGGATGGCCAACGCTCTAGCTCTCACCCTGCACCACAGCAAATTCTCTTCACGACTCCTGTGGTGAGACTCAGCCACAGGGCAGCTCGCAGCTGTTTAATCTCAGGTTCCCCATTTCTGCATGACGAACTAGGCTGTCACAGAAGTTGCTTCCATGCTGGCTCCCTCCCATTTCAGCTGAACNCCCCCCCCCCCCATTGCTTCCTGCCCTACTGAACGGCACTGATCCATCTCAAGTCTAACCCCTGTGAACCTCAGGCCCACTGCACAGAGGATCTTCCTATTCTGAGACAGAGCCTGGTGACATGATCCCAGCTGAATAGGTGCTCCTACTAGGCACCGTGTTTACTGATTTAGCAACAGCGTCCAGTCTCCCTCTTCCTCCCACCCCAGCCCCAAGGTTGCAGATAAGCAGGGCTTGTGCTGAGATTGACACCTTGTGTCTGATGAGTCTCAAGACCACACAGATGTCTGCACTGATGCAGGATTAGTCTCTGACATCAAAGGAGTATCCTCACAGTGAAGAGAGCGGTTGGGGGCATGGGAAGGGACAAGGGTATGAGAAGGTTAGGGCAGTCCCAGAACAATTGTTGGAGTGGCCTTTTCTGGCTTCCTTTATCCCTTCTCTTTTCCAGGCCTTTCTGCACCTGTACTTCAGGGCCTTCTATAGAGGTCTCATTTAACTTTTTCCTTTTTTTTCTTTTTCAAGATAGGGCCTCACTGGGTAGCCCTACTGCCCTGGAACTCATTATGTAGACTAGGCTGGCCTTGAACTTATGAAACTGCTGCCTCTCCCTCTGGGGTTATGGGCATGTCTGGCATTCTGTTTGTTCTAGAAAGCCCCAAGTCAGGCAACAGCTGTCTGTGAAGAGGAGGGGATAAGCAGACCTGCTGCAGTGGAGGCAGAATGGCTAGGTCAGAGGGAAGGCAGAAGGCCGTGACTCCTTCCACGCCTGTAGAGTAACAAAGTCCACACCACAGCTGCCTGGAGGTGGTAGCCTCCTGAAGGACCCATTTGGACAGGCTTGTAGCCACAGGGATATGGCAAAAGACCATGTACTTATTCAGGAATGACTTCTGGGTGTGCTGGACCAGGTACTGTTGTGGGCCTCTGCCTCAAATCTCTACCAGTCTGGCTCCATGTCCTCTGACATGGTCTGAGATGTCAGCCAAATGTGCAAGACTTGGGCCTCCCTCAGAAGACCTGGGAAGCCATTGTAGAGAGAAGTAGCATGGATAAAAACCATAGCCGAGACCTGTGTTGTGAACACTCCACTGTGAGCCAAGTGCCAAAGTGACCTGAGGCCACTGAAGGGTCAAGAGGAGAGGTGGTGGTAGCTTAAGGCCTGCTGGGGGAAAGTGCTCAGATTCTTGGCACATTCCGAAGGCAGGGCAGATGTGAAATGTCAAGTGTGAGATTAAGTGGAAGGAGCAAAAATGGCTCCTGGGATCATGGTTTGAGTGATCGGAGAACAGGGGCCCCTGTCAATCAAGCTAGGAAAGCTTTGGCAACAACAGCATTTTTGAGAGAGGATCATGCTCAAAAATAATAGAGCCCCCAACACTCAGAACACCCACCAGCCTACATGGCTTTATGTACATGGCTTTATAAAGATGGCCTTCCTCCCCCTGGTGGGCTAGCCTCACATTAGGGTACAGCATGTTAGGGTGTATTCCCTTAACACCACAAAGCTTCTGTGTCGTGAATAACCCTCATGACACTTGCAGAGGCCATACCGGGGAGTGACAGCTGGCACCTCAGAAAGCCCCGAGGGACTTGCCTGGTACACATTTAAGGCAGAGGAACTCAAACTTAGAGAAAGCATTTATTCATCTCTCATGCCCTATAATAAATTTTATGCCCACCCCACATATATAATACAAGCCTGCCTGTATACAGTCATAAAATATTAAAAAGTAGGGGAATAACACTAAGAAGTATTGTTGGTCTGGTTATGATAGAGGAAAATGACTGCCTCTTTGTTTTGAAGATATCTGGTCCTCTTCTCACAGGCTGAGAACAGATAAATTCTGCACAGAAAGCTCTTTAATACAGCAAACTGGACAGGGAATGTAAGCCTCTATATTCTTTCCCAAACACTGTCCCCCGACATTGGCATTTTGAAACAGGCTTTCTCTGTATAGCCCTGGTTATCCCAGAACTTACTCTATAGACCAGGATAGCCTCCAACTCAGATTCACCTGTTTTTGCCTCATAAGTGCTGGGCTTACAGGCTACCACCACCCGTAACACTCAACATTTTTGCTTCAGAGTAGTCACTGGAAATCTAAAGAAGCAGTTCACACTCACAGTTACCCACGACATGAGCCGACTACTCTATTTCCTCAAAAGGACTTCCCAGCAGCCGAGGGCTGTGGCACAGTCTACTCACACCACTTATGTTTGATGGTATCGGCCCAGCCTCCCATCCGCCCCCAGAGGAATTACTGTCATTTGACAGGTGAGAAGATTAAGACTTGGAAAACGGTGGTGATGTGATCCAGACTCCAGTTAATAGTGGTGGAGCTGGAATAGAAACTTGCATCAGCTGGGCATGGTGGTGCATCCCTGTAATCCCAACACTTGGGAGGTAGGGGAAGGAGGACCAGGGATTCAAAGCCACCCTTGGCTGTGTAAGACCTTATCTCAAAAACAAAGTGAGCAACTATGTAACGAAAGCCTACAGGAGTGGAAGCTCCCTGTTGAATGGGGCTCAGAGGCTCCGGAGATGCTCAGTAAAGTGCTTCTCGCCCAAGCAGACCAGCCCGAACCCAGGAGAAAACCAGCAACAAGCAGGTATGGTGCTGTGCATATGTAATCCCAGAGCTGGCTCTGAGGCAGGGGATCTCTGACCAGTCAAGTCTAGCTGAATTGGTGAATTCCAGGTTTAGTGAGAGACCTTGTATCAAAAGGTAGAGAATGACCTAAGGTTGACCATTGGCTTCATAGTGTGTGTACAAATGCACACATCACACCCCATCCCCAACACACAAGTGAACACATGAATAAACCAGGGATGTGGCACACCAGTAAAGGCACTTGGCCACCAAGACTGATGAACCGTGTTTGATCTTTGGGATCCATGTGGTGGAAGGAGAAAATTGAGTCCTGTGGTTGTCCTCTGACCTGTATAACTAAATAAACAAGGGCTTAAAAAACCCTGAATGAGGCTTAGATGTGCTTCGGTAGCGACCTATTGTCCTCCGCTGCTTGGGCAGTGTCAGCACCTTACCTAGAAGCTCAGAGCAGCCAGCCATGTGCGACCGGAAGGCAGTGATCAAAAATGCAGACATGTTGGAGAGATGAAACAGGACCCAGTGGAGTGCACTACTCAAACATAGAAGTACAACATCGAAACTGATTTTGCGGCCCATATCAAGTAGGAGCTTGACAAGAAGTACAACCACACCTGGCACTGCATTGTGGGGCAGAACTTCGGCAGTCATGTGACCCATGAAACCAAACACTTCATCTACTTCTACCTGGGTCAGGTGGCCATTCTTCTGCTCAAATCCGGTTAAAAGTATGGTCTGTGTCAAACACTCAGTGATCCATCCAAAAGCAAGGACTGCATCCCAAGTTCCAAGTACCGGAGACTGCGTCTGCAGCCTTGCTAAGGAAACGCCCCATTTGAGTCTGTTGAGTTCTGTACAAAGCATTGTTCTCTGTACAAGTTTGTGGTCATAAAATTAGTAAAACAGCTTACATTCATACTTATTTTCTAGTCCGTACTAATGTATCCTATTTTTTTCTCCCTCAGGTAATTCCATTAAAAATCTGTTGGAGATGGAAAAACAAACAAAAACCAGATGAATAAATACATAAAGAAGCCTATGTTGCTCTAACCTGAGACCTGGGTGTCTAGAATTTGAAAGGAGTGACTGACTGCATCTGGACTGCTCATTGTTCACTTGCGCCCGAGCCCTTGCTAGTCTTTGACGCAACGTCTTCACAGTCTAGACCACGGTCATACTATAAAGGATGGAGAATACCAAAAGAATAATAAAATTAAATTAAAAAACCCAGGGTGAGCGTTTTGGGCATCAGTTTCTGTATACTGACACACTGAGTTATGATGTCTGTAGGTTAATGTGCAGAAATATTCTATTAGCAAGACATCAAGTGGCTTTGCTGTGCAGTCGACTTGAGGACTACTGGCAAAGTCCCAGTCCCATCCCAGAGAAAGCACGACCTACACATCCAAGCTAACTGCCCACTGCCCCACCTTCCCAACCCCTCTCTGCCTGACTGTGGAGGGTGTTTAACTTTTCCTCTTCTTCCCCAGTTTCTTCACTCACACTCACATTCACACATTCCGTTGCTGTCAGGTGGCCCATGTTCTTTCTCCAACTCACCCTGGGGTTCCATGTAACGTTGAAACATAGTATTCCCAACCCGAATGCCATGCAGCAGGCATGGTTGTGTTAACACCACCCATCAGGAACTCTTGCTTTTCTAGTTTATCAGAATTTCTGGACCACAGAGTGATGGATGGGCTGCTCTGAAGCAGCTGGTCACCTTTGTTTGGTTTTGTTCCGAGACAGACCTCTAACTTGCTGTATAGTGGAGGATGGATGACCTTAAGCCCTCGATCCACCAGCCTCTATCTCCAAAGTGCTGAGATTCCAGGTGTTTTCCAACACACCTGGCCTCACAAGTGTCTTGCTAACCCACGATGCTGTACAGCTGGACCTCTTAGGTCCCACCTGTGCTGTTGCTGACTGTGGACCTACACTTAGGACCACAGATTTCATTTCATCAGATTCTGTTGTTTTTTGGATTATTTTCTCCCTCAACTCTTTCAGACTATCCACTAGGTTTATAGATAGAGCTAACATATAGATGTAGCAGACCCAATCCCACTCAAATCTCATTACTCACTTTTAACCGACTCTTGGTGTTTCTTTCCCAGCTTTTGCATCCTTTATGGTAACTCTACTTGTGACCTTCAGATGATTCTTCTGAGTTCACGCATCTCCTTCATATGCACCCCAGACTCCAGGAGCCCAAGTCAATGGTTAGCTAGTGTGGAGATTCCCAGGACTGAGGGAGAACTAGCTCTGAGGTGCCAGAGCTGCCCATGGGGTCAGGCTGAATCCAGACTGTCACCGAAGACTGCACCTTCAGCTTGCATATTCCCTCTTCCTGCAGCCTCCACTGCCCTCTTAGGGCCCAGCCTCCTGGCATCGGCTTCTTAATGAGCAACTTCTGTTCCCAAAGAATTAGGCCTGAGACAATAGCTGCAGTACACACGAGACACAACAGATGTTCTTCATGAAAATAAATGCAGAAACACTAAAATGAGAAAAATAAATACAATCTCCTGAGCTGGGGAGATGGCTCAGTCTGTAAAGTTTTTGGCATAGCCACAAAGACCCTAGTTTGCCCCAGAACTCCCATAAAAATCCTGGAGTAGTACTGTACACCTGTAATTCCAGTGTTGTGGAGGTGGGGAAGGAGGGTCCCTGGAATGGTCACAGTCTAGCCAACTCAGAAAGCTCTAGGAAGACCCTGTTTCACAAAGCAAGGTGGAGAACCAGGAAGATGACATGGAGAGGGAACTTCCTCCTCAGTAGATGAGCTATGTCTGCTTGGTAGAAGTGGAGTTACAGGCACGATCACATTTTAGTTCAAATAGAACCAGTCACCAGCTGAGTAACTTTCAAGGCAAACCTCCCCAGTAGCTTAAGCACACACATGGATTTTGTGCTACAAGGCCCAGAAAAACCCTCACCCCGTCAGCCCTTCTCACCTGGCTGCCTCCTGCTTCTGTTCTTATCTGTGATGCTGGGTGGGGCCCGTGTCCTCTTAGAGACAGTCACCAGGATGTCTTTCTGAAAAGTAGGCCCAGAGCTTTCTATCTCTGCTTCTGTCTTAGACAGGGTTTCTGTTCCTGCACAAAACATCATAACCAAGAAGCAAGTTGGGGAGGAAAGGGTTTATTCAGCTTACACTTCCAGGTTGCTGTTCATCACCAAAGGAAGTCAGGGCTGAAACTAAGCAGGTCAGGAAGCAGGAGCTGAGGCAGAGGCCATGGAGGGATGTTACTTACTGGCTTGCTTCCTCTGGCTTGCTCAGCTTGCTTTCTTATAGAACCCAAGACCACCAGCCCAGAGATAGTACCACCCACAAGGTGTCCTCTCTCCTTTTTCACTAATTGAGAAAATGCCTTACAGATGGATCTCATGGAGGCATTTCCTCACCTGAAGCTCTCTTCTCTGTGATAACTCCAGCCTGTGTCAAGTTGATACACAAAACCAGGCAGTATATTTGATCTCTTGTCAAACTTGACACACAAACACTTCACTATCAAGCCTCCACCCTTACTTTCTTATTCATCCCCAAGATCTAAAAACTTTAAAAGTCCCACAGTCTTGCAAATTCTTAAAAATTCAATCCCTTTAAAATATCCAATCCCTTTTAAAATTCAAAGTCTCTTAACTGTGGGCTCCACTAAAATACCTTCCTTCTTCAAGAGGGAAAATTATCAGGGCACAATCACAATCAAAATCAAACTTCAATCGTCCAATGTCTGGGATCCACTCACGATCTGGATTCTTCCAAGGGTTTGGGTCACTTCTCCAGCTCTGCCCTTTGTAGCACATAGCTTGTCTTCTAGGCTCCAGGTGCCTGTACTCCACTGCTGCTGCTGTTCTTGGTGGTCATCTCATGGTACTGGCATCTCCAAAACACTGCTGTCTTCTNNTGTAACTAGGCTTCACCAATAGCCTCTCATAGGCTCTCTTCATGGTGCCAAACCTCAACTCCTTTGCATGACCCCTTCAAGTTCTGGGTCATCAATTGCTATTGAGGCTGCACCTTTATCAATGACCTTCCATGGCCCCTCAAAGTGCTGAGCCTCAGCTGCTCTTCATGACCCCCTCATGCCTTCAAAAATCAGTACCACCTGCGTGACTCTTACACATTACCAAGTCCTGCTACAGCACGAGGTACAACCTTGGCTCTCTGGGACACAACCTCTTTGTGCTCTCAAACAGACAAACAAACAAAAAACCCACTTCCTAGAAGATTTCACCTTAGTGATGCTGGTCTCTTCTTAATCACCACTAATTTCTTAGCTCCAGCTAACCAGCATCAATAATAGTCCCAGTGACACAAAGGTTCAATTTAGTGGTTCTGGTATCTCGTTAATCACAGCTGATTCTTCAGCCTCAGTTAACCAAAACAACAGAATCTTCACAAAATAGCAACTGGCCTGATAAGAATCTTTAATCTTCCCCCTGAAATTTCTCAAGCCAGGCCTCCATCTTTTGCACTGTTCTCAACATTATCTTCCAAGCTTCTACACAACATCCCACAGAGCTCTGAATGGATCTTCAAGCCCAAAGTTCCAAAGTCCTTCCACAGTCCTCCCCCAAACACAGTCACGTTGTCACAAGAATACCCCACTATGCTGGTACCAATTTGAGTACCATACCAGATGGAGCTGAGCCACAAGGGGGCTTGAGTGGAACTGGAGAGAGCAGCCAGCACCAATGCCAGGAACTATGAGGGCAAGGTGCATCGCAACACCAGGAGCTCCTGGCACACATTCCACAACTCCAGGAGTGTGAGGCCACAGCAGAAGAGAAGATTTGGGAGCAGCTGAACAGGACGATGGCCTGGCTGTGGCCAGGGAGGTGATGGAGCTACAGTTGAGTGCGATGGACGAAAAGGTACAGGTCAGGCGCCTGGAGTCTGAGAGGCAGAAGTTGAAGGAGCAACTGAAGCTGCAGCAGCAGAAATGGCAGGAGGTGAATCAGAAGATCCAGGAGCTGCAGGCTAGTCAAGAGGTGAGAACTGACCATGAGCAGAAGCTGTGTCTGCAAGAGCAGGGTATAGCTGTAGTGAAGAGCATGAAGTCTGAGCTGATGCGGCTGCCTAGGATGGGGGGTGAGCTGAAGAGGCTGTGTGAAGAGAACACTCATTTAAGGCGATGAAGGAGACCAATGGGTTGCTCACAGAGGAGCTGGAAGGTCTGCAGAGGGGACTGGGCCACACCAGGAGAAGATGCAGGAGGCTCTGGTTGACCTAGAGTTAGAGAAGGAGGCTGCTTGCAAAGCTACAGAGCTGGGAGAAACTGGACCAGACCATGGGCTTGAATCTCAGGACTCCAGAGGACCTTTCTAGGTTCATGGTTGAGCTGCAGCAGTGAGAGCTCTCCCTGAAGGAGAAGGATAACAGCATTATCATCAGTTCCCCCGCAGTCTGGAGAAGGCCCAGCAGCAGCTCCAGGGGTGAGGTCTGGCAGATCAATGCCCAGCTGCTGGAGGAGAGGAAGAAGAGGGAGACACGTGAGGTGCTTGCCCAAAGGCTCCAGAATTGCAATGCATTGCTGAGCAAGGAACGAGAGAGACGGCATGCGTGCCATCCTGGAATCCTATGACAGTGAGCTGACCCAAACTGAGTACTCAACCCAGCCGACACAGCGCCTGTGGGAAGCCGAGGACTTGGTTCAGAAGGTGTATGCCCACAGCTCGGAGACGGAGGCTCAGCTGTCTCAGGCCCTGGAGGAGCTTGGGGTTCAGAAGCAGAGAGCTGACTTGCTGGAGATGGAGTTGAAGATTCTGAGGGCCCAGACAAGCTCATCCGAAGCCAGCTTCCCGTTCTGCAAAGAGGAGGTGGATGCACTCAGGTTGAAGGTGGAGGAGCTGGAGGGTGAGTGGAGCTGGCTGGAACAGGAAAAGCAGGCGCTGGAGAGACTAACCCTAAGACAGCATCTAATAGGTTTCTATCACAAGCCCAGAGTGGTAACTACTGAAGAAAGTCTGACCGACGCCTTCTTCTAGAATCTACAGTTTTCTTTCCCTGCCATGAATCCAATCTGGGGCTTCGTGCATGCTAGGCAAGAATTTCACCAACTGGGCTACCCAGCCCTCTTTTTTGTTTGTTTGTTTGTTTGTGTTTTGGTTTTTGGTTTTTGGTCTTTGGTTTTTTTTGTTTTTTGTTTTTTGTTTTTTGGTTTTGGTTTGTCGAGACAGGGTTTCTCTGTATAGCCCTGGCTGTCCTGGAACTCACTCTGTAGACCAGGTTGGCCTGGAACTCAGAAATCCACCTGCCTCTGCCTCCCAAGTGCTGGGATTAAAGGCGTGTGCCACCACACCCGGCTTCCTAGCCCTCTTTTATTTCATCTTCTCAACTGGTTTCTTCCCCCTGCCAATCCCTACCCCACATGATGTATATAATCATTTGTTGCAATTCCTATGATTTATGAAATCCTAGCTTTTGGCTGCTAAATTCTGTGACTTTTTAAGTTTTGAGTACACCGCCTCCCAGCTCAAAGCTTCTTTGCACTACAGTCTGTGCCTCCTCAGCCTTTGCCTTCCACCGACCAGCATCTTGATTGCTAACATCTTTCTTAAGGGAAAATGAAATCCTATCATTGCCCTGCTCAGAAGTTCAAGACTCCCCCAGATGAAACAGCTCTCATCTGGATCTGAGGCATTTATATTCTAATTCTTCTCTCTGGGCAGTCCCTCTGCCCTAAAGTTCTAGTTGCACTGACTACCCATGCACAGTCTCAGGGACTTGACCTGAGTAGGGGCAGTAAGAGATGGAGGAAATGACATACACAGTCACAGGGAGCTAGGATCGGGTGGTGTGGGCCCTCTGTGGGAGAAGCCACAGCACCCTGGAAAGGCCACACATTTCTTTTATTGAGTTGAATGGAGAGGCAGGGCTATTGCATACAGATAAACAAGGAGGCAGGGTTTACGGTATACAGCTGGATCAAAAAAGCTGGATCAAAAAGAGCCAGGTTTGGCTAATCTTGGTAGGGCTCTGTAAGGGAACAGTCTTCAGGCTGGAAACATCCAGGGAGGAGAAAGCTATGGCAGACATTCTTTGCACACACTGTCGACACTCACACTGCCCCCCCCCCCCCGAGGAAGGCTTTGCCATCCCTCCACGTCTGAGGCTCTGGGGTCCCTGACAAGACTGTGCCTATGTTAGAAACACACCCTCACTCAGGACTTGAGTCTCTCGGGGGCTTTCTCTGCTCCTACATCTATGCATCCCAGCCCCACCAAGCCTGCCTCTTGCTCCAGTCCCTCTTCCTCCAAGGACCTCTTTTCTCTTCCTCCACAGTCTTTAGGGCCAGTTAGCTCATGGGCCATCTTTCCAGGGCATCTTTCCCCTACGTTTGTGGACCTGTGCATGTCTCCGATCTGGCCTCTATCCCAGAGCACAAGGCAAGTTGCTGATGTCTCCGACTCTGGAGTCATCTTGCTTCAGTTGAGGCTGACCCCTGCCACTTCCTAGTATTGGGTGCCATGGACAGGGCACTCCACCTACCTGTCATTCCACTTCCTCATCTGCAGACCAGGGGACACGTTAGCACTTTGCTTATTATGTGCCCAAAAGTTTCAAACACACCAACGCTTTTCTCTTCGTGCCTGCGTGAGCACTGGCCATCATTAATTACCCACGCTGTCCTCTCCCCAATTTTATAACCAAATCCTAGCAAGTGAGGGCTGCTCTCCCTGTCTTTGTCTCCTCAGTGTCCAGTAAACATTATTTGTATAGGTAACTTCTCATTCCTGTGACTGAAGCAACTTAAGGTCACCGTTTCGGGGGATTTCTGTCCATCAAGGTACAGAAGCCTGGTGGCAGGGGCTGCTTAGTCCATGATGGAAGGAGCATGTGGCAGAGCAGCTACTCACATCTTGGCCAAACAGGAAGCAAAAGAATGGGACCAGGACTCTGGCCAGACTCTACTGCTCAAAAGCCTGCCTGTAGTCATTCACTTCCTTCAGCCAGCCCTCACTTCCTAAAGATTCCACAGTCTCAGAAAAACAGCCACTACCTAGGGACCAAAAGGCAGACATCGCAGCCCGTGGGGAACATTGCTCACTCAAGCCGGGACAGTTCAGATCCGTGTGATGAATGTGCCGTTTGTTCGCTGGGCTAGCTCTGAGGTCGCAGACCTGTTTCAATGGGTTTGTATCCCTAGAGTGGATCAGCAGCAGAGCCAGTCCACGGCTAGACGGGCTTATAAATGCTGTGGATCTGAGGGAGCCAGTTGTCTGAGGGTTGGGTTCCTCTTAGTCTGCCTTCCTTATCACTGCACCCTGCTCCCTGCCTCTCGGAGGCCTGTCAGTATGGCTCTTAGACTTATTCTACTTATGCAAAGGGGTTCTGTAACTCAACACCCTTGCCCAGGGCTGAAAATGTGTCCCTTTCCCATTGTGAAGCATTTTGTCTCTGTGGCATTCAGAAGAGAATATGCCAGGACTCTGGGATATCGTCACAGTCCAGTGAAAGCAGAAAAAAGGGATTTCTTCAGGGACTCAAAAGTGAGGAAGGCACGCTAGCAGAAGTCCTGGTGTGCCCCGGATTCACCCATTTTGTGCTCTGGTGTCTGGTGTGTGGGTCAATTCTTGATCATTTCTCCCCAGAAATAAAAACAATCTTTGCTTCTCAGGACTTTGCTGAAGAAATGGATCCACCCTAAGGCCCTTAGCTAAGGAGGCCCTAAGTTAGGTAGATTTCATCAGAAGGCAGGAAAGACAACAGGAAGCAGAGGCTTAGAGGACAGGAGAGAATGAGGTTTGATTAAAAACTGATTCCGAGAAAAGGGAGGACTTTCACACAGGCGTCTAGAATTGTCTGCACACCTGTGCTTCAGCAGAGGCTGCTACAACGGAACTTATACACACATGCTATTATCATGGGTGAATAACAATGGCAGCCAAGACAGTGTTGTCAGACTCCTGGTCCCTCCAGTACAGACAATGGCATCCATCCACCATGAATGTGTAGGGAGAGCCCAGGGAGGGCATGCTGGGAGAAGGATTGATAGCCCCCACTCTTATCACTTCTATCCTCTTCCCTAGCCTTCTGCAAACCTTGGTGTTCTCAGCCTTTGAGTCTTCTTTAAGATTATTTCATTCATATATATATATATATATATATATATATATATATATATATATATGAATGAGAGAGAGAGAGAGAGAGAGAGAGAGAGAGAGAGAGAGAGAGAGAGAGCGCATGATAGTAGGTGCCCATGGAATGCAGATCTCCTACAGCTGGAGTTACAGATGGTTGTGAGCTATCTCACTTTGGTACTTAGACTTAACCTGAGTCCTCTGCAAGAGCATTCTATGCTCTTAGCTGCTGGGCTGTCTCTCTAGCCCCAATTTCTTATTTGAAAAAAAAAAAAAAAGTCTTCATTTGTATAACTTCTTCCAGAACTACTGACAGAAAACTGGCTCCTTTTAAAAAATCACCTCTCCATCCCTCACCCTGCTTTTCATTGCTTCAAGTCTAGCTTCGCTCCCCTCTTCCCTTCCTGTGCCTCTTTCCCCTTTCTGAGGATGTGGCCATCTCCTTGCGCTTGTATCTCTGTGGTCTCATCTTTCTCAGCTGGGTCATGGCCAGCACCTGCCTGATCACCACCCACAACACCTTGTGACATCAATGCTGGCTGGGACTATCCTGGGACTTTGGCTACTTACACTGACAACTTGTTGGGAGACCCTGGGCTGCCTTATAAGTTGGGCTGGCAAGGATCTAATTTGTTTGGATTGGTCATGAATGAACTGCAATGTTGCTCTGAAATGTTTTTCCACCCATTCAAAATTACTGAGCACTTATCACATTCCAATGATGTATTTTAGATGTGGGGCAGGGATGTAAACAGGATCCAGTTCTTAACCAGAGCTACAAGTTGGTGAGGAGTTGGCTGGTTTGCTAATAACCAAAACCATTATCATAAGGTGAAAAAAACTCAGGTGGATGGATGACTTAGGGTTTCTGTCACTCGTGGTAAAATACCATAACCAAAAGCAACCTGGGAAGGAAAGAGTTTATTTGGGATTGCAGCTTAGAAACCTTCATTGAAGGAAATTAGGGAGGACACTGGAGGCAGGAACTGAAGCAGACACCTGGAGAAATACTACTTACTGGCTTGTTCTGTATGGCCTGCTCAGCTTGCTTTCTTATATAACTCAGGACCACCTGCCCAGGGGTGCTCCACCCACAGTGACCTTGGCTCTCCCATATCACAGTAACAAAATGCCCTATAAACTTGCATACAGACCAATATGATTGAAACATTTTCTCAGTTGAGGGTCCCTTTTACCAGATGACTCTAGCTTATGTCAAGTTGACAAACAAACAACAAACCAGCACAATACACAAAATGTAGAGATGCAAATCCCCTTTCTCTCCAAGATGAGCCTATCAGATATGCAAATTCCCTTTCCTCATGTGCTGAGCCTATCACTCTTTGATGGTCTCTTGGGTGATTGCCATGCTATAAATAAACATTACTGATGCCAGGGTGCTTTGACTGTGTCTGCAAAAACAGCCCATTGCCTATCTCCTTGGGGCAAAATAGCAATCCATCATTAACCATTAGTTTCTTTCCACTGAGGTAACTAACCATGCAGGCATCTATCTCTAACTCCTAGTGGCCTCCAACGACTACCTTTAGAAGATTGGTTTATTTATTTTTTTATGCGTGTGGATGTATTATCTGCATGTAGGTATGTGTACCACATGCGGACCTGCTGCCCATGGAGGCCTAAAGAGTGCGTCAGATCACCTGAAACTGAAGTTGCCGACTGATTATTGTTAGCCACCTGGTGGGTGCTGGGGACCAAGACCCGCAAGTACTTTTAACCACTGAGCTAACTCTCCAGCCCCGACCACCCCCTTTGACCAGTATTTATTGGAGGGCAGACTTAGAGTTTAGGCTTACAGGTGTCAGGACTAGAAGCAGAGGCTGTATGGAGGAGGACAGAGGGAACTCTCTCATGGATTCCTTGTTTTGAAAGAGGCTGTAGATGGAGGAATACAGTGGAAGCGATAGGTACGGCTATTGACAGGTTAACTCTGTCTGGCATTAGTTTTCTCCTTTGCAAATCAAAGCTGTTAACAGAATCCACCCGGTGGGGTTGTGAGGCCTGAGGAGAAAACGAATACAGAGCTAAGAGGACAGGGGCATAGGGCTGGAAGATGGCTCAACATTTAGAAACCTTACTGTTTTTGCTAAGGACAAGAGTTCAGCTCCCAGCACCCAAGGTGGGCGGCTCTCAACCGAGCTAACTTCAGCTTCAAGGGATTGAAGGCCTTTGACCTCTGAGGATACCTGTACTCACCTGGGCAAACTCAAAATTAAAAATAAAAAGTAAATCTTAAAAACACACATACACACACACACACACACACACACACACACATAGCGGTGGTGAAGTTGGTAGAGAGCACCAGGAAGGGCTGGCAGAGAAGAAGCCCTGAGACTCTGGGGAGTCACTTTCATGCAGACTTGCAGAAAACATGGCTGTTGTCACCGAAAGGGCAAGTTTTTGTGGAACCATGAAGAATTCTGATTGGTAACATTCTTTGACGTCTTCCCTGGTGGTGCAACTCTGGGATCACTTGTGTGCATGGGTACACACACACATACAAATACACACACACACACAAACACGGGGGGGGTGAGTGCACAGAAGTTAGGGCAACAAAGCTTCTAGGTTCAGGGGTGCCGTCGGTGTTCAGGTTAGGAGGTTGGTGAGAAGGCTGGGCTTTGCCTGGGCTTTTAAGGGTGAGTAGAGATAGTGCGTCCTCCCTCTCCTTCCCCCAAAGCACTTTGTCCTGATGTTAAAGACCAAAGCACTCACCAGGTCCTTAGTGACCAGGCCTCAGCTCTTCTTAGCTTCTCTCCACCATCAGCTCCTGGCACTATGACAGGGCCCCTAAGAAGGAAGGGTCCCAGACCTGCCCTTGCCTTGTTCATCTCTGCTAGGGGGCAGCAGAGCGTTCCAGAAAGGCCCTAGGGGCTGACAGGGTAAGTCACCTTTTAGCTTAGCCACTTAGCACCTGGTGGGGTTCCTACTGCCTTACTCAACCCTGGATGAGTCAATGTCCTCATCTGCAAAATGGGGTGCAGGATAATGACACCTCTCCCAAAACGTGGTTGTGAAGATTGATTGACGCAAAGGGTGGTCAGTCCTGCCAGGTGGACACACAGCAATCACTGAATGAATGTGGACAGCCTGGGGTTGGCTTCCTCCGCGACTTGCAATTCTGGTCTTCAGCTTAGTCACTTCCTCTGGGAGCCTCTCTCTGGCTCCTGAGAACCTGAGGACAGTTGCACACTCGCAGCACACATACCTGTTTTCTACCACAGCAATGACAGCTGTCTTCTCTCAGGCTCACCATCAGGGTGCAAATCTGTGAGGACAGGAGTTGGTCGTTCACTAGGAGCACAAATAATAGGTACTCAGTAGTTACGGTGAAAAAAAATGACAAAGACCAAGGGTCCCAGTAGTCCTTGGGGTTTGACGGAAAGCTCTGGGGTCGTAAAGCCAAAAGGACAGGCGATATAGAGGCCGGATCCACAGTGTGTGCAGGAAGACTGGACAAGGAGAAACAGAGAAGATGACGCTCAACTTTGGGGACAGAATGCTGCCTGACGAGTCTGGCAGAACCCTAGCCCCGCCCCTCTCAGGCCCCTCCCAAGGCCCCTCCCAGGCCCCGCCTCCTGGGCTCCAGCCCTGCGGAAGCTGTAGCTTCTAGTGTCTGAGCCTCCCCCGCGCAGGGTGCGCCCCGCACGCTTATCCTGCCCCGGAGCAGTGCGGGCACCTAGCCCTCGCTCCACAGCCGCTGCGAGATGCTGCGCTCCACGTCCACTGTCACTCTGTTCTCAGGTGGCGGTGCCAAGTCGCCTGGAACGCCCAGCAGAAGGGTGAGTAGCTAGCTGGAGAAGGAGCTACTGGGGGAATCTCTTGCACTTATCCCTGTCGCCCCCTGTGTAGGGATGTGGGGACAAGGATGCTTCTGGCCGCCAATACTTCAGTCTTGGCTCAAGTTTCCTGGCCAGACCCGGACTACACAGTGACCCTCGCTCTGGATGCTCCCAAGGCTGGAAGAGAGGGCTTAGGGGACTTTCTGGAATACCTAGAACTTACTTCTCCTTCGCGTCTCCACTGCCAAGCCAAGCTTAAATGTGGCATCAGTTTTAAAAAGCCAAGGGAGAGGTTTCTGAGGTCTCTGCCCTGAATATATATGAAACGCAAACTTTCCTACATCTCTTGGTTGGGAGCATCATCCGTATGTCCATCCACCAGTGACAGACAGCCTCTGATCCAGGAGCCAGCTTTGAAAGGTGGTTTGCCTGTTTGCAGACCAGAGCTAAGCAGCTGACCACCCCGTAGTCCAACTGTAAGGGACTCTAGTTTACGTGGGCACTTCTTTTTTAAACCCTGATCATGACCTCCAGGGGGGTTTCCCTGAGGAAATCTGTTTAGCCACAGTCTTTCCAAAATCTGTTCTTACCTCCCAGATCCTGAAAGAATGGCCAGACTTGTCATGTTCACATTCCGTGCCCCTTCGAAGATCAGGGCCTCAGAAAAGTCGGCTGGGAGTTTGGCTTGTAGCTTTTTGGTTCTTCTGGTATCATGTTATTAAATACTTACCTCTTCTCTAATCGCATATCCCCACCGTTCATTCTGACAGGTTAAATCCCCTTCCAAAAGCCCCTTCTGAAGTCTGGTCAGTTTGATTTGACCTTTAGTGTTTATATTCTAAGCTATCTTTCTCCACTTACACACAAAAGGCATGTGTTGCTTTTGGGTGAGGGCCAAGTGGTGGTGGTGGTGGTGGTGGTGGTGGTGTGTGTGTGTGTATTTATGTTTGTGTGTATATGTTAGACACCTATGGCTCATAGAACTCTGGTTGCTTGATCATTAACTTAATAAAGTGGCTTCACATTTGGTTAGTGAGTTTCCAACCATGGGGCTTACCCTATTGCAAGATGGGCATTTGACTTTTTCCCATGGAAGGCTTTGTTTAATCAGAACAAAATTCAAGTTGACAAAGAATAAAATCATTACAAAGTTAGCCCTGAGCTGTGTGCAGCATCCCCTACCCACGGGGAGACTTGGACTTAGGTCGATGCTGGGATCCTGTGGATAAATACAGGTGTAGCCAGTAGACTCAGTAGCATCTTTGAGATTTTTCCCTTGAATGATGTCTGGACATACTGGAGTGCTTTGTCTTTTGGCTAAGACTGCATCGAAACTTTGGGCTGAAGAACTCAGGCTTCTGAATTCAGACTATATTGGACCGATTGGAACATTCTAGCACTTCTGTGGACAAAACCTTTCTAAAGGCTCCAGTGTGTGTGTGTGTGTGTGTGTGTGTGTGTTGATTGACTCACTGACTCACCAAATATTTATAGATCTATTGCTGTGTGCTACAGGGCTGGGCACTCAGTCCATTCTGCTCTTGGAGGCAGACATTATCACAAATGAGTCTGTGGAGAGAGCAGAGTATTTCCAGGGTTCAGTGACCCTAGAAGAAAGATTCTTCCTGAGGTGTGTGGGGCAAGCCTCTCCCTGCAGGCAAACTGCTGATTAGTCTCCAAGCAGGAGCAGGAGTTAAGAAGGCCATGGACAAGACTGACTGTAAAAAGAGAACTATCATTTATCTCAGTGGATACTTGACATGGACTGTATGATGATGTATGTCAGAACTGCTTCGGAACAAAACACTAAGTGTTTTTTAAATAATTAAAAAAAAACACTTTTAGAAGCACAAGAAAATAAAGATATACAATAAATAAATAGCCATGAAATTTTTTTCAAGAAATCCAGCCTTCTCTCACTCCCTCTGTGATGTTGGAAAGGAGGTGATCTCAAACTGGAATACTTTGGGTGTGTTCAACCTGTCGTTCCCTCCAGCCCAGGGTAGCTATGGATCTAGTTCAGCACAGTATCATAAATGTTTTTAAAACACTATGAGATGCTTTAGTTTGTCTTGTAACTCAACGGTGTGGTTTTTGAGTGTGAACTTTGTAAAGGACAGCACCGTGCCTCAAAGTCAAAAGGTCTGCTAGCTATTAAAATAGATCAGTTTTATCCACAGGGCTTATCAAAGCAGGGTAGGAGTTGCCCTGAGTCAGCTGCAAGGGTAGTGTCTAACCAGGCTGTCACAGGTCACCCTTTGTTCAGAGACAGCCACCTGCAAATGGGCTTACTTCCCTCTCCTCTGAAACCATCTCAAAGGGGAGGAGGGAGCCTGTGGGGGTGTGGGGGGGATGATTTCTGTTAACCGATAAACAAAACTCTGAGAGTCGTTCATACACAGCAAAACCAGTTCAAAAAAAAAAAAAAAAAAAAAAAAAAAAAAAAAAGGATCTGCCTTCAAACCAGTTGTGCACTAAAAATAGTTTTATCTATGGCAACCGTGGGAAGATAAAGTGGTTGGAGAATAGGTACAGCCGAAATAGTGACCTTGGGGGATGTGGGGGTGGAATTAAAAAAAAAAAATTAACACGAATGGCTTCATGATTTTGAAAGGAGTTTTGTAATTGAAGGTGAATCCCACAGCATAGGCCTTTGAAGTTAAGTCAGTTGTGTGGCTAGATTGTGAACTTGGAGTGGAAGGCACATGCTGTGCTGCTGTCCTGTAGTCAGGGACTTTGAGCTCAGACCCTGGGCTAGAGCAGGAGGAGATGTGAAGCCTGTAACAGATTCTCTGCAGCACCATGTCCTCTTGATAAGGAGAGACTGTTGGCTGCTTGTAGCTGGCATTGTGGACCCCTAGGTGGCATTAAAAAAAAAAAAAACAAACAAACAAAAACCCAAACCAAATCCAAACAAGGCCTGGGAGAAGCTTGCTTCCTAGCCAGTCTGCCCTTTGGCAGAGGCTTTCTCTCTTAAAACCCAGCACAGGCCTGCCCATCCCCACTCCCTGGCTGCACAGGCCTGCCCATCCCCACTCCCTGGCTGATGCTATACTTGCCAGGGTCTTGTTCCTGCCTTGTTGGTTCAAACTAAGGAATTCCCCTTGACTGGCATGTGAAAGAGACTGACAGGTGTCCCAGCTTCCTCTTCTCAGTGGAGGAAACAGTCTGTATAGTTGTTTCCTGTGCCCTGTGGAATTCAAGGACAGTGTGCAAATAGCTCTACTGTCCTGTAGGATCTGAGGAAGGGACATGGGGATTTGGGGGAAATTCAGCCTCTGAAGGAAGGAAGCTGGTTGGAGCATCCACTGGGGGAGGGGTACAGATTTTCATTGCATCCCAAAAACTGCCTGACTCTTGCTTAGGCTCCTCCTGAGCTGGTTCCTGACAGGCTAGGTGGTAGAGTTTTAGAATTGTGGCATCATGGGGACTTAAGTCAAAAGCCTCTGTCACTAACAGATGACAGAGGCTCAGGAAAACACCAACTGGTTTGTTTGTTTTTGCCTTTTGTCCTTCCATCTTGCCTTGTTCAGTGTAGGGTGGACAGACTTGGGGTTCTGAAGGATACTGAAGAACGCTGGATTTATGGAGCATCCCGCCTGTATTCTGCAGAATGTATGGAACAAGTCCAGCCTTGTTCCTAAGCCACTGCAGAGGCCTAAATGTGGTCTCTGTTGATGTTTCTCTAATGCTGTGCATACACACTAAGAGCTGATTTGGACCTTGGTGTCCCTACCAAGCTTCCTGGTGGCTGGCACACCCTTCCAAGTCAGTGAGCCTCAGTTGCCTGATTGAGTGCAAGAGCTGGCTCACTGGAGCTAAACCTGAGGTACTTCAGTCTGAAGTGCTTCGTCTGTTACCTGCTTTACAGTTTAAAATGGCCCCAGTACTTTTCCAGAATAACAGTGGTGCTTGCCTCTGTCCCTCTTCCGATGAGCCGTGTCTCCTAAATGTCAACCATAGAACGATCTTTTCTAACGTGCAGAATCCAGCCGCCTGGCTCTTCTGCTTCAGGAACCTGTGCAAAGCCAAACTCCACGTTTAATATTCAAGCCCCCAGCCTGACTCTTTTATGTCTTGTCTATCTCTCTACTCTTCCCAGGTATTTCAAATACCTCCCTCTCTGGGGCTTCCTGAGCTGCTTGTTCCCCGCCCCCGACTTTTGTTGCTTCATATTTCTCCCCTAAGGAGAATCGGACTTGCCTTGAACCCTCAGTTCCTCAGCTTGTCCAGCCCACTGTTGTGTGAAGCTATGGTGGCCACTTGAGAAGCTTTAGAGACCTTGGAGGTATGCTCTGTTGATTCAGGGCACCCCACACAAACACAGAGCCCTGAGTTCAAGTCCTAGAAAATGTGTGTTTGTGTATGTATGTATGTGTGTATATATATATATGCATGTATATGTATATGTATATGTATATGTATATGTATATATGCATGCCTACCACCCAGGCATGGTGGCTGTGTGTGCTCAGAAGCTCAGCAATGTCAGCAATGCATGTTCATCATCTCAGCAATAGGGATACAAGGACAAACAGATCAATGTTCTGTTAAATCCAAGAAGGGTGGTACAAGGTATAATAGCAGTCAGGGTCCCAAAGAAACTTCACATCCATTCAGGAAGTGAGAAGTTAAGAGGAGAAGTCTAGCATCCAGCCAGCCCGATGCTCGGTCCTACCTAGGAAGGAAGCAGGTGACAAGTGGGTAGGATGGCCCAGGTAACAAGTTTGATGATTCTGAGAAGGTCTTCAAGTACTCACCTTGCCTCTTCCTCTGCCACAGTTGGAATTTCATTTATTGGGTTAAGTCAGTGATTCTCAACCTTGGTTCTACATAGAGTTACCAGGCAGCATAAAGCCAACTCAGGTTTTGAACCATATGGGACATAGGCTGAAACCATGAACTAGTACTGTGTTTATTGGGGAGTACCCCATGTGATTGTGAGTACAGCTGAGGATGAGAGTGTTTCTCTAAGCATTGCAGATTTCTTGGAAGGGCAGCTATTCTGGGGCAGCCAGCAAGATCCCCTGGGCCTTGCAGATGGCCATCAAGGTGATGGGCTGGGCAGGGGTCCAAGCACTTCTAGATATAGCAGGATCTTTGTGGACATTTATGGACTTAGACTTTATTCTCAGATCTTAGCATTTGGGCACATTCTGTAGCTAGTATGGAAGTGATCCAGAGAGAGCTGAGAGAGCAAGGGAGGCCCCTGCCTTCCTATTGGTAGATTTTATGAGGCTGCAGCCCTGACATGAAAAAGAAAGGTCCCTTCCCATGGTGAGAGTGGAGGCTAGATGCTGCTGCTCAGACAGATCTGACCTGATCTGTTTTGAATATCTCTGAGCTAAGAATGGATTTCACCATGGCCTACAAAGTCTGAATAGTTCTCATCTAGCCCTTTACCTAAAAACATTGACACCTCCCACCCCAATATAGATAATGAAGCTACAAGTTCAGGGTCATAACAATCCTTATCTAGATGGTGTGTGCCCCATTCTCACTTGGTCTGGCATGTAGGTTCCATAGGTTGGATACATTTGTGTTGAGCAGGGAGGGGAGACCACACCCCTCCTTCAGCCACACCCACAGAGGCCACACCTGGTGTTTTGAAGGGCAGCTTGGCAGGAGGCCACAGTAGGAGTGGACCTGACCTGAGGGAGACATAAATGCGTTTGGTTTATTTCCTTAGGGAAATCCAGTTTGCAAACTGATTAGCAAACTCCTGTTACCACCCTGGGTCATCTTTTCTACCCCCTGAGATAGATTTCCCTTCCCCCTTGGGTGAACCCCAGTTTCAGAAGCATAGAACAGAAAGATGGGTGAAACCCCAGAGTGTCTTTAGATGAAGACCTCTGCCTCCACCAAAGGGGTCACAGAGAGCCCCAGAGTCCCTCTGTGTCCTGAGCTATAAACAGAGGCTTGATTATACTCTGTGTGTGTGAAGGAGACCTGAATGCTAGCTGTTTTCTCCCTTGCTTTCCCTCCCAGGAGGGTGACTTTGAAGACAGTGGGAGAATCTCTAAGGAGTTTCAGGTATGGTCTCCTTTGTTTGAGTTCACTCTCTCAAACAAACCCAACCCAACCACACTGATACCCTGCTAGGCCCTGGAAAGGCTATAAAAGCCAACCTGGTAAAACACTTGCCTGATCTCAACCTGTGCCTTTCCCTTCCATCATTTTGTAGTGGAGAGAGTATTAGGAGAAACTTCATTATTCAGATGAATTGTTGAAGTCATGTTTCAGTGTTAGTCTCTTTATCTGTTACCTGTCGACTGGAAGAGTTCCACCCTTAACTCTCTGTTTATGTTTATCTCACCTGCTGATCAAATAGCTCAGGTTGCATGTAACATGTCAATCTCTGGACATGTCAACATTGATCTATACCTGAGCTACCTTGGAATGCCTGAGAGATGTCTGTTGTTCAGTGATGGATAATGATGAATTTCTGAGACCCACAGACCTCAAAAGGACAGCACTATCCTTTTATACCCAGCTCGCATGGCATCACGTCTAGATGGTGCCTTTCTCTTAGAATCCCACTTCTGGTTAAGATTAAGGTTCTGCTTCCTTTAACCCAATAGTAAGAAACTTACAGAATTCTTAACATGTGCCAGAGACTGCTCAAAGCTCTTAACATATCAGCAAAATTAGCCTTCACACTTGAAAGAGAAAGTTGTTTTACAACTAAGGTAACTGAAGCACTGAGGATGAAGCCACTTTCTAAAGTTTCATAGCTAGTGTCAAAACCCATATTATAACCTAAGAAATGCAAACCCCATGCTTTAACCTTCAAGCTACCCTGCTTCTCAGTACCATACATTGTCTATGCCTACCATTGTTTCATGTAGCCTTATTTGAGCATATTAGTAGCTTACAAGCTCCTTGGGGGTACAGCAGCTTCTTTGTCATCATGGTCCCTTTCTATCCCTTTAATAGTACTTTACAAGTCATAGGAACTCATCCATCAAGGAATGGAGCACGGTGAGCTGGTGAGACAGCAATGGTTTGTGAGCTGTAGTTTTCCACACTGTTCAGACCTCATGGGCTTAGCCGGCTCCTGAGAGGATCCTTGGGTATAAACTGTACTACCTTTGAGCACTGTTTAGCCTGGGAAAACCCTGGGAGTTGTGAGTTTCAGGAAGCCATCATGATTAGCATCATAAAATGCTGAGATAAGCCATGTTGGGTTGATGTTACTCAGGGGAGATTCTGCCCCAGGAAGATGGGTTGAGGGAGGTGCACCCTGCCCAGTCACCCTAGTGTACAGGGTTCAGGGGTCATGTTCCTTACCAGAGCTTTTATTAGGAATTCAGAATACCTCCTAGGCCTCTAGCATGCTTCATTTGCTATTGCTGAAGCTATTGGATTTAGGAAGAATTATCAACCCCTCCACACATATTCTCTTTTAATTTTCCTTATTGTTATTACTATAATTGTGTATGTGTGTGTGCACTCTTGTACATAAATGAGGAGGTCAGAAGAGAGTGTGCATCTGGTGCCCTTCTCTATCACCCTCCACCTATTTCTTTGAGGCAGAATCTCTCCTCAAATCTGGGGTTCAGGTTTTTCAGCTATGCTGCAAGCACCAGATGCACACTCTCTTCTGACCTCCTCATTTATGTACAAGAGTGCACACATACATACACACACACACACACACACACACACAATTATAGTAATAACAATAATAAAAGTTAAAAGGGAATATGTGTGGAGGGCGTGCTAATTCATCCTAAATTGGATAGCTTCAGCAACAGTAAGTCTCCACTTCCTCAGAGCTAGAGTTACAAGTCTGGGTGGAATGCTTAGCTTGTTTCATGGCTGCTGCTAGGAACTGAACTTTGGTCTTCTTGATTGGGGAAAAATGCTTTTAATCAATGAGCCACCACACTACTTCCATTATTATTTTAATTTAAAAACTGCTTGAAACAGTTGTAATCAACACAGAAATCCACAGCCCACCCACAAACTTTTTTTTTTTAATGATAAACAACATTAACAGTGTGGTTCCTGAGGGGTGTATTTCTCCCCTTTAAATCTACATGAATTATAAGGAAGTGTTTAAAAGCAAAATGGAGTTAGTCTTAACATTTTGTTCTGCAACTTTCTTTCTATTTTGTTTTGTTTTGCTTTGTTTTGTTTTTAAGACAGAGTCTCTCTGTGTAGCCCTGGCTGTCCTGGAACTCATTCTGTAGACCAGGCTGGACTCCAACTCACAGAGATCCACCTGCCTCTGCCTCTGCCTCTCAAGTGCTGTGATTAAAGTTGTATGCCAGCACTGCCCAGCAAACAACCTTCTTTTATCATAACAAATATGTATTTGCTAGGGAGGCATGTGATCCTGCTCCAAGCTGGGATTAAGTTGCTTGTGTACCATCAATAGTGGGTCAGCATCTATTAAGAATACCTGTGCTCTTTAATATTTCCATCAAAGCCCTTTATTGATGAGAGCAGATGCTTTGCATAGGACCCGAGGGTGTAGCCCCAGGTATCTCCTGCTATAGCCAAAAAGCTTTGAAGCCAAATCTTTTATCTTGCAGGCTCTTTTCATTTTTATGTGTTGTGTTTACTGTTGACTTTGTGCATGTCTTGGTCTTGGTAGGCATGGCTGAAACAACCCAGCCCAGTGGTCATGGTATAGCTGCCAACGGTGGGAACTGTGTGGAGGAATGTCAGAGTTCTGGGAGGGCCAGTGGAGAATGGGTGCAACTGTGGTGAAGGGCCATCTCACTTGTGGGTGAATTAATGCATAAAGTTTTTTTCTTGAAAATGATGGCCATTAGGGAATGCCTCTCTAGGATCCTCCAGCCAGTGAAAAGGCATTGTTTACCTTCTAATGCTGCAAATTCCATTGACCATATAGTTTCCATGGAAACAAGGGTCAGGAAGCCAAGTGGACCTGTTTTGTTCTGGAGCATAGGTTGAGAACACAGTGATACTATCTCGATATTAATAAAAATTAATATTTTACCCCTTTACCTGGGCTGGGGAGGCCACTCAGCCAGCAAAGCACTTGCTAAGCAAGTGTGAGGACCTGGGTCTGAATCCACAGAACCCACTTCCGGACTGAAATCTCAGCATTCCTACAAATTCCTGGAAGCTCACAGGCCTGCGAGTCTGGCATGTGCAGCAGCAAACAGCCAAGATGCTCTGCTGCAAGCATGTCACCATACTGTGCCAGCACTAAGGGCCCTGTGGTTGATCTATGTGACCTCGTCCTTCTTTTGCATGGATATGTAGTCCTTGAAGAGAATTAGTGACTGGCTTCTTTGCAAGAAGCTTTAGAAAGCCTGATGCCTGGTCTGGCACATCAAGGGCTGACATCTGAGGCTGTTCTCTGACTTACACATAAGTATGGCATGTGTGTGTTCATACTTTTATACTTAAATGTGTGCATGTACACACACACACACACACACACACACTCAACCTTAACATCTATAGAGGCATGCTTTCCTTTAATCTCATCTTACACTAAGCTTTAATGCTTCTTTTGTGTTTAATGTTAAGAGGAATGGTGCAGTTTAGTCTTTCTCTCATTGGATTGGCTTGGCTTGGTTTTGCAGTCCTGAGCTTGAACCTAGGGCCTCCTGTGTGCTAGATCAGAAATTTACCATTAAGACAACACTCCCAGTGCTGGCCTTTTGGAAACTACTTGAGAACCTTTATTTGTGTATGTATACATATATGTATACATGAATATATATATATATATATATATATATATATATATATATATATAGTATATATGTGTATATGCATATGTATCTGTACATATTTCATTTGATTTTGAGACAGCATCTCACTATGTAGCCCTGGCTGTCCTGGAACTCACTATGTAGCCATGGCTGTCCTGGAACTCACTATGTAGCCCTGGCTGTCCTGAAACTCACAGGGATCTGACTGCCTCTGCCTCCCAAGTGCTGGGATTAAAGGTGTGCATCTCTATGCCTAGCCTTTATTCCAGTATTTCAGTGATCTTTATCTGCAGCTTTGAGAACCAGACAGGAGGCCTCAGAAGTCAGTACAGGTGTACAGTCACTGTGTAGCTAATGAAACTCCGATGTTATTACCTTGGCAATTAAGCTCTTGGTCCCCTGGCCTTTTCTACTAAGTCTCTTTTAATTTTTAGCAAATGTGAAACAACTTTGGCTTTTTCTTCTTCTTTTCCTTTCAATTCTAAACTACTTAAAACATTACGTTTTTCAACCTAGCAGTTTTTAAGTGTAGAGGTTGGTGGCTTTTAGTGCATCAACAGTACTGTGGCTCCATTGCCACTGTCAATTCTCCCATCTTCTCAAACTGAAAGTCTACACCCAGTAAAAGCCAACAAGCCGTTCTCTGTCTCCTTAGCTCCTGGCAGCACCCTCTACTCCCTGTCTTGGTGTGACTGGTCTAGATACATCATATGGAAGAATTGCTTTGGTCTTATGTGCTTGCCTTATTTCAGGTAGTTTGTCTTCAAGGTTCATCCGTGATACCATGTATCAGAGTTGCCTTCCTTTCAAAGGCTGAGTAACGGTCCAACCATGATACAATGTATCAGAATTGCCTTTCTTTTCAAACGCTGAATAACGCTTTGTTGTAGTATGCACTTGGCTCCTCCATCTGGCAATAGACATCTAAATCACTTCTACTTATTAAGAATAATGAACATGACTAGAGAATCTTTGTGATTGGGCTGATGAGCGGGGTCAGCAGATAAAGGCACCTGTCACACAGGCCCGGTGACCTGAGTTTGATCTCCAGGACCCACACAGAGGTGAAAAGAGAAAAGGGATTCCACAGAGCTATCCTCTGCCCTGCCCCCTGCATGCCGTGGCATGCACACCTGTGCACACACAGTATCTGGAAGAAAAACCTTGTCATTAACATGTCCATGTCTGTTGTAGGAAAGTTAAATACATAGGCTAGAAAAGTAGGAAATACCTCCTATCTCTTCACTGGAAATGTAGACGAGAGGAAATCTAGACAATTTAGAATTTAGACAATAGGTAACTGCATTATAGATTTTGGCTTCTATCTCTCCAGTGGAATTTTGGCTTTTGTGAGTGAGATGAGATCATTTTAGGCCTTTGTTTGTTTGTTTGTTTGTTTTGGTTTTTCCATTTAGAAATGTTTGAAATCTCTGAGCTTATTTAATAGCTCCTTATTTGAGCAGCTGGATGCTGGTGGGCACTCGTACCAAGCCATGCTGGTCTTGGCATGTTGGTGTCCTTCCAGTGTTATCAGGATGGTACAATGCGCCCGTTACTGTGCAACAGGCAGAGGGCCAGCCCTGGGTCTTTCTGCCACCAACATTTATCCTAATTGGACTTTCCTCTCCACCTCTTTTAGGCAAATGTCTGCAGACTGCGGCTGACTGTGCCCCCTGAGAATCCAGTGCCACAGCAAACAGAAAAGAAGATTGAGAGGAAAGATCAGGTGAGCCATCTCTGAGCCAGGGCCTGTGGTTGGTCTTGTGCATTAATGTGTTCTTTTCCATCCCTCACCAAGTTATGTGCTGGCCCTGATTAAAAGGTCCTCAGCCCTCCACACTGCTCCCTCAACTGCCCGTGTAGCTTGGGCCCCCGCCCTTGTTTCCTGGGGGAACCCTGTTTTGGCTCTGTGTAGCCTCCTGGCTGTGGGGACACTGGACTTAGCGACAGGTGATGTGGCAGGGAAAGTGGTTTTTCCTGGAATAGCCCATGCGGTGGAGTCAAAGGGCCTTTTATGAATTGTAGAGACTGGAGCAACAGGTTGGAGGCCTGGCTCCAGCTGTCAGGAAGAGCCCAGCGGGCAGCTGAGCATGATTTTGGCTGGGTATCAGAGGCTTCTGCAAGCATTTTGTGTCATCTCTGAACAGAGTGCTGGCACTGGACAGACGAGCATGACCTTACCTTTGGTTTAGAGGGAGTTTTTCAGGCAGAACGGGTATATAAATAAACAATGGGGATGGCATGTCCCATGTGTTCCCATCTGGGAACATAGAGATGGCGCTATGTGACTCTGGCAGGTGGCAGAAGTTGAGGCTTAACAAGTAAATGGGAGGACCTGCTTACCTCTCCACCTGTGGACACCATTTTTCTCATTCCTAAGCAATGACTGGCACCTGGCAAATTTCGTCCCCTAGGATTCCAGTGGTGAGCACAGCAGTAAGCAAGGCGATGGCTGTCACCCACACAGCATATATTCCAGTGGGCTGAGAATGAAAGAAAACAAAATAATGATGTGCTTTACTGGAGGGACAGCGTGGGAGAAAGCGATGGGCATGCCGGAGACTGGGAAGGCCTTCTGGTGGACAGTTTACATGAACATAAAATGAAATAATAGGTTATAAATTTCATGGGTAGAATTATGAGATTGTGACTTCTTGAAATGCAACCTTCACTTTTGACTTAATCAGCAATGAACCATAAAAAAGGAAGCCTCTTGTAGACCAATAAGAGGCTGATACTGCCCCAGGGTTATTCTTTTCCTGTGACACTCTTCTCCTCACTTGTTGTGTGTGTGCGCATGTGTGTGTGTGTGCTTATGTATGTCCATGTATGTCCGTCTGTGTTTGCAGTGGCCAAAAGTGAACATTGAGTATCTTTCTCATTGCCATCTCTCTAGCCTACTTTTTTCTTTTTCAGATAGGGTCTATGGCTGTCTTGGAACTCAATATGTAGAACGATCTGGCCTCAAACTCACAAAGATCTTGTCTGCTTCTGGCTCCGGTGTGCCGGGATTAAAGGCATGCCCTATTATACCAGGCCTCATTTCTTGATATGGGGTCTCTCACGGAACCCAAAGCTTACCAATTTATCATGGATCTCCCGGGATTTTTGTCTCTCCTCCCTCTCATCCCTCTTTTGCTTGTTTATTTAATGGGGTTGCTGACCCAAACTCAGATCCTCATGATTTGCAGCAAGTCCTTTAACAGCTGAGCCATCTCCCCAGTCCCTCTTTCTTCACTTTCTACCAAAGATGACAAGTTACAGGAGCTGATGCAAACGGCAAGTGACAGGCAGAGGAAGTGGGGAGGAAGGAAGATGGAGTTATAGCCAGAGAGTCGTGAGAGAATGGAAACTCTGTGAACTGCTCCGAAGGAGAGGGAGTGCCTCACCAACAGTACCTGGAAGGATAATCCAGGAGGTGGGGAGGACACGCTAGACCTGAGACACCTGGTTCTGGAAATCCAGATAGCACCAGGAAGGGCCTAGCCAAGGCTTTAGGAACTGGTTTTATTTTTTATTAATTTTTTGTTTTTGTTTTTATTTTATGTGTATAGGTGCTTTGCCTGTATGTATGTCTGTGTACCACATGTATGGTCCGTGGAGGCTAGAAGAGGGTCAGGTCCCTGGAACTGGAGTTACAAATGGTTGTGAGGTGCCCCGGGGGTGCTGGGAATCTAACCTGGGTCCTCAGGAAGAGCAGAAGATGCTGTTAACCACAAAGTCACTGTTCCAGTCCTGACAGCTCTTCTGGTTAAAATGGACATAGCCTGAACACCAAAAAGACTTAAGATTTGTACAAGTTAAATAGCCCCACTCTTTTTTTTTTTCTCTTTTTGAGACATTGTTTCTCTGTGTAACAGTCCAGCTGTCCTGGAATTCACTTTGTAGATCAGTTTAACCTCAAACTCACAGAGATCCACTTGCCTCTGCCTCCTGAGTGCTGGGATTAAAGGTGTGCACCACCAGTGCCTAAATTGCCCCAATCTTATGAGCCTCTTCATGAGTTGGATTTGGGGACATTTGGGATTTTGAATTTTGGCAGATATATATGTATGTGTGTGTGTGTGTGTATGTATGTATGAATATGCATAACTTGTAAAGTCTGTACAAATATTCTCAACCAAGTGTAAACAACTCCAACATCTGAAGCTCTTCTGGTCCCAAGCATTTTGGAGATAAAGGACACTCAATCTAAAAAGATTATGATATATTGAATAATAATAAAAATCTACAACACTAGTGGGAACCAGAGAGGCATAGAGGGAAGGGGGAGGGGGAAAGGCTTGTTATAGAACACTAATTAACCTAGAAAATGTTTAGAATTTCCAGATAGGCTCATCAATGGCTAAGAAACTAGTTAGTTAAATATTATCACTGAATAAGGCATTTACCTGGTTTTAAAAGTATATCCTCTAAAGAAACAGCAGATCTTAAAGCAGAGTAAAATTTCAACCCGGTGACCCAACCCAGAATTACCAGCAGATGACAACCCTGTTAGGGGACTTCTGAAGTGAAGATATTAAGATTCTGAAGTGATTAAGAGCTACACGCAATACCCGGGTAATCTCCAGACTGAACTGCGTAACTGAATTAATTACAAGGACACAAAAGGTCCAAATCTCAGGACATTCTATAGAACAATTGGCCTGAATGCCTCCCATGAATTTGATATTAAAAGCAAGATGAATTTCTCTTGTTGGAAAGATAAAGACACCAAACACGAAATGTTATTGAGCGAACTTTGGTTAGATCTTGGCCCAAAAAAACTTGTAACAGACATGTTGATATACTTGTCAAATTTAGAAGATGAGCCATATGTTAGCTATTGAATGAATTTTGTTTGTATGCATGTGAAATATGATCGAAGATTTCTTTCATAGCTTTCTTTCATAGCTATGGACGTATATGCTTGGAAGTTACATCCGTGATGTTTTTCATTACTGTAGTAAAAACTAACAAAAACACCTCGAGGAGGGAAGTGTTTGCTTTGGGCCAGTAGTTTGAAGGTACAGCCCGTGGTGGGGCAGAAGCCATGGCGGTAGGAACCCGAGGCAGCAGGCAGGAAGTACATTTACAGGCAGGAAGAAGGGAGAGATGGAAGCTGCATCTCAACCTCCTTTCTCCTCTTTATTCAGCCCATGGGATGGTGCCATACAGAGTCAGGATGGGGATTTTTACCTCAGTTTACCCAATCTAGAAGCTCCCTCACAGATGTACCTAGTACTTGATGTCCTAGGTGATCTTAGATCCTGTCAAATTGACTGTCAGTATTAACCATTGCAGTGCCAAAGCTCATAACACCAGCGAGAGCAAGGGACAGTGAGGCTTCAGCTGCGGGGCTCTTGTGATGACCAGGATTGAATGGAGTCCTCGTGTTGAGGGGACATCATCTCCTTCCCTTTGTGTCCTTCCTCTCACTGAGAAAGTTTGAGGAAGAAGCAAAGTCCAGACTGAGTGACAGTCCCAGGGCTTGGTGGTTGTGTCTATATACATGGTAGAGTCACAGGGAATGAGATATTTCTGAGATGAGCAATGGGGGAAGGGCACCCT
This sequence comes from Mus pahari, assembly GCF_900095145.1. Taxonomy (NCBI): domain Eukaryota; kingdom Metazoa; phylum Chordata; class Mammalia; order Rodentia; family Muridae; genus Mus; species Mus pahari. The sequence goes on along the minus strand of NC_034599.1, from coordinate 66,453,239 downwards.
GGAATGGCTGTTCTCATAGAAGAGCCAAACATTCCCAAGGAAAGAGCTGGAATGCTTATCTGCGGATCGTACTCAAGTTATGCACCCATCTTTCATCTTGAAGAATGCTTTCCAGATTGGTTAAGGCAATGACTTTTTTTTCTTTTATTGTAACAAAACATCATGCATTACTTTTATTCACAGAAAGAAAAAGTGTCAAAAGTTAAAATGAGGGCTGGTGAGATGACTCAGTGGTTAAGAGTGCTGACTGCTCTTCCACAGGTCCTGAGTTCAATTCCCAGCAACCATATGGTGGCTCACAACCATCTGTAATGGGATCTGATGCCCTCTTCTGGTGTGTTTGAAGACAGCTACAGTGTACTCATATACGTAAAGTAAATAAATCTTTTTTTAAAAAAAGTTAAAATGAAAATTACACAGAGTTTTATGCAAATCGCTAAGGACACATGGACATTATCATTTTATCGGAGCTCACATGTGTATTGCTATAACTTGCACTAGAGGTTAGAGGAAGATTTTTTTTTTTTTATGGCAGATACTCATTCAGCAGGAACAATCCATTTGGGGAGAAAAAGTTCATGACAGAAGATACCTGTTGTATATTTCACCACAATAATCTCAACTCCATATTGATTACAATTAGATGGAAAGGACATTTACACTCTGAGCAGTCAGCAGAGCTCTCTTTTACAAGAGTCCACCGGGTGGAGGGTGGAGAGGATTGGTGAGATGGTCCAGCTGGCAAAGCCCTTCCACAAAGTCTGACAGTCTGAGTTTGGTCCTAGGCACCTATGTGGTAGAAGGTGATCTGAGCTCTCAAAATGTCCTCTTTTTTTTTCCTATGTGTACATCATGGCATGTGCGTGCTTCCATACATACACACACATATGCATTAAATACATATTTAAACATTTAAAGGAAATGACAAATGAAAGAATCCAGATTCGACACCCTTGAAAAGCCACGGAACAGCTCTCTACTTTAATAGAAAGCATCCTTGCTGGGAGATGACATCCAATAAAGGAGGAAGACAAACAAGGGGAATGACCCCGCTTCAGAGCTGAGTCACGTAAGAGTGATGTCACCTAAGAGTGATGTAAGCTAAGCTGTTGGACTAGGAAAAGGGCACGCCACTCTTTCAATGGTGTCATTGCTAACTGCCTTAGTAATCAGGAAGACTGTATAAGTCTAATCATTTTGGGCTGAGTTTTATCACCCACTCTAAGTTCAAGTATAGGCTTTTAGATTTGTTTACCTTTTTTCTTAAGAGATACTCCCTCACATTTCCCTGGGCAAAGTGGCTACTCTTCTTCAACATCACTGAGAAGATTAGAAGAGCCCCAGCCTTCACAAATGTTACTGTTAGGAGCAGTTTGTCAGTTGACAAAGGGGGATGCTAAGAATAATGATTATTTTAAAAACCTCAACATTAGCCACACACACACACACACACACACACACACACACACACACACACACACACTTAGGAACAACCAGGCTCAGAGGAGCACAGGAGCTGTGCACCTTGATGCGTCCTGCACTGGGCTCCGGTGTGGTGAGGTCCTAGGTGTCTGTACCAATCTGTTGACTCTCACTGTAGAACTGGGATAGAGAGGAGGGCGAGGCTGGCTGTTTCCCCAGGACTGAAGCTCTTGGGTGGTGGCAGCATCCAAAGGTTCTAGTGGCAGCAGGGAAGCTAGTGTCTGACACTGTGTCCTGGCTGAATTCCTGGGCTTGAGTCACTGGGAGCAGGGTTCACATACCAACCAGGGTTCCCTGGAGGAGGTACTTCTGATGGGGTTGCAATGTGTCTGCCCCTCCCTGGGAGCCACAAAATTGCAAGGTTGCCCACATTCTGGATGATCTTCCCAGCTCAATGACTTTGGTTCCTTTGAAAGAGAATCCACAATTTGCCAAGCCAGGGATTAGGGCTGGATAGGACACGGAAGTCTGAAGATATCAAGTGGCCTGACTGACTTCTAATGACGTGAAACTTCCCAGAGGATTTCTGGGCCATTAGAGCTACAGCTACCTAAGGGCAGCAGGGCCGGGTCACTGACACTGGCACAGCAGTTGCCAGTGGACAGCTGGCCAGATACAGACCCACTGCCTGCTGCCTATTCTCCTGTCTGTTCTTGGTTCATCATAGAGAGGAATTCTTCACAGCTCAGAAGAATTGAAGAGGGCATTTTGCCCTGTCGAATGGGAGTGTGTTGGGAGGATGCTCAAGGCAGGTTCAATAGTCAGTACTTTTCCTGGAGTTGTGGGACGGTGGGATGTATTGGAGAGGCTTCCTAACCTTAGAGGAGATCAACCTTAGCACTTAAGTTAAAATGCTGTGCATGGACATAGAGATTTGTAGTCACGGTGCTGGGGAGGCAGAGACTGGTGGGTCCCTGGAGTTTGCTGTCCAGCCAGTCCAACCTAATTGGCAAGCTCTAGGTCAAAAAGAAAACTTTTCTCAAAGGTAGTAGACAGTGTTCTTGAGGGTGACACATGAGGTCATTCTCTGGCCTCTGCACACATATGTGTGTGCCTCCCCAATATATGAACATGAACACTTTTAAAAATAAAGTAAGCCGGGTGGTGGTAGTGCATGCCTTTAATCCCAGCACTCCAGAGGCAGAGGCAGGTGGATCTCTGTGAGTTCCAAGCCTGCCTGGTCTACAGAGTGAGTTCTAGGATAGCCAGGGCTACACAGAGAAACCCTGTCTCGAAAAAACCCTAAATAAATAATAAGTAGTAAATGAGTTGTCATAGTGTTCTCCTCAGCATCTGGCCTGAGAGGTGTTCTAGGGAGGCATGACCTGATCTATGGGGATAGAAGGTGAAAGATGGTGATACTATCTCTCCAGAGACCATGAGACTGTTGTGATTCTGCTCCCATGTGACATCACTGGTTGGGCCCTGCCAGCTCACCCTCGTGGGCTTCATCCACCTAAACCCAGCCCAGTGAGCCCCCTGTATCTCCTGTGTACCTGGCATATCCTCCCTCCTCAGAACCTCTGCTGAGGTTCGTTTTCAAGCTTGCAGTGTCTTCTTAGCTGTCTGTATTTACCCAGACCTCCGGTCCCTCCGGGCTCAACAAATGGTTCGCTTCTCCACTGAGACCTTCTCTGTCTGTCCTGTGCTGCCATGACCAGGCTTCCCTCAAGCTCCAGGTCCCCGCCTGCCCTTCTTGTTTTACCTGTAGTGTTCTTAGCAAAGAAATGCCATGGGAATGGATAGACGTTTCTGTAAATATTTGGGTGTGAAAATGACATCGAGTCAGCGTAGAAACACACAGAGCAAGAAGGCGTTGGCTATTCTGCCCCTGTAGAGCCTTGCTGCCTACACACAGTAGGTGCTCGGGGACTACGATGATCAGTTTCAGGATAATTTCAGAAGTTTCTATAACAACACTGTAAACTACATGGGCTAACAATAGCATTTTGTTGTTGCCTACTTCTGAGGACTAGAAGCCTGGGATGGAGGCAGGCCCACATTCCCTGTGGAGGCTCAGAGGCAGAGCCCTTCTTTAAACTCATACAACGTCTGGTGGCTCTGGTCAGTAGTCCTTGTCTCCTGGCTGTGTGATTGCTGTCTTCACAGATGGAGCTCTTCCTGTGAGCGCATCCTTGTCTGGCTAAATTCCCTCCTTTTTGTAAGAACCCTGGTGATAATGGAGTCGAGCTTACTTTAACAATCCCCTTTTAAGGTCAGATTTTAAGTTACTAGCAGTTAAGACCCCAGCATATTTTTTATTGGGAAGTGACACAGTTCAACCCATGGCAAGTTTTTTTAAAATTGTGTGAGCAATTCAGGTGGATTAGTTTTTTTTTTTTTTTTTTTTTTTTTTTTTTTTTGCTTTTTTGCTTGTCTTTTTGTTTCTTTCATGTAGCTGAGGCTGGCTTTGAACTCTTGGTCCTCTTGCCCCTACCACCCCAGGGCTGGGATTACAGGTATGTGCCACAGATTCTGGCTTTTTCTTTGTATACTGAACATAGTAATGTGGAAGAAGGGATGATCACAGATTTCATTTGATCACAGATTTCATTCAAAGGAATTGATCAATGTGGAATGCTTTTAAATGTGGCTAAACTTTGGGAATAATATTGGTAGTAGATCATTTTGAAGTTAAATAATGGCATCTATCATTCTCAAAGAACTCTGTAATTCTCTGAAGGTCTGTATCCATATTTCTGCCCAAATCTGTAATCCTGTGAGTGAACACACACACACACACAATGGAGGGAGGGAGAGAGGAAGGAGAGAGGAGGGCTGTACACACACACACACACACAGAGGGAGAGAGAGAGAGAGAGAGAGAGAGAGAGAGAGAGAGAGAGAGAGAGAGAGAGAACGAACCAATATTAGCTATGACAGATCTACCATGTTGAACCAGAATGTAGCTGCAGTCTTGGAGCTGGTTGGAGCTGGTTCTGTGATCATCATGAGCAAGTCTTGTGCATATAATAGACTAGCTAGAAGAGACAGTGCTATGAGAAGCTACTAACACACAGGAAGGAGATTGTGCTACTTTATTCTGTTTTGAGACTTTGAGAAGCTAAGTGAGGGAGAGTGGCTGTGCGTGTGGGTGCAGAGTCCAGGACTTCTGGAGCCGTAGTGTGTCAGAGGAGGAAACCCTCGCCAGCAGATTTTATAGCCCCTTTCCTTTAAAAGCCTGGATGAGCAAGCCTGCTGGTTCTTGCCCTCGGAGAGCCTGTTTATACAACATCCTGGCTGTTGCCAGGTGAGTGGGTGAACTGCCATGATTCACGGCTGCAGCTGGGGCTGGGCTGCCTCTGTGACTGTGCAGAGGCTGTGTCTGCGTCTCAGCAAACAGGCGTGAGGCGCTGGTCCTGGAGCCTCCACTAACCTCTGCAGGGCCTATCTCAAGCCCTCTTGAAGGCACCCAGGTCCCTCTTCTAGAACAAAAGAATATTCACCCTTCCCCCCACTCCCCAACTCTGGAACTCTCTATTCACATTGAAACACTTATATAAGATAATGTCAGAGCAGTGTGTCAAAGGAGGGACTATGTTATTCTTGAGATTGATACCTGAGGTTGTCCTCTTGGGCCTCGACATGTGTATATACTCATACACACACACACACACACACACTATATATATATATATATATATATATATATATATATACACTATATATATATATATATATATAAAACTATAACATAATATATATACACACACATATACTGACCTGCACCCACATGTGTGCCTGCCAACATATGAACACATGTATGTACACACATGCCATCCTCTCTGAGTTTATTGAATTGAATGTCTGTCTATGCTGTGAAAAAGGCGCACTCCCTTCCTTTGTGGAGTTTGTTGTGCAGTCAGATCGCATCCTCTAACTTAAGAGGTGAAAAACCTAGTCCCCCATCACTAGCCTAACTAATCCAATGGCCAGCGAATTCCTCAGGTGGTCATATAGAATTCTGGGCTGGGTTACTTTTTGTGACTTCTCACCCTTTTCCAACCCAGGGAAAACAGCTGCAGCCAGAGCCTGAGGTAAGTGCTCCTGAGCTGGGAGTGCTCCTGAGAAGTCATGGGTCACATGACCTGAGAAGTTCCGGGTCACATGACTTGAAAAGTCACGGGTCACATGACCTCTTCCTGTGTGTGGCTGTTTGCACCTGTCTTAGTCCTGATCTGTTTTATGTGGGGTTTAGAGAATTTTGTGATTTTTCTCGGTTCCCTACTATGGCACGAACCGTCTTTTCCTCTCAACACTTGCAGGACCTTAGTTTTCAAGGAGATTTGCTTGGCATTGTTCATTTCATATTCATAATATTTTCATATCATTCATCACAGGTCATATTCATAATGGGTTCATAACATTAATAATAGGTCTGGAAAACACATATTCTTTTTAAAAAAGAGTTGACTTATTTTTAAGGTGTGTGTGTGTGTGTGATTGTGTGTGTGTGTTCACATGGATGGATACTGGTGCCCTTGGGATCAGAAGAGAGCATCCAGTTCCCTAGAGCTAAGATACAGGTGGTAATGAGCTGCCCCGTGTGGGTGAGTGCTGGGAGCTCAACCTGGCTCCTCTAACATAGTGTGTGCTCTTAACCACAGAGCCACCTCTCCAGCCTAAACATATGTTACATGTTTTGTTTTCTACATCTATTTTCCATCCACACATTCTCTTTGTGTCTCTGTCTCCATCATCTTTCTCTCCCTCTCTCTGTGCGATGATGCATGGGTAGCGGTCAGAGGACAAGCTGCAGGAGCCGACTTTTTCCTTCCACCATATGGATTCCAGGAATACTCAGGATTTCAGGATAAGTAGCAAGCACCTTTCCCAGCTGAGCCATCTTGCCAGCCTCCATATGTAATTTAAAACTTGATTTTTAAAAGATACAAAGCAGTGTTCTAAAGCTTCAAATAATCTTTTAACTGTGGAGAGTTTGACAGTTATACCAAAGGAGTATGTGCTTCTAGCCTTTGCCTCAACCTCAACAGCCCTCCCCACATGGTCAGCCCCCCCCCCCCCCACTCAGTGCCCCCTCCACCCATGGTCAGGGCTCCCCTCCCCTCCTGGTCAATGGTGCTTCATCTAAAGTCTACATCCTGTCCACTCCCTTCACCTGTGTACGGAAATAAATATGTCATAAATACTTCAATATGCTTCTCTCAGTGATAAACACTGCCTTTTAATATTGCCACAATGCTTTTATCATGCCAAAAAGTAATATTCATTTTAGCAATATTTTAAGAGGAGGGAAAAATGAACTATAAGCAATTGCAAACCTACTAGCTCTTATTTTTTCTGTGTTCTCTTATTTTGTTTTGTTGTATTTTGTTTTTTTGACCTTGAGCATGTTGTTATTTTCTAAACATCTGTGCTGGGACTTTTTTGTATTTCATGTTGTGGTTGAGGCTCTGGGCTCTGGTCTGTCCCTTGCTCTAAGGAACAAAGGGTGTTTCCTTCAGCTAGACTATATTCCAATGTTTGAGAAGATTTCCAGAGCCTCTTCATGCTTCTAAAGCTCCATTCAATAAATATTTGCTGAGAGTCACAATCTGTCCATCACTGCTGGCTGTTGCAGTTAAGACTGAGAAAGAAGGCAGATGGGGCGTGGTCATCTCAGGACTGGTGGCTGCCGGGGGGAGGGGGGGAGCAGGCCTCTTATCCTAAGGACACCTGCAGTCACTCATGCATGGCTGTCATCACGGGGAGAATGGGCATGAGGAGGCCTAACAGTTCTGAAGGGTCGAGGCAGTCATCACTCTGGAGGAAGAGATATCTCAGCCTAGCAGTGTGGCAGAGGGAGGAGTCTTGTGAATGGCATGAGTCAAAAAGGAGTTGGTAGAAGAACAGAAGGGGGGCCATGAGGAAGGATGGAGGTAGGGTGGGGTACTGAAGAGGAACCCTGGTTCTGGCATGTGAAGGCTGGGCTCCTGGCTTCCCTGTCTGCTAGAAACTCTGGGATGCCACATAGCCACGTCAAGTCCAACTCCCTGCTGACTCTTCACTGCTGGGAGGCAGTGTGGTTGGAGAAGGTCACATACGGAAAGACAGACAGGAGCCTGAATGCTCACCCCGGATGAACCAACATTTACACAGTAGAGCTGTGGGGACTAAAGGAAGTACCATGTAATAAAAATCACTGGGCAGCACATGTTTTCCTCCGTCTCTTTCTTCACACATGCCCTGCTGGCCTTTCCCTGTGTGGCCCAGCGTCTTCCTCCAAGGAACGCCCAGCTGCTACCCGGAGCATCATGCTGCTAGTCCTTTTGTGACCAGACCCTTTCTCTGGAGGTCCTTTATTTAGATGATATTTTAATCATTTTTACTTTTACTTTCCATTTGAAAAGTGAAATAAAAGGGGCCTGGAGAGATGGCCGAATGGTTAAGAAGGTATTCTGCTCTGGCAAGGGAACCTGAGCTCAGAGCCCAGCATCTACACAGGGTGGCTCATGACTGCCTGCAATTGTAGCTCCAGGGGATCTGACAGCCTCTTTCAGGTTGTGGACACAGATACACACATAGACAGATAATTACATATAAATCTTTAATACTTTATTAACCTTTTGAGACTCTCATACAGTGTATCATGTTCATTCCCTCCCCCCACCTCCTCACCCACCCCCACTTCACTCTCCACCCAACTGCATGCTGTTCTCCTTTTAAAAACACTCCAGTCCAGTTTGTGCTGTCCAAATATTCTTGGGTGTGGGGCCACCCCCAGGAGTGTGGTGGACCTATCGCACCCTTAAAGAAAACTGGCTCTCAGCAGTTATCAAACGCTCATAGCTCCAGCCAGGGGCAGGACTTCATGTCCACTCCCAAAATAAATCTTAAAAAAAAGTTTACATAAAAATGATTCAGCAACAACGACAACAACGGGCCAGAGTATAAATGAACACAAAGGAAAAAAATGGCATCCTGTTGTCATCAAGGAGTTTGTCACCAAAGGTTTGGATTGTGTGTTCTTAGTAAAACTCTGCACACATTCTTAAAACAAAAACAGGAATTTAAAATGTAGCCCTTTTCTCTCAGTGTATCTTAGGTATCTTTCAACTTACATAAATCCTTTTCTTTGTTGAGTTGGTGGCTTACTCTGTAGCCTAAACAGGCTTTGAACTCACTATGCAGCGCCTATTAGTCCCAAACTCATAACAATCCTTCTGCCTCAGACTCTGAGTTCTGGGCTAGCAGACCTGACCCTGTCAGAGTATTGGCCTCATCTCCCAGGGGGTGGGATCCTCTGTGGCAGGCCACCAGATCTCTGGGCTTGGCTGTGCTGTGTCTCATCAGAGCCTTGTGTCCTCAGCAGCCTGTTTTTCAGGAACTGGGCGGGGCCCAGGGCGAGAAGAACAGCTTCTGTTTCCCGGATTGTGGGGAGCCTCATTGGAGATTTTCCTTTTCCTAATTAGTGTGTTTAGCAAATTGGGGAATATCTGAATGCCAGCGTGTTACTCCACCAGGAACCAGTTAGCAGCCCAGACCTTGAAACTGACAAACACATTTCAAAGGTAGCAGCAGCACCCATGGGATCCGGGTGCCTGGGGCACATGTACAAGCTGTTACCGGAAACCAAACACCAAGAGCCTCAGACCCTCATATCCCATCACTTCCCAAGTGAACAGAATAGTGGATAACATTGCCTGTGTTGCCTGGCTTCTACCTACATCTCTATTCTTTCTTCAGAGGTGATCACTATTAACAATTTGTCATGAATCTTTCTATTTTTTTATTTGCTATTTTATGAACTTTGAATGAATTCAGCAGAATTTAGCACTCGTTTTTTTGGTGGCAACAAACAATTTAAAATGCAGATTACAGTTTTGTATTTCAAAAAAAATTTCTGAAGACCTGGGAAAAGTCTACAAAAAGGAAATTGAAAATGTTGGTACTGAGTCTGGTGTGGTGGTATATACCTTTAATCCCAGCACTTGGGAAGCAGAATCAGGTGGCTGTCTATGAGTTCGAGGCCAGCCTGGTCTACAGGGTGCATTCCAGTTCAGCCAAGGCTATGTAGTAAGACCCTGTCTCAAAAACAAACAAACAAAAAAACAAGGGGAAGAAATAAAGGAAGAAAGGAAGGAGGAGAGAGAGAGAGAAAGAAAGAGAGAAAAAAGAGAGAAAAAGAATGGAAGGGAAGGAAAAGAAAGGAAAAGGAAAGAAAAGTTGGTGGTCAAGGCAAGAGGCCTGAGGATAGAGGTCTGTGGTATAAACTAGGTACTGGATGGTGAAGAACCCACTTCTCTATGAAGTCTCAGGCTGGGTCTTGTTTTCTTTCTCTCTTTCTCTTTTCTTTTTAAAGTTACAGCTTTTAAAAATATTCCTTGTTACATCTTATGTTTTTATTCTTTGTGTTCCTGTACGTGTGTGTGTGCGCACGTACCTGCACACGCGCGCACACACACACATAGGTGAATCTCAGTTGCCCATGAAGAAAGAGGTCAGAAGACAGTTTGTGGGAGTCCGTTCTCTCCCTTGACCATGTGGATGTCAAGGATCAAGCTGGGGTCACTGGGCTTGGTGACAAGCATCAAGCTGGGGTCACTGGGCTTGGTGACAAGCATCAAGCTGGGGTCACTGGGCTTGGTGACAAGCACTTTTCCTCCCTGAGCCACTTCACCCACTCCCTCCTCTCTTCCTCTTTTAAAATTTTCTCTGTCATTGTCGTTCATGCTTGGGGAGGCCCCCTACTCTGTCTCCCCACATCTAACAGCCCACAGTATGAGGAGTTGTGCTTACCCAAAGACAAGATGGCCTAAATGTGACTGTGTGGTCACACACAAGCTCTTTGGGCCCTTTGAACTTCCATGTCCTCAGCTATGAAGTGGACAGGAAAACTCTCTGTTGCTGAATGGCTACAAACATTAGCTGTCTGAAGGAATTTTCTTGGTGGTCAAAGAATACTTGGTTTTTTTTTTTCCTGCTTCCTGAAGCCTCCATCCTACAAGGCTGTGTTAGAGTTGGACATACTATTTTTGAATTGCAGTTTACTGGTGATTCAAGCTTTAACTGCTGGAATTAAAAGCCAGCTAAGCAGAGAGGGAAGATTCTTTGGGGCTCGAGTCACACCACCTCTGCTTGGCTTTTCAGAAATATTTTGCAAATGGACACAGCAGGTGATGGGGTTCCCCCCCACACACCTCTTCCCCTTGGGTCTTGGCTGCAGGGTTAGCCCTGCCCTCCTAGATCAGTTTCTCTACCAGATGTCAGTCGACTTCAACTTCCTGAAATTCAGGCCATGGTTAGTGAAGCAGCTAAAGTCATCAGAGGAACTGGTAGAAGGCAGAAAACAGTGTCACACCTCAGTACAAGGTCTCGTGACATAATTCCTCTGGCATCTTTTTGAGATTTAGAGATGGTCGTCTCCTTGGGAAAATGGGGTATGAAGGTTCTTACCAATGGGGAGGGTGGGCCAAGACTTGTTAGAGATGGGAAATAGATGCTTTCTCCAGGGTGTGGGCAACCCCAGCCCATGCCAAGTACAGTGGGACCAGCCAATGCCAGGCTGGGATCCTGCCCCTTTGCTTCTGCTGCAGGAATTCCCAGGCTGCTGCTGGGGTACCCAGGCCAGTCAGAGCCTGCTTAATCATACATGGGTGGCCATTATTATTGCTGTGTTACTGGGTCTTATATTCTTTCTCTCATTTCCCAGCCTCCAGAACTAAGCAATGGAGAATCTACCAAGAAGCTCCCTCAGGGTGTTGTCTATGGTGTGGTGCGGAGATCAGACCCCAACCAGCAGAAGGAAATGGTTGTGTATGGCTGGTCCACCAATCAGCTGAAAGAAGAGATGAATTACATCAAAGACGTGAGCTACTCAAGGATATTTTGTTTTCTGTTCTTTGAAGCAGATAGAAGGGTGGAGTCAGAAGCGTGGATGGGAATGTTAAGTAGGCATTTTGAAAGTCTTATTTGGGGGTGGAAATGCTTCTCCATTTCTTTGTGGTGATGCTAAAGGTACAGGTATAATTTTTCAACAAGCTTCTCTTGGGTGGTTGTTACAGGCAGAAGGATCATGTGACCCAGGGCTCCTGCTGGGTGTGGTGTGGAGACTCTTGGGTGGTTTTGCATAAGATACTAGACACACATAATGTATGCGTTTGGGCAACTGTATAAACGTAGGTGTTACTGGCTACTTGTAAGAGAACCGCCAACTCAGAAAGAGATGTTTTCCTTGGAGATGGGCCTGGAGGTGGAGGGGTTTCAGTCAGGGCACAACTAGGCTCTGGGTCTGGTTTTCAGTATTTCTTTTGGGCTTTTTTTTTTCCTTTGGCCTCAAGATTGGGTCTCTCCTACACATATGACAATGTTTGGAGAAAGAGAATAGGACACCCAGTTCCGGACAGTTTTTTGAAGTTGCCCCTTAACATTGCATCTCCTGGCCAGGGATGGTTACACCCCACCCCACCCTTCACCAATCACTGACAGGGAACATAAGAGAACCTTGGCAGGTTCACACCAGTGATTTGGGTAGAAACGAATGCTGGGAAGTCAACCACAGCAGACAAGGTTCGGTCTAAGCCATTCAATGTAAAAACTCTTTGTATTTAGAAATTTCCCCTTGTCTTTTACATTGAGAAGGTTTAGAAGTGTGTGAAAACGAAAACAAGTGGCCACCCTCTCGCCATTCACCCTGTCCTGTGGCCAATGCTCTGCATCGTTTTCTTCAAATACTTTGATGGCTGTCTGTGTTTCTTTTTTGTGCTACCCAGTGCCCCCTCCATCCACACTAACCTGGCTGCTGATGCTGAGCTCAAACCAGACTAGTTAGATGACAGACACATGAACTGCTCTGATGCCCATGAGCCCCAAACACTTACCCCATGGCTCAGTGCTGGGGGACGCAAGTGTCAGTAGTGGACTGGAGAAGTCCCCCAAGCCTGTGAGCCCACTGCTTCTGCTGTAGTGTGCCCTTTGTCCTCTGTAGGCTTCAGTTTATTCATTGATAGCCGAGTTCTCATCCCTGAGTTCAAAGCCTCCAGTTTTGTGAGCCTCGTTTGGTTTGGGGCAGATGATGGGCAAAGCCACATTTTCTTAGCTATTATTGTATGAAGTTTGTTTTTGTTGTTGTTGTTATTGTTTTAAATTATCAAATGTATAGGCTGGGAACATACCATAAAGTGCCCATTGTACAAGCATGAGGATCTGAGAGTTCAGATACCCAGTATCCATGTAAAAACTGTGTGGTTGCTGGCATCTGTAACTCTAGTACTGGTGGGGCAGACACAACAGCTGGCCAGTGACATCCTTGGAGCTCACTGGCCAGCCGTTGTAGCTGAATAGATGAACTCCAAGTTCAGTGAGAGTCCCTACCTCAAAACATAAGGTGGAGAATGATCAAGGAAGATATCTAATATTAACTTTTGACCTTACACATGTGCACACATATGCATGCACACCCATACATACATGTACCACCCTCAAGAACAGGTCCATACACCATACAAACATACTCACATGCACATGTGCACATAAACACACACACACACACACACACACACACACACACACACACACACTCATTATGTATTATAACCACTAGTCTTGAACACCCAGTTATATGATCTCCTAAAGATCGTTTTTAATCATGCAAAATGTTGCATCCCAGATTGCTGAACAATGCAGGCCTTTCTCAATGAAATATTTAGACCTTCATTTACATGCTCCATATAACTGGGGATTACTTTAGAAGTAAACCTTATAAGTAGAGCTCAGACTCCCAAATTGCCCAAGACAGACACAGCAGGTCCAGGCTAATGCTCAGCTATAAATGATATGCACTGAAATCACAGAACTGGTTCTGACCCAAAATTCCCAACCTCCACTATGATCTGCAATACAAAGTTAATTCCTAGGTCCCACCTCTAATGGCTGGTTTCAGATACAGCCCAGCCTGCTCATTCCTCAGTGTGTTTATGAGTTTGTTGCCCTTGCTCCCTGATGGGAGACACCCCGGCCTTGTTGGTTGCCTATACTGTACAGTGGAAGCAACACCCAGCTCAAGGTTCCACCCATTCACCTCTGGTGACAGACAGCACATGAGCCAGCTAGGGTAGTAATGAGTCATTCACCCCCTAGAATGAAGGGTCATGCTTTGAGCCTCAATTTCCCCATTGTTTGTGGCCAATATAGACTATTAGAATTCATCTGGGCAGGGGCTGGAGAGATGGCTTAGGTGTTAAGGGTTCCTGCTGTAGAGGACCCAGATTTGATTCCCAGCACCTACCTATGCCAGGCAGCTCACAAGTATCTGTAACTCAAGTTCTAGGAGATCCTACATCTTCTTCTGGCTTCCACTAGTACTTGTACTTACACACACACACACACTTAAGAATAAAATAAATTAAAAAAAAAACACAAACAAAAAAACCTTCAACTGGGAATTCCTCTAGTCTTCTAATATCCTACCAATATCCATTCTAAAATAAAATGTACCTCAGTATTAGAGTTCTTGCCTGGCATGCATGAGGCCTTGAGTTCAAATCCCTAGTACAAGAAAGAGAAAACAAAACCTTGAAAGCAAAACAGGGTGCATCTTAAACAAATAGACCTTCAGTATCAAGTCTTCCAGCATGGCTCCTAAACATTTATACTTAAACCAGACTGCTTTCCTTCAGCCATTTGGAAGCCCAACAGCTTGTAGTTTGCCTGGAGAAAGCTCCCTCAAGACTTCTTGATCAGTTGGAAGACTCCCAAGAATGTTACCAAACATCTAAGGACACCAGAAGATGGGGAAACAGGGTTGTATTATCAGCTTCCCACTTAACACTCTTTTGATAGACACCCACAGTCCAGACTTGCAAAGTGTTTGCATGAGTGAGGGTTTGAGGACCACTGTCCTCTTTGTTGTACCCAGTGTGTGTTCTGTGGATAATTACTGAGAAACAGACATCTGAATTTATGGCCCCTTCAGGCCTCACATTTTTCCACCTCACATTCTAGACATTTAATTGCTTCTTGGCATTGGGACCAGAGTGAGAGAGTGAGAGTGAGAGAGAGAGAATTAGAGGTTGCTGCTTGCTTTGGAGTGTTTTCATCCTCAAAGCCATGTGTTTACAGTCAATTTAGTTTAAAAACTTCCTGCTTGTAGAGACATGTGATTGAGAGGGGTAAACTTTGTTCAAACAGGGTTTGAGGGTGATGGGTGAGTCTTAAAGTCATGTGGGTGTCCTTCAGCTTATTGTTTGAATAATATAATATCTGTTGATCCTTATCCTCACATACAATACACATTATTGTTTTGATAGTTTCCATTTTTTTCTAACTAAATGTTAAGAGCAATCTTGTCACTTAATTTGTTACACATCTTATTCCTAAGTTGTGTGTGTGTGAGAGTCTTTCTTCTATTAATAAAGTTTCCAGCATCTTTCACAAATGTATTATAACTTGATTTCTAACTCTCATCTTTGTGGCTGTAGGTGAGGGCCACACTGGAGAAAGTGAGGAAGCGGATGTATGGAGACTATGATGAGATGAGACAGAAGATCCGACAGCTCACCCAGGACCTGTCGGTGAGTCCATGCCTCAGCACTCTGGAATCACAGGACTTTCTGCAGACCCACCTGTGGTTCAATAATGAATGGCGATTTCTAATATTGTTTAAAGCTTAGCTCTCTAGCTGGGGCAGTCTCCCAGCTACCGTCTAAACCTGACTATTCAAGCACTATGACCTGCCACATGACTAACTCTACCTCTCTGCTCTCATCTGTCTGATCCTTCCAGTCCTCTTCAAATCTCCCAGAGTCCCTCTCTGCCTGGAAGTTCCGCCCTTGTACTTCCTGTACCAGCTATTGGCTGTCAGCTCTTTATTACAACCAATCAGCAGCAAGACAACACCTGAACATCTCATAGATTGCCTAAGGCATTGAGGCTGTTACATGCTGGTCAGAGGCCATACAAATGACAGTACCAAAATCCTGCCAGTGTTTAGCTCTCTGAATTCTATGGAATTGGCAACTGAAAATACAGAGACACACCTTAATATAATGTAAGGGCGGTCACCCCAACTCGGAGGCCATGAGAGAATGGCAGACCTTGCAGTCTGTGCTTAGTGGCTGGAGATGTTTGAATAGCTCATGCTTTTTATGAATGGAGTCATACTTAAAGGAACTGAGAGGACATCTTTTGAGGAACAGATTGAACTTGATTATTCAAAGGAAAATATCTAATAATCTTACTTATAGTTGCGTTATAAGAGCAGTACACACTCTTAACTACTGAGCCATCTCTCCAGCCCCACCCAAACAAATTCTATTTAATGGCCTACTCTAAAAAAAAACAAAATACTTTACTCTTTTTTTTTTTTAAATGAAGTCTTATCCCAGGGTGGCCTCAAAGTTGTATGGTATGACCTTGAACCCCTCATTCTCTAGTTTTCACCTCCCCAGTGAAGGGATTATAGGTGTGTACCACTATGCCTGGTTTATGCAGTACTGAGGATCAAGCCCAGGGCCTTGTGTATACTCTGCCAACTGAACCACATTCCCGTCCCTCAAATTCTATCCTTAAGAATTTATTCTACAGACAAGCTCCTGCATATGCAAAATGACTCATGGATAAACTAACGTGTTTTTTTTTATTTTAAAGATCATTTGTAATAGTTTAAAAAAGATGGATATTGAAATACACACCAAGAAAAAAAAGGATGTTTTTTTCTCTCCTGGCAGTACTTCCTTTATTGACTATGCAAGGTCCCTGGCCCCAGATGTTGGTTTGTATTCTGTAGCTTTACTGTAAATACTACTTAAGTAGATATGGCTGCTCGCAGAAGGTTTCCCTCTCACTGGAGCCTGTGGGGTGTAGACTGGTTTGGAGTGACTGTCTTTCTCTCTCCAGGTGTCCCATGCCCAGCAGGACTATCTAGACAGTCACATCCAAGCCCAGGCATCGGCCCTGGATAGCTTCAATGCCATGAATGCGGCGCTGGCATCTGACTCTGTTGGCTTACAGGTATCGCTCTGATTCTCCTTAGCTAGGGGCCTTTTCTTACAAGGCAGCCAGGCTTAACCAGGAGTGGGTCTCATTTTCAGAAAAGTCACAGAATGCCCTGTGTTCTGTCATGGTCCTTTAAGCACAGCCACCATAAAGGCAGTTTCTGGAAGGTGGGTAGAAAATTGGAGGAAATGTTTCCAGTTGAGCCTGTCGGGTGCCCATGAGCCTCTGTCAGGTGCCCATGCCAGTGGGATTTTAGGCTCAGCTCCAGGATGGAGATGTCTCCTGTTCCCTAGATCCTCAGTGTGTGTGTCTACACAACACATCAACTACCTTCTCCTTGTAGCTCTGGTGCTTCAGGAAGTCCCACTTGGTTACAGAAAAGACATATTTATCCAGAGAAAGGATGTAACCTTTCACAAGAAGGAGCTCTCACAGCAAGCACATTTTCTTGATTTAAAAATGATTTTACATTGGAAAGAATCTTGTGTTCCAGAGAATGGAGACATTTTTAGTAGACCCACATTCTCAATTAAGACATACTGCCAGAGATTGGCTCTGAGCTAACCATTAACTCCTTTCGATGGTTGTGCTTCTAATGACTTGGTCCCCTGACCAGCATGCAAGCTCATCTGAAGACGTTCAGAGCAAACCTCTGGTTTCAGTTTTCAAATACACAAACAATCATTTCTGCCATCCTCCGAGTTTATTTGGCTTATCTTTTTATATCCTCTTTAAAATGCAGCCCTCTCATTTATAATCCTTTCTGGTCCTATGTAAATAGTTTTGTGGATAAGCAAACAGACCACCATACTGGACTCCTCCACTTCCCATAGAACTTAGTATTATTCATCAGCCACAGCTGATGGAGCCCCAGAGGCAACAAAGCTTGGTTGGCTTCCAGCAATGGGTGGGACAGGGCTGTGTTTGGGTTTGTCTGGGATGCCCATTTCTGGTTGGGCCACAGTCCCATGCTTTTCCTGGCTCCCTTTTGTGTATGCCAGCTTCCCCCTGGCCTTGGGCCAAGTCCCTGGTTTATTCAGGAGCCCTTTGTTCCCTTCCTCGTATCATGGAGGGGACTTACCCATGCTCTCTTTCCCTCCCTCTTAGGAACCATTTCACTCCCAGTCTACAGAGAGGGCTTTGCCCATCTGAGTTCAGACCTGCTGGTGTCTGCACTGTGACTCTGGATTCTCTTCCCAGAAAAACAGTATTTTTTTTTTTTTGGGGGGGGGGCAAATTCTTCTCATGGGCATTTAGCTGACAACCTAGGCATTTACCTCCCTTAGGTTTCTTATTAGAGCAGTGTTAGCCCTAACCTAAGGATCCATAGTCTCTTAGTTCCGAGCTACAAAAAAAAAAAAAAAAAAAAAAAAAAAAAAAAAAAAAAAAAAAAACAGGGCCATGCACCTAGAAGATTAGCCATTGGCCTTATCTGAAGGTCATTGGCTGAAGGTCAGTGGTGCAAGAAAGCTCACAGGCTCTGCCACCCTTCCCTTCTTCTTGGTTGTTGTTATCGACAGAGGCCAGACTCTTGGCTTTATTTCTTAAAAACGCAGAGCTAGACAGACTGTGGGTAAACTGAGACCAGGAGAGATCAACGACCTGACATTAAGTGTCTAGCTAGTGGCAGAGACAGGATTAGATGAATCTTGTCTCCTGGTCAAGGCTAAGTGTTTGGTGTCCATTTTCTCCCGGAAGGACTTGGGCGTTGGTCTAGATGTCTTCTGAAGTCCTTGGAAGCTTCTGATGGCTTCGGTGTTTCCTTTGATAACTTCTCCCCTCCACTGACAGTGTCTGAACTGATTCAAGTGGATTTAGGATCAAGAGGTATATTGCCCAGTGAGGGATGGGGGAATCTTCAGAGGCTATCCATCCTTCGGCACAGAGGAGATACACACTCCGTCTGGTACTAGGTTCTGAGACTTGCAATCTAATGTAAATAACGCCCATACCCCAGTGTCCAGTGGTGAGAGTCTGGGGCTTTTGGGAATCATCTCTCTCTAATTAATTAGGTAGAGATGGGAGCAATAATCAGCAGCATTATTAATTTAGTTAGCTCTGCCCACTGGGGTGTCCAGGAGCAGCGGACAGTCAACAGCATCTTCCCTTTCCCCCAGACAGGGTCTCATGAAGCTGAAGTTAGCTTCAAACTCGCTATGTAGCCCAGGATGACCTTGAATTTGATTATTCCTGACTACTTAAGTAAGCCACCACAAGTCCCATATGTAGTGCCAGGGATGGAACCCTGGGCCGTGTGCTTGCTGGGTTCCCTAGTTTGTTTCTGTCGCTGTTATAACACATCCCAAGTAAAAGCAACCTGGGGGAGGAAAGGGAACAGGTTTATTTGGCCACATCACAGTTCATCACCAAAAGAAGTCAGAGCAGGAACTCACCCAGGGCAGGAACCTGGAGGCAGGAGCTGATGCAGAGGCCCTGGAGGGACACAGCTCACTGGTCTGCTCAGCCTGCTTTCTTCTAGAACTCAGGAAGGACTACCTGCCCAAGGGCAGCACAGCCCACAGTGAGCTGGGTGCCCCCACATCGATTTTCAGATGAGAAAAATTCACCACAGGTCTGCCCACCCACCAATCTCATGGAGGTATTTTCTCAATTAAGGTTCCCCTTTCCCAGAGGACCCTGGCTTGTGTCAAGTTGACTAACCAGCACACTAGCCAAGCACTCTACCATCTGAGCTACATTCCCAGACTTTTAACAGGCTTCTGACACTTCCAGGCAATGTTGTTGAACCTTATCTTTATTCTATAAAATACTTTATTTTCACTTCAGTATAAAAAATATGGGAGATTTGGGGAAACAATAAAAATAAAAATAAATCTCAGTTCTGTTATGTAGCAAAGACTATCATGGGTTTGGATTTATGAATGGAATTGGCCCGTGTTTACTACTTTACACCTGTTCTTTCCACCACACCCCCACCACACCCCACCCCCACCTTGTGTCATTATATCATTATGGGCATTTATTTTTATTTTCCCTGGGAAAGATTCCATTCAGTTCACCGTCCCATCCTAAGCAGCGGGTAGTCTAATAGTCCACAGCTGTTGGGGATTGTAGGGAAAGCTGTGGCCCACTTAACCTCAGCGGGACAGGCCTCAGCCACTGTGGGGATCCCTGGAACCCCCAACCGGAGCGCTGCTGCAGTGTAAGACAAAATGGGCTGCTGCTGTGTGTGTCCTCACACCCCTGGGTGTTTGTTTTTAACTTTCACCCAACTAGAAAACCCTTGTGGACGTGACTTTGGAAAATAGCCACATCAAGGATCAAATCCGACACCTGCAGCAGACCTATGAGGCATCCATGGACAAGCTGCGAGAGAAGCAGAGGCAGTTAGAGGCTGCTCACATGGAAAACCAGCTGCTGAAGATGAGGGTAAGGCTGTCGGCCTTCCCCACTGGCCTCTCTCCTCTCTCTCCTCCTCAGTTCCTCGCCTCTCTTTCCCCATTCTCTCTCTCACCAGTTACAGGCATGGTCTGAAGGTGCCGAGGAGGTGTCTGGTCACAGTTCCCCGCCTAGAGTTGGGCATGTCTAACTACATGGCTAACTGCAGTGGCCTCAAGGTGTACCTAGAATTGCCATGGCTTTGTGGTTATGTTGTTGGGAAGGGCAGTGGGATGCTCCCTGGGATATACTCAGGAGCTTTGAAGGGCTCTCGCTTTGCCGTGTGAATGTTCTTTAAAGTTCCAAGGGCTGCTCCCAGCCTACACAAGCACACACCCCTCAAAGATCTGACCCTCTTGACCACTGGGCTGCGTGCATGCCTAAGCTAGATGAAGTCTAAAATGAAGTCCAGTGGGCCCTCCCCAAGTGGGTCTTTTTTTTTTTAAAGCACCTATTACATAATGGTTTCCATATGACATTTCCATACATATATCGTACACATATCAAATGATCATATCTATACTCTCATAACTCTTTCTATCCCTGCCCCCAGCTCTCATGGGTCACCTTCCTTGTCCCAGCTAATCCCCAGTTTGCTGTATGTCTTTTTGTGTATGTGGGAGTAATTAGGTTTACTGTCAGGAGTATGGGTGAGGGGTTGTTTATGGAAGCAAAAGCAACCAACAACTGCACCACTGAAGAAAATGCCTCTCTTTCCCAGCTACCATCAACTGCCTACAAGAAAGGGTATGGCTTCATAGGTCCTTCCTCCAAGGCTGTGTTCTGCATAGCCTTAAACTGTTCTGTAGATCATGTATAACTTATCACCTAAACCAGAGTATGACCATGAAGAGTGGAGTTGCTAATAGCCCAGTCAGGAAAACCATCTGCCAGCACATCTTTCCCTGTGGCTGCCATGCTCTACCACAGACTCTCTGGTGTTCCCCTCTGGAGCACTGCTGTTACAGCCACCCTGGGGTTGGGCTTGGGTAATATATTAGCCCTTTTTTGCTCTCTTTCCAAATAAGACAACTCTTTCTGTTTTTGTTATTTTTAATTATGTGTTTGTATGTGTGTCTGAGAGTGGGTTTGTGCACCTGAGTGTAGTGCCCGCAGAGGCCAGAAGAGGGCATCAGATTGCTAAGAGCTGGAGTTACAGAGGATTGTGAGCCCCCTGATGTGGGGACTGGGAGCAGAACTCAGGTTCTCTGGAAGATAAACATGTCTTCTTAACCACTGAGCAATCTCTTCTGTGCTAGGCCAGTCTTTCTCTTTACAACTTTATACATTCTATTTCTTACTATTTCAAAATTTTAATTTTATAATTAAAAAAGATTATTGTGAAAGAAGTCAGAAGTTCCTGAATTAAACCTTTGGGTATCTATTCACCCCACAAGCACTTATTGAGCACCTACTGTTTGGGTCTATCCTGTGTATTCCGTTTTTTCTCTGGGGTGATATGTCACCAATATAACTAGGTAGCCTGAAAGTCCAGATCCCTCATGTCCAGCCTACAGTGTGGCCTGTCTTAGAAACTGATGCTGAGTTTGATCCTCACCACTAGAGCTCAAAGGGTTCTTCTTTACTCTCCCTTTATTTTTCAAATAAATTTTCTTCCCTTTCCTTTATTTTTCAAATAAAATTTCAAATCCTTCAAATTAAAAAATGAAAGAAGTTCCAGGAACACAAGGGGCCTCGTGTGAGTGGAGTACAGCGTGAACAGGCTTCAGATGGAGCCCTTTTCCATGGCGTGAGGGGTGGACCTGGGTTCTTAGATAGTGACAGCCTTTACTCAGAAACTTTCATCCTGAGTACTTGCCCAGTGATGACCATCCAAGGGCATCAAGAGGGACTTGTCACATCTTTGGAGTAAACACCATGTAACTCATTAAGGTCAAAGGATGCCTCCCTTTCTCTGAGGTGAGGCACTCACATGCTCAGATGCCTTAGGTGAGCAGAAGCCCGGGAGGAGGGGCGAAGGCGCAGCAGCAGCAGCAGCAGCAGCAGCAGCAGCAGCAGCAGCAGCAGCAGCAGGGTCGGTGGTATGAGGCCAGAAACAGACCATCATATGATCTCTCTGGAGATCCACCCCACCCACCCCAGCTCCAAAGATTCTCTCAAGCTGCACCAGCTCCAGCTGGCCACTAAAGCCTCCCATCCCCGTGGCCACACTAGGCCAAGATATTTTCAAAGGCAATGGCTTGGGAAGCATGCAGTGTGGCAAGGATGGGTGCAGATTCTTTTATTTGTGTCTAACAAGGCCCGACTTAGAGATGCAGTTGTTCGGTGCCATGAGTGGGGTTGATTGGAGAAGCTATAAAACAATCAAGCTGTGTGTGTATGTGCACATATGCTGCATGTGGGTATAAGTCAGACGTCATCTTCCAAGTGCGCTTGCTCAGGAGCTGTCCAACTTACCTTCTGAGACACAGTCTGTCACTGGAACCCAGCGCTTGCTCTCTATAGCTGGCTGGCCAGTGAGCCCAGGATCATCTGACTGTCTCTGACTGCTCTGTGCTGGGAGTTACAAGTATGTGTCACCACACGTTGCTCTTTCCCTTCCCTTCCCTTCTTTCTTTCTCCCTTTGTTTTTGTATGACTTCTGGAAAAAACTTACCAACTGAGACCATTTCCCCAGCACTAAGAAGTGGCCTTCTGAAAAATTGATCCTCTGAAACACTTTGTCTCAATTATCCTAAATAACTTAGTGTACAGTGCCATCTTTCATTGGTGTGTGCTTCTCTCTCTCTCTCTCTCTCTCTCTCTCTCTCTCTCTCTCTCTCTCTCTCT
>NC_034599.1:66378819-66430514 GCF_900095145.1 Mus pahari | reverse complement strand
TCTCTCTCTCTCTCTCTCTCTCTCTCTCTCTCTCTCTCTCTCTCTCTCTCTCTTCTCTCTCTCTCCTGCAGACCCCTGGGGTTCACGCTCTGAGCTCTGTGTGTAGAGATGCTAGGGGGGCAAGATACAGGCTGCAGTTCTTCAATGAAATTCTTTGCAGGTGGAGTCGTCTCAAGAAGCCAACGCTGAGGTGATGCGGGAGATGACGAGAAAACTGTACAGCCAGTATGAGGAGAAACTGCAGGAGGCACAGCGCAAGCACAATGCGGAGAAGGAGGTGCTTCTGGTGCGTGTGCGCTGCCTAAAACACAACACATGAGATGTGGCTAGCAGGTTTAGTCGGAAGGTTTTGTCCTTGAAGGGAGTCATGAGGTTGGATGTAAAGAGGAGTCAGGGATTCATTCATTCATTCATTCATATCTATGCCATGGGAGTTAGATGCATGTGTGCACCTTGCACACATGTGCCCTGGCTCATGTGTGCCCTTATGGAGGTGAGAAGTTCATGCTTGTATTGTGTGTGCCTCTGCCATTTTCCACCTTCCTTATTATTTTGAAATGGTATCTTTCACTGAACCTGGAGCTTGCCATTTAGTCCAGGCTGCTGGCCAACTGTTTCCCAGGATTCACCAGCCCTTTGGCCATGTGTTAGCTCTCACAGTGCAGGGGCCACAGGCATGCACTGTTGTGCCCAGCTTTTACTTGCATGCTGGGGGTGTGAACTCAGGCCTTCCTGCCTGCACAGAAAGCTCTTCACCCACTGAGCTATCTCCCTGGCCCAGGGAATGTATTTGATTGTTCAATTGCTCCCATTTTTTCCTCCTTCTGGAATAACCCAATGTTTCTGTCTCAAAATACTCATTTCTCCAGCTAATTGGACCACTCACCAGCATCCAAGCAGATCCTGTGTTTGTCTGTTTATTCCATTTGTTCCTCCTTCTGAAACCTCCCACTTCTCCATCCTGGATAATACCATCCCTCCCCACTTGCCTTGAAAGCTCCACCCTTCCCATCCTGAGCTCTGCTATTCCCACAACTAGAAAGCCATTCTCCCTTCCTCCTGGCTGTGGGATTACAATGTACCTCTGTATAGAGGTGGGCTCACATCATGGCCTCTCTCTCAGACAACACACATTCTTTGAAGCACACATCCTGTCCCTGTTCCCCCACCTTATAACTGTGTCTGGCTTATCTGTGTCCTTGGAGGTTTAATCAACACAAAGATCTTTGTTTTGTTTTGTTTTTCCATGAGAGTAGGTTGGCGCATTGCATTGTGGGAGGAGGATCTGGGAATTCATTCACTTCAGTTTTATGTTGGCCCACACGGTGACACTCAGAGCATTTGTGTAGTGTTTTTTAACCCTTCACAGGTTGTTTTGTTTCTTTTTTTTTTCCCACGTCTTTGGAATATAAGCTTTCAGAAGAGACAGTGACTAGACTCATTGAAAAGCCACACAAAGGGCCAGTGGGTGACCTCCTTGGGGGTTTAACATCCCTTTTACAGAGGTCACACACCAAATATCCTGCATATCAGATATTTATGCTACGAGTCATAACAGTATCAAAATTACAGTTATAAACAATGAAAATAATTTTATAGTTGGGGGTTACCACGACATGAGGAACTGTATTAAAACGTCACAGCATTAGGAAGGTTGAGAACCGTAGCAGATAAAGATGCTTACTGCCAGATGATAAGCTGAGCTTGATCCCAAAGCCCACATGGTAGTAGGAGAGAGCAGATATTTGAAGCTACCCTCTCACCTCCACACTCCTGACCACACACATGTGCACCCGTGTCACCCATATCCCCTCAACACACAAAATAAAACAAATGTAATATAAAGTTAAAGAAGAATAGCTACATGATGTGCGTTGTTCAGAGGTGAAACCAGGCTCAAGACAGTTGAGTCCACTCTGTGTGAGACGCACAGGTCCCAGGGTCATGCTTTCCCAGGGGGACCGTGACCCAGTGAGGCTCTGCCTGGACTGAGGTGAGTCACCTGGGTATCCAGGCCGTGCTGAGGAGAGTGTGTGCCCTGTTGCAGGAAGAAACCAATAGCTTTCTGAAGGCCATCGAGGAGGCCAATAAGAAGATGGAGGCAGCTGAGCTCAGCCTGGAGGAGAAAGACCAGAGGATCGGGGAGCTGGACAGGCTGATTGAACGCATGGAGAAGGTAACAGACGCAGCCTGGTCTTGCTGCCTGGTCCCCCGGCCCCACAGTTCACTCGAAGCCTCCGTGCTGACTCTTGTCAGCCTCCCTCCCAGTTTGCAGGGAACCATATCCTGTAAGGTAGCACAGAAGGGAGCTGAGCAAAGGTCTCGTCTTCCCCTCTGGTAACTATTGCTTGCTTGTTTCTGTGGTACTGGCAATTGAGCCCACGGCCTTGTGCGCGTTAGGCAAGCCATTAGCTACAAACCCATCAGGCCAAGCCCATCATGATTATTTTGATACATTTAAAAAACATCATCACCTGTAAAATTCTTTCTGTGAATTAATATTGCAGCAGCTAGCTTTGTGGGCGCCCCAGATGTGCTCTTTATTTAAGCCGATGAGGCAATGTGTTTTAGAGGCTCCATCAGCACCCCGCCCCTCGTGTTTCTGGGGCAGGTGTCTGGGGCAGGTTGGCTTTTGCATGACACACCGGGCACCTGAATGAGGTGTGGAGGCAAATTCTTCTGTGTGTGGTAACTGACAATGGGGTGGGGGTGGGGGCTTACGGAGGCTACAAGCCAGTCTAGAGGCAGGAGCAGAAATGAAGCTGGAAGTGGAAGAGAAGAGATAAGAAGGAAGGAGAGGAAGAGAGAGCATGGTGACATTGAGCAGCTGACAGCTGACTTCTAGGTAGGACCAAAGCTGAGTCTAGTTTCTGGGAAACAGCTTTCTAGCTACACCGTGGTTGCAGATAGCCCTGACCCACCACTGACACGACGTCATTGGCACTCAGTGCCAGGATCTGCATCCCGGAAACCTCCAACCTAATGATGGAGCGAGGTCCTGTCTGGGCCTCAGATAGATCTGAGGATGGGCTCTGACAGCTCTCCACTTGCTCACCACCCAGGCCTTCATGCCTCTGGACCCACCTTTGCTGGCGGGGCTCTGAAAACGTTTTTTAAGGGATTTTGCTATATTAATATCCATAATGTATGTCTAGTGAGACTTCAGTGATGGCAGGTACTGTACTTTTATTAACAGTTCCATTAATGTTAATAAGTTAAATAAATGTTAAATCCACACACACACACGTTTATATATTCAGCAAAGTGTATGAAGCATATAGCTTGACACACATATGTTTCTTATTGCTACTGAAATAAATTGCCAAAAAAGTAGCTTTCAGTAATGTGAATTTATTGTTTTCCGTTCTGGAAGTGAGAAATCTCACTCTGGTGTTAGAGTCAGCCATGTAATGTCATCTTGACACCCCAGCTTTAATTCTACTGCTTCCTCTAGCTTGATCCATGAGACCATGCAGATCATTAACCATGTTTTCACAGTTCCCCTTTCTGTGTGAGATGGTGTGTTTATGAGGGACTAGGACCTGAACTTCTTTGTGTTGGGGGACCATTGTGCTGGCCATTATGGCCAGCATATTTGTTTTAAAGTAATTACTCAGCATATGTGTTTTATAAGTGATTATTCCTTTGTTAACACACCTGGATTGGTCCATAAGCCATTACCAGAATTTCAGAGCCTCTTTACTAGATGGTTTTGAAAACAATCAGGATTCATAATGTCACGGGCCAGTGATTTACGGCATAGATTATCATTATTTAGAACTATAAGTTTTTATAAGACAGGTGATCCTGGGCTGGCGTTCATGTGGTTTGCCTAGAGTGTTTTTTACAGATCCATAAATATGTCTATGCATTGGGCCCCTTTGGGTTTTGAGCTCTGGCCTAGTGGATGTGTGAAACCCAGGGAGTGTTGTACAGACTTGGAGAGTTGGGTGTGCCTGGTGTTCATCCTCTGCCTAGCTCCATCTGGATCCATTGATTATGTCTGTTTTAGGAAAGGCATCAACTCCAGCTCCAGCTTCTTGAGCATGAGACAGAAATGTCAGGGGAGATGGCAGATTCTGACAAGAACAGGTAAGACAGGCTGGCCTTGGACTTCGAGCAACTCAGAGGTGGATATGCACACTGGTGGTGTGGGGGGGGGGGATGCGCGCGCACACGCACACTGGGTGCACATGTATGCATGTTCTTGCCCACAGAGGCCAGAGGAAGATGTCTGGTGTCCTTCTCTTATCACTTTCTACCTCATTCTCTTGATCTAGGGTCTCTTTCTGAACCTGGAACAAGGCTGGTAGCAAACAAAGCCCAGTCATCTCCCCTCCCCCAACATCCACAGCTATGCTTGTTTTTACAATGGGTGTGTTGGGGATTTGAACTCATGCTTAGGCCTTCATGCTTGCCCAAGAAGACTTCTTACCCACTGAGCCATCTCCTCAGCCCAGTGTGCACTGTTTCTGATAACTCATTTGACTCTTGTGCATTCATTCACGTGGTCCTCACTTAAATACATAAGAGTGGCATTGGCTGAGAGCACCCAGTGCGGATCCAGTTCCTTCAGGAGCTTGCAGCCGTGTCTCGATGCTGGCTGTAGTTCAGCGGGACACATCAAACGATGGCCCCAAGCACAGAAGTCCCATCTGCTTGTGCTCATAAACCTGAATGCACAGGATATGCCTCGTTAATGAGATAACTCATCAGCTGTGACTGATACCGTTTGTCCTGGAAACTAATTTTAAAATGGTGCTTGTTTCCATGCCTTACATTGCCCTTTGGTCACGAGTGTGTGAGACCCTGGATGGAAATTACAGGAGTCATACTTGATTTTTCTAGAAATCAAAAGGCGGAGAGGAAGGAAGGCAAGGCTGGACTGATTGGAGTCCTTGGGCAAGTCACCTGACCCCCAAGGCTCTTGGCCTGTGGGATGGAAACTTTCTAAATAAAGAGTAGTTATGTTGACCAGGTACCCATCTCTTTGATTCACACTGTGAGGGAACTTTGACCTACTGCCTGCTATATAGTATGTGCCAGGAAAAAAAAAATCTGTTTTCCTCAATCTCAAATATTGATTGATTGATTGATTGATTGTGCAGGTATGTATATGTGTTACAGATGTTCCAAGGCATGAGTGTGGAGGTCAGAAGACAACTTTCAGGAATTAATCCTTTCCTTTCAGCATATTGGGTCATGTGGGGAATCAAACTCAGATCACCGTGCTTGGCAGCAAGCTCTCTTACCTGCTGAGCCATCTCGCTGGCCTTTCTCCTGTAACTTGAGAGTTTCCCAGGTTGTTGGGGTCCTCACTAGTTTCTGCTTTGGTGCTAATGAGGGACCTGGTATTGCTGGGAAATGGGACACAGCCACTGAACATTTCTTCCAGTGTTCTGCTCTCAGGACACACAGATCATAGTCACCTGCCTATGTAACCAAAGGAGTCATAGCTCCTTTGCTTACCTTGAGCTGAGCAAAGACAGAATGAAGTCTCTCAAAGAGCTCAGACCTGTTCTGGGGTGCAGGGTCGTGGTGCAGCGAAGGGTTCTCCGTGTATGCCGTGGTTGGCCAGTCAATGACCAGCACAGCAGCGATGTGTGCAGGCGCTTCTGGATTCCACCCTTGATTTCAGGGGCTCCTTCTCCCTCCCCGCAACTAATCGCTGACCGCGTGCTCCAGCCTGTGTTAACCCCCAGGCAGAAAGCCTCTCCTGCTTCTCAGTGCGGAAAACCCCTTCTCCTCCTGCCCCTGAAAAGGGCAGACCTGTCACGATACAGAGTGAAGCTCGAGAAGGGGCCTGAAGGAAGGTGCTCTTTCTCAGGTCATAGAGATCCTGAGTTAGTCCCTAGAGTCCACAGGAGGAGAGCATGTGGCTTGAGTTTGAGTTTTTGCTCTTGAAATGCTTCTGTGAAACGCTGTGGCGGCCTCTGCTGCGGTAGGGGTAGTGGTAGCGGCTGTTTTGAGTCAGGGCTCAGAGCTCTCTTCTTTCTTAGGTACCAGCAGCTGGAGGAGGCGTCGGCCAGCCTCCGAGAGCGGATCAGACACCTGGATGACATGGTGCACTGCCAGCAGAAGAAAGTCAAGCAGATGGTTGAGGAGGTAAGCTCTGGAGAAGCCTGGGGCCCAGGACAGCTTACTGCTGTGGGGAGAGATATCACTTGACTCACACTTGACTTTGCCCAGGCCACTGTCGCCACAGCCCAAAATGTCGGGCATTTCTTGTGTGCTGTGAGGACCAATTATCGTTTCCCTAGGAGGGTTTTTTTTCTAGACCAAAGTGTTGGTCAAGTGCAGTTCATAATGCACACACTCTCCAAGCATGGTGGCCTTAGGGGACAAAAGGTGACAGACAAACCTGCCCTCATCTCTTGCACCAGCCGCTGTGCCTTTCTCTGGGTGCACCTGTCTCTTCTGCTCCTTTCATTTCTTTCCCATGATGCTCTGCTTCCTGTGTCCTCTCCCTTCCTCTTGTCTCTCACTCTTGTTTCTCCTCCGTCTTTTCTCTCTTTTACATCCTTCCTCTCCTTAACTGTGTGCATAATATGAAAAGGTATATATTTAGTCTGCTGGGAAGCTTGTCGTTCTGTTATTTTTCTTAATGAGAAGAAAAGCAGGTAGGATGGACATTTACATCTCTAAGAAGAGAAAGAATGACTTTCCTTGGTTCAGTGGGCTCTGCCTCCCTTTCTGGTGGTACTCAGTAGAAAATCTACTTGTGCAGCTGGCCATGTGTCGTTGTAGATGTTTCTTAGTTTCTTAATTTAAAAAAAAATCGGTAGATGAAAATCAGACAGAAAAATCTGAGAGAGAAGAAACAGTAGTAAAAGGTTATGAACATCTAGGATCTAACTCTCTAGCTTGAAAAATAAGGTCCAACGAATTAAAAGTTTGGTTGCCAGGAAAAAAAAATTATTTTCCCTTATCTAACCACTACTTTAAAATACGTTCATTTTGTGTATGGCTGTGTATGTGTGCGCTCATGTACATGCATGTTCCATGTGTATGCATGTGTGTGGAGGCCTGGAGACAACTTCAGCCTCTTTGCCTCCAGTATCATCCACCATATATTTGGAAACAGGGTCTTTTACTGATCTGAAGCTTGACAGTTAGGCCAGACTGGCTGGCCAGCAAGCCCCAGGGCCCTTATTTCTACCCTTCCTGGGAACGAGATGGCAAGTGTGCACTGCCACACCTAGCCTGCACTGCCATACCTAGCCATCCTTTTCCGTAGGTTCTGGGATTGAATTCAGATTCTCATACTTGTAAGAAAAGCACATTACCAAGTGAGTGCCTCCCCAGCTCTGGCTATTATTAAAGGAATCTTTTTTTTGGGGGGGGGGGTTCGAGACAGGGTTTCTCTATATAGCCCTGGCTGTCCTGGAACTCACTTTGTAAACCAGGTTGGCCTCGAACTCAGAAATTCGCCTGCCTCTGCCTCCTGAGTGCTGGGATTAAAGGCATGCGCCACCACGCCCGGCTAAAGGAATCATTAATATTCAAAGTATGTCTATTTTCAATAAGTTATACACATGACAGATGAAATCAAAAGCCCATCTACTTTGGCAGACTAGGAATGCCGGGGTGTTCCTGGAGCAGGGCTAAGGCCAGGGAGCTATGAGTCGGGGAGAGAGACCCTTTGTTTCATTAGGTCTAGAATAAACGTGTACAACAGATAAAATCTCGTCTCCAAATGAGAAGTCTGGCCTCGCTGTATTGAGTTTTGTGTGGCTTGCATACAAGGGAGTGGGACCGAAGGAGCTGGGGAGGAGCCAGGCTGCATTTATGGAGAGCACCACCAGCAACTGTGATGGGTGAGATCCCATTGCATCCCCCATGGCCAAGAGAAGGCACACATCGTCACAGTGACCCTTGGCACATCTTCTCTGCCTCTGGGCTCCCCACATGTAAGGGATGCCTTAATTTATGTAATTCTCCTTCCTCACAGCAGGGTGTCTGCTCATAGCTAGTATTAGAGAGGCTATGAGTTAGCCCCAGATCCATTGGCTCTTGGATCAGTTAAACCCTTGTCTAAAAGGAGTTGAGACTGACACCAAAATCAGAGACTTTTTTTTTAAAAAAAGGTCCTTTCAGACAAGTTCAGAATAGTGTGTTTTATATCCTCTCTCCAGAGTATGAGAAATGTTCCTAATTAAAGGGAGTGAAGGAAACATACGTTTGGCTCTCAGCATCTGAGGCATTTTTTTTCTAGAACCTTCCAAGGATTGCAACATTTTTGGTTGGTCAAGTCTCATATGTAGATGGCATGGTCTTTGTATACTCTAGGCCTAATCCTTCTATGTTTGTTTGTTTTTGTTTTTAAGATTTAATTTTTTTTAAAGAATTACTTTGAAGTGTGTGTGTGTGTGTGTGTGTGTGTGTGTGTGTGCCCTATATGAATTCACTACTTGTTTCAGTCAGCAGAAGGTGTCAGATCCCTCTGGAGCTGGCATTACATGCGGTTGTGAGCCACTGGAGATGTGGCCCTCTGGAAGAGTTAAGTGCTCTTAACTGCCTGAACTACCTCTCCAGTCTCCCTTCTGTGCATCTCAAATCATTTATAGATCACTTACACTACTAAAGACAGTGTAAATTGTTGTTTTTTCTGTGTTGTTTAGAGAATAACGATGAGGGGGAAGTCTGTACATGCCCAGCACAGGTGTAATTTTATTTTTTCAAATAATTTTAATATGCAGGTGGTTGAATCCACAATGGTTGGAGCACAGAAGGCTGACCCCGCATGCGTGTGGTGTGTGTTTAAACAGGGAAGTGTGCAAAGACTGACGTCCATGCCTCTTAGTTCACATTTCCCACACAAGTGTCTCACCTAGTGGCACTAGCGCCACCTACCGGCTTCCTAGGTTTTAACAGCAAGAGGAGAGTTTTAAAAGTATTCTGAATTTAAGATCTTTAAATCGGGAAGTAAAAATAATCAAGTTTGTCCAGCACATTGTGGTCACGTCTACATAAAAAAAGAGAGAATAATTTTTAAAAACTTAACTATTGTGGGTGTTTATGAAAATGCCTTGTTTGAAGTTAGAAATGTGGCTGAGTGCCATGGACAGGTGAGAGTGTCCAGAGGAGCCACAAGGCTGGAAATGAGCTGGGAGCTGTAGGAATCAGGGGAAGTTGGGGGCAGGGGGGAGGATATGGCCAAAGAGAGGTGCTGGAGCTGACTGTGGTCTTAGAAACCAGGAGAGTGTTGTTCAGGTGCAGGGCCAGGCCAGAGCCACCGGGTGGCACTCTCAATGAGGAAAGCGTCGGGTCCCATTCAGTGTACATTGGCTGCTCTGAGTCAGTATTCAGCCCCAGATCGCAGGTGCATCCCTTACCAAAAGAGGAGGTGAGCCCGGAGCTTACTAGTGTTGCTCCAGGATTCCGTATGGCCTGCAGGGATACTTGGTAGAAATCTGCTGAGTTTGGCAATGTTCTTTATTTTATTTCTTAGTGTGTGTGTGTGTGTGTGTGTGTGTGTGTGTGTGTGTGTGTGTGTGTGTGTGCACGCACGTGCATGTGCACAGTTGCATACACACTTGCCACAAGACACGTGTAGAGGTCAGAGGATCTCTCTATGGAGTGGATTCTCTCCTTCCACCTTTACACAGGTGCCAGGAATCAAACCCAGGTGGCCTGGCTTGCACAGCAAGTGCCTTTATCCGCAGAGCCATCTCACCAGCTCCACCATGTTCTTAGACAAAGAACCATCTTTATTTAGACTGTATCTGTTACTGTGATCTCAGCTTTGTCGTTGCTTTACATAAAGAGGATACACACACACACATACCTCAAAGGGAATGAGAGAGTTCATTCTGAAGCCAGAATTGAATGGAAGCCTGGAAACATGCATTTAGGGTACCTCCAAATGATAATGTTGTGAAGTCTCTATAGTTACAGAACAAAAGGAAGCCATAAATCAAGGTACTTTTCAAATACGTCATTAGGAGCATTGGCAGGCAGGGAAATCTCTGTTATATGTCGTAGGTGCTGTCTGATGATGCTCTTAGATTTGGATGGTTGACTATTAATGGCCTATTAAGTTAATATACCTCAGAAGGTTTCACATGACAGTCACAAAGTCAGACACAGCTGGGTAATTAATAACAGCCTGAGATAATTTGCCTCTGGATCTGCAACATTCCTACTCTCCACAATCAGCAGGTTCCCATCAGCCACCCAGCCTTGTAGCCTCCTTAACACAGGTGTGGCTTTTTCTGAACACTTCCCTTCATTGTAACAAAATCAACAAAGTCACAAGTCAATCACCCCAGGTCACCTGGGCCTCGTTTTGAAAACTGCATACTGAATTAGTCAGCAAGGAATGCTGAATTCCCACTTCAGCGGAGAAGTGTATTTTTAATCTGTCAACACCTGGTACACAGAGGGACAGGCACATGTGAACTGGTCTAGGGGCAGCCTGTGCGGGTAGGCAGGGACATTTTCCCTCCTTCCCTTGAAGCCCAAAGGTTTGTCTGTGTGACAACTTCACCTTTCCCAAGGCTGGAACTCCTGGGTGATGTCTCTTGCCATTTTTGTGGCCCTATTTTGGTGATAATGGCTTTGAAGAAACTGTCAATGGAGGCTTATCAGCCCCCTCCAAATCCAGCTGTCACTACTGAGTCTCTTCAGAACCTTTTATGTTAAGCAATATATTTTCCCCACCTCAGTAGAATATCACTTTTAAGAAAATTGATCAAAATAAAGGTGGCTTTTTCTGTCTCTGACTCAATGAAGGCTTGGCTTCCACTGTGGAGCAGTCAGCGCTTGGACCGTGTAATAAGAGCAAGCCTGACCTCCCTGATTGTTTCCCAGTTTATTAAGCATTAATGTTATTAAGCATTGTTTCTTTCTTTCTTTTTTTTCCTCATCCTTTTTTTTGTGATGCAGTTTTCTTGGTCTGTGTATGTATGAGTGCTTGCATGTGTGAGCACATGTGTGCCTGTCAAGGCCAAAGTTGATACCACATGTCTTTCTTGATCGTTCTTCATTATGTTTACCAAGGCAGGGTCTGTCACCAGACTGGAGCTCACTGATACAGCCAGTCTAGCTAGCCAGCTAGCCAGCTAGCCCCAGGATCCTGTTTCCACCTCCCAGTCATTAGGATTATAGGTGTCTGCCACACCCACCTGAACTTTTAATGGGGAGCTGGAGATCCAAATTCAGGTCCTTGCACTTGTGCAGGGATAGCTTTATCCACTGAGCATCTCCCTGGCCACCAACATAGCTGTTTGATTAAAGTGAGAAGGTAGAAAGAAGTGATGCTCCCCTGCCTGCTTCTTCACTTTGCTGGGCATGAGAATCACCTGGGGGGGGGGCTATAGAAAAACCCTTCAAAGCTGGGAGATGCTGGTGGGAGCAGGTTGGGTATTGGGTTCGTGTGTGTGTGTGTGTGTGTGTGTGTGTATAAGGGTGAGTATATGTGTGTGTATGTGTAAGGGTGAATGTGTGTGTAAGGGTATGTGTGTGTATGTATGTATGGGTGTGTTAATTCTGTAAGTATGTACGTGTGTGTGGTATATGTGTATGGGTGTGTGTGTTTGTGTGTGTGTGTGTCTAGTACCCAGCAGACTGGCTTTCCTATAGAGTTTCATGCTGTTAGTGTCTGGCCAGCCTCCTTCAGAAGTTCCAGTACCCAGTGGCAAGCTGGAGGTGAACCTTGTGCAGGGCAGCATCATAGAAAAAAAAAAAAAAAAAAAAAAAGCCTAGGGACCAGCAACCAGGGCCAGGAGCAGGGAATTTAAAACACGGTCCATCTCTTCCTGCTAGCCTAGGCTCTGGGTCCTGGAAGCATTCTGTTGCATCATAATAGTGAGCAATAGAGATTATAGGTGTCCACGGTATAGCAGTGTCCCATAGGTGACAGAGATCCATCAGACTCACAGGTGTGTCCAACATTTTGACATTGCAGCACAGCGTTATCGACAAAGCCATGTTCAAGAACGAGAGAGAGAGAGAGAGAGAGAGAGAGAGAGAGAGAGAGAGAGAGAGAGCTCACCCTGTATATTACATAAATGTATGGTTTTGTGTTGCACCACATTCATAGCTGCTGTCTTAGCTTCATGAGACCTGTGGGCTGTGGGTGGAGCTGCCAGTAGAGAGTGAGGTCAGTTGTTAAACAGAAAATAGAGAATATGTGTACGCACAGGCTAGCCCTGTGAGCATGCTTGAGCTATCCCTTTATTTGTATGGACTTGTCCTTACCTTGGTTTGAAGCAGTGGTTCTCAGCCTTCCTAATGCTGTGGCCCTTTAATACAGTTCCTCATGTGTGGTGACCCCCAACCATAAAATTATTTTGTTGCAACTTCCTAACTGTAATTTTGCTACTTTTGTGAATCTTAATGTAAATATCTGATAAACAGAATATCTGATATGCGACCCCCGAGAAAGGCTCATTTGACCCCCAGAGGGGTTACAACCCACACGTTGAGAACCACTGGTTTAAAGGGTCCCTTTCTGCCTTACCCATGGCTACACAGAATGTAATGCCTTTATTAGCAGGGCCTGGCTCTCACATGGAAACCAAAGTAGGACACGTTTGCAATTCCCAATAAAATGGCTTTCAGCTCATCACCGCTGACATTTGGCAGAGCAACAGTGCCATGGCCTTGTCTGAGGATGAAGTGTTAAGTTTCTGGCTCTTTAACCAGTTGGTAGAGCAATTTCCCTTCTGTCCACGAAAAGCAGGCTTCTGAAATGGCCCCCCACAGGCTGCAAGTCCATATACACCTCCTGCAGTCAGAGACCCTTACGCGCGTGTGTGAGGAATGGCCTAGAAGACATTTGTACACTCGATCTTTATAGAATCTAGCAGACCTGAGTTTACCAGTTGTAGGACTTTGAAAATTCATTCATTTCTCTATCTGAAAAATAGAAATAATAAGAATATCTTCCTGCCAGGCGTGGTGGCACACGCCTTTAATCCCAGCACTCGGGAGGCAGAGGCAGGTGGATTTCTGAGTTCGAGGCCAGCCTGGTCTACAAAGTGAGTTCCAGGATAGCCAGGGCTATACAGAGAAACCCTGTCTCTAAAAAAACAAAACAAAACAAAACAAAACAAAACAAAAAAAGGTATCTTCCTGAGAGTGTTTTGTGGGCTAGAATTAAATGAGTGTGAGAGTGTATGTGTATGTATATATGTGTATATATACACACGCATATATATACATATATATGAGATTTTATGTCTATAGATCTGTATTTCACTTATTATGTTCATTGAAGCAACATGGAAAATACCTAATGAATACTAGCTACTACTAATATTATTGCTCTCAACAAATGGTTTCCTGTGGTACAGGTACAATGTGGAGGTAAGTGATCAGTGTATCTGGTTAATAGCTTCCCCCATACTCAGGGCTGGCCTTCTTCTCTGTGGAAATCTTGGGAACCAAACTGACCTCTCTTCTTTTTCTATGCTGTGTGCTACTCTATAGCTTAGCCATCAAAATACTTCATTGTTTTTTGTTTGTTTGTTTTCGTTTGTTTTTTTCTGAGTGGCACTAGGGTCTCATGTTGTTCAGGCTAGTCTCAAACTCACTATGTAGCCAAGGATAACCTTGAACTTCTGATCCTCCTGCCTCCACCTCACAAGTTCTGGGATGACATGTGTGTGTCACTTTGCCCAGTTTATACAGTGCTGGGGATTGAACCCAGGGTCTCATGCATGCTAGGCAAGTACTCGGCCAACTGAGCTACATTCCCTCATTGGGCTCTTGAGTAGAAGAGTTAAATTCTATCTCAAGAATCTTCCATTTTAAGTGGTTCAGCTATTTGCTGGCACACAATTCATTTCAGAATTGTTGTCCCATGTGCTGAGATGGGCAACACAAAAGGATGCTTTGGGAAAATGCCCTGCATCCCCAGTACTTCCCAGAGCTGGTAAGTAGGTCCCTGGGGGTCAGGGGAGAGCCATGGCCCTGAAGCTTCAACCCTAACCCACTCAATTGAACTGTCCCCAGATCATGTCGCACGAGCTCTTCTCCACATTTAGTCTCCGGCTCTTTGGAAGATGATAAGATGGTAGAGGCAGAGGTGGACGCATCTTACTGGGTGTGATTAGAAGAACAGTTGTACACTCTGCGGGGGAAGAGTTGGTGTGTATCTGTGCTGAACTCTGGAACAAACAGGGAAGTAATGCTATTCAGAGGAACCCTTGGCCCCCGTGGGGTGCTCATTTGTGAGAACACTCCCAGACAGTAGCCTCTGCACATACAATCATAAAATGCAGATCCGAGAACTCAGAGATCCACGGGATATCTTGTTTTT
This sequence comes from Mus pahari, assembly GCF_900095145.1. Lineage (NCBI taxonomy): Eukaryota > Metazoa > Chordata > Mammalia > Rodentia > Muridae > Mus > Mus pahari. Next base: position 66,416,248 of record NC_034599.1, on the reverse strand, counting down.
GAAACTTGGGTTTCTTGACATCAAAGCAAGAAGTGCACTGAAAAAAAAAAAAAAAAGACTATTAAAAATACTTGAGAAACTGCCAGGTGGAACTGCCCAAGAAGATGCTCACTGAGGAAAAAGGAAGAGAGGTAAAGAGCATCAGTGCTCTGGGAAGGAGGCACCCCGAGCTGGATCACACTCCCCAAAATGCAGATGCAGCCAAATGTCCTCATAGTTTGGTTATATTTGTATATGGTGGCCTTCATATCTGGAGATGGCCCTCTGTCTATCCTTTCTGAGTGACTGTCTACAGTCATTGTCCAATAATGTCTCTCTCTTCTGGTTTAAGGAAAGTTTGGTTTGCTTCTAACCCTCTGGGCATTTTTGCCTGAATAGACACAGTTTAAACAACTTCAGGAAAAGTGGGAGTGTGCCCAATGAAAATAGAAATACACCTAGCTAAAATATATGGAGATGAGATAAGCAAGACATGTGTCGTGCATGATTTATCTTCATAGAGGCCTTTGTTAATTACCAGCATGCTGTTAGTTCATCAAAAGGTAGCAAGGGTTGCTGGGAGCTAGCAGGCAGTATGGCAGCAGTGTTAGGGTGGTATCGACCTCCATAAGCCAGTAGACTTGAGTGGTGCACTGAGTATCCCTCTGGCCTGGGCATTTCTGCAAGTCTCTTGCTTTGTCATTTCTCTATAGGAAAGTGTGTTTGTTGGGTGAATGCTGCCGTGTCAGTGTTTGCCCTTCTTTTTACATCTGTGCTCTTGTCGACTCCAACTTAGGGAGGGAAAGGACAGGAAGGAAGCAGAGGAGACAGTGCCATACCTATAAAGAGATCTTGGTGATGTGAACTTAGTGGTGGTTCCCCCCCATGTACTCTGTAGGAGTTTGTGGAATGCCAGAGTCAGAGTGGAAAATCACGCATCCCTCATGATTCTATGGGGTGACTTACCTGTGCTAGTTAGTCCTAAGGACTCAGTCTCTGGCATCTCTTCTGGAAGAACATTACCCAGTTTTAGAAGGTGACTTCACAGGACTTAAAGGAGTAGCCCTGAACTCCAGAGAAAGTGGATCTTGGGTGAATCTCTCTCCTCCTGTGGTGTGCTTATGTCTGTCTGACATTTCTTCTCTCTTGGGCTGTGGTGAGTCCCTGGAAGCCAGGGATGTCTTGTTCTGCTGATAGGATGGGAGTTGCCCAGAGTGTAAACACCACTCTTTACATGGTTCCTGAATGCTGCTCTTTCCTCCTGTCCTGACCCTGGTTGTAGGCTAAGTGGTGATCTTCTTAGATCTGGGTCTTTTGCTTCTTAAGAGCTTGCCTTAACGTACAGACCTGTGCCTCGGATCTCTGTCTTCCGACCTCGGTTAGTGTGGTATCAACTTGAATTAACTTGCTACCAAACCCGACTCGTGTTCAAATCCCTTGCCACCCTATCCCCTTTTCCCTCCTCTGGCTCTTATTTGGACCCTTTGCCTGGACTTCTAAGGCTGTTTCTTATCTCCTGGCCACTCTCCATCCCATCTAAAGGAGGTACTCTTCTTTATTTTAAAATCTTAATACTTTGTGTAAAACATGAAGTTTTTAGAAGTATCACAAAAGAACGCAGTTGGGTCAGCCTTTCTTCTCTATGTATTCTAGATAAAACCAAAACCACAAGAACAGACAGGCCATACATAGTCAGTGCCTTTAGTGTATAATCTTTGTCAGCCTGGTGAATGTTCACTGTGGGTTGGGAGACACAGTGGTGTCCTCAGCTGGCTGGCCCTTCACTGAGTTTTAAAATCAATCCCTTTATCTTTCTTCCTGATAATTTGTATAAAGTCTCTGTATTGTTGGCATGGATCATTTATTGAAAAATACTTAAATGATGTTATTATCTGCCAGTCAGTGGTGTTTATTTGTGGATCTCTTAGATAAATACTGGGTTTTTCTATGGTTGTAGTTGTCAATTTTCTACAATGTTGTACGTCTTGTTTGTCATTTTCTGTAATAGTTTTAAAGTTGTGCTTGTCATCTTTATATTTCATTGGAACCCACGTGTCTGTCCCCTCCCCCTTCTGTCCTCTTTTTTTAGTCTATAGCACATATGCCATATTCCATGTGTTTTGCCTTCGTCTCTCTGTGGTCATTCTTCATGTTTTGTTTGTGTCTTTCTTCCCCTTATAGAATGGAAGCTCTGTGAGGGCAGGGTCTTTGGCCTGTTTCATTCATGACTGTATTCCTAATGTCTAGAATGGTCACTGGTATCCAGTAGGTGCTTAATAAATACTATTTTTGGACAAATAAAGACTAAGCCATCTGGAATTTATTTTTGTGTCTCTGGTGTGACCAGGGCTTGCTCTCTGTCTCTTCCCATCTCATAAGAAGCTTGGGTTTCCATGTCATTATCCACTGTGTGTTTTTCACGTCACCTTTGTCAAGCTGCAGTTCTTTCCCCTATGCTATTGTCTTTAAATATCCTTTCCCACCTCTCCGCCTGAGTCCATAGGAAAGCCCAATCTTTAGACTTAGGAGTTGGGCATGGGGAAAAGGGAGAGGCCATCCCAGCCTATCAGGAGCTAGATCATCAGTGAGCCTTTAAGACATACCGTCTGTAAAGTGGGTATAAACACGGACAGAGTTCCTTCTCGAAAGGGATTTTCTGAATGATACTGAAACTTGTCAGAGGGTGAGGGAATGTGCTAAGTGACATATCTGGTTCTAAGCCATGCACCCTGGGACTGCAGAAGCTGGACAGTTCATCCTAAACGATGAGGAAATGGAATCTGGCCTCGCCCTCACCTCTGCTCTGACTAGGCTTGTGTTGTGAACAGATCCACGAATCCCTTATCTTTTCCAATATCCTGACTCTTCTACAATAAAGGAAACCAATTATAACAGTACCTGCTCCTGAGGTGCAGGTATGGACTGGCTGGCACCGTGTGTGCCAAGTGCTTTATTACCACAGTGCCTCCAAAGGTGAACTAATTCTCCTGTGGGTGAAGAGTCTGTGGGGAAGAGGCAGTGTCTGAATGCATCTTGTAGGATGGGTTGGATTTTTTCTAGGCAGAAATTGAAGGGGTGGAAGATGTCATGCCAGATAAGATACAGAGTAAATAAAACCAAAAATATGAAGACCAGACAGTGTAGGGTGAGTCCAGGCATGGATCCAGTTTGACTGGATTAGGCAAGGGAGTGGTCAGTGGAGAGGCTGGAAAATGTGAGTCGAGGCCCACTGGGGTGGGCCGTGGGTATTGAGCCAAGAACAAGGTTATTACCTCTGTTTATTCCTCAGCATGCTCCTACTGCTCAAGTGTCTGAGCCTCAGAGTGGTGTCCTGGATGCTAGACTCATACCAGAGGAGAAGGAGGAAGAAGGGCTAGTATGGCAAGGTTCATATTCACAACACCAAAACTTTAGGGGTGTTTTTGAAAGGACCATTTTTAGGATCCATTTTTTTTTTTCTGGCTGTAAACATATGCCCATTGCACTGCTCGGAGTCAACCACCTTCCCAGCTTCTGAGGTTTTCTCTCTGAACTCATATCCACCCAGGGATGCTCGGGGATAGTTCGGCAAGCGATTGCTTCCTTTATCCATTCCACTTGCCTCCCCCGGAGTTTAAAGCATCAGAGACCCATCTGGGAATGGTGGCGCATACCACATACCATGGCCTGTCATCCCAGAACTTGGTAGACGGAGGCAGGAGGATCTGAAATTCAAGGTCATCATCCACAGGCAACCTGGGCTCAAGAGACCCTGTTTCAGAAAGTAAAATGGGTGGGGACTACTGGGGAGATGGCTCAGTTGGCAAAGTGCTTGCCGTGAAAGAACGAGGACCAATGTTCAGATCCCCAGCACTGACAAAAAGCTGAGTGTGGCATCACCAGGCAGACACCAGGAAGGTCCCTTTAGGTTGCTGGCCTGCCAGTCTAGCCTAATGGGTGAGATCCAGGTTCAATGAGGAAGGCATCTGCCAGCAACTTCTGCATGTACACATACATGTGCACCATATGTGTGGAGAAGATAGACCACACACACACACACACACACACACACACACACATACGCACGCACACACGCACGCATGCACGCACGCACGCACACCCACACCTGACAGCCCCAACCCCTTTATCAGGGCAAATCCCACACCACCATTAGTTTCCAGTCTATCTTCCCACCCAGGCCACTGCCACAGTGCTAAGCTGTGGTCCTCAGGAGGATGAACAGCAGGATGTGGATAAAAAGAGCCTGGGTCAGAGTATTCGGGAAGCTGTGGCTGAGGTCTCAGTTCTTGCCAGCATCTTGAACCTTGGTTTCTTGTTGGCGGTGATAACCACTTAGGGTTGTTTGTGATTATCAGGAACTAAGCCGCCCAAGGCCTGATACCCAGTACGTGTCTTCCTTCCTTCCCAGTGGGGGCACAGGCGCTGGGAAGCCGCTGTGTTCATTCTTTCCTGACATCTCAATAGCTAAGTCATTCTTAGGCACCCAGGAGGAACTGCATGCTGGTCTACTCTGAGAAGTTGAGTTCCCATCAATCTAGAATGGAAATCAAACCAAATAAGATTATCTTAGCTCAGAAGCCCATTCCAACTGATCCTTCTGACTAGCATAGTTCTATTATTATATATTACTTCAAACTTAATAGAAAAAATTGATTAAAATATGCACCCCGTTCATATCCAGCCTGGCTGAACGCCACAAGACACATTAATTGAAAGTGGATTTCCACTGCCTGCTCCAGCCCATGGAGATGAAGAATGGGCCTTTCTCCTCTGGGCCTTCATTGATTTTTCATTTTCTCCACTCAGAGCTTCATTTAGCAATTTTTCAGTTTCATTTGGTCGGGGCCTTGATTCATCCCCTCCCATGAGGTAATGCACCCTCTTCTTCATCCTCCTGAAGCTGCTCTTGCAGGCCGTGTTAGCGCGCACACGGTCTGATCTCCTCAAACTGCCCTGTGCATTGCAATTCTCAAGAGGGGGGTAGGCTTTGTTATTTTATTTTTGCATTTTCTATGGTGTTTCTTCCTTTACCAAGGAGAATGAAATTTAAACTTATAACTTAAAGGGGTAGAGATGTAGCTCAGTAGCAGAATGACTGTCCCCAAGGGCCTGGGTTCCATCTGTATCATATCTAATAAACCAAGCCAAACACAGCTCCAAAATATGACAATAAGCTGACAGCGTGACAAAACTTCTAGGCCAGAGTCCTAGGGATCACTGCCAAACCAAGCCCTTCAGGTGAAGGGCAGAATCTGCTAATTATGTTCATGTTTTCATCATGTGGTAGAAGGGAGCAAACATGATTCCCGATTTGCCAAGGGTATAGGTAACAACTCTGCCAGATCATGGAGCAAGAGATTGGGTTGAAAACAATGCCTTCTCAGGACAAGAGGAAACAAAAGAGAGGTGGATGCTCGAACGGAATTCTAGAAGGTTTTCTCCTGTCCTCTTCCGTTTTCTATAAAATCCCTGATTCAATGGATCCCTAGTGGTTTTGAAAACCATATTGGTATAGGGGAGGGGAGATAGCTGGAGAGATGGCTCAGTGAAGAACACTTGCCACTCATATAGAATCAGCTCACATACAACTCCAGTTCCAAAGGATCTTACACCCTCTTCTGGCCTCACAGGGCAACAGCATGCATCCAGTACACATACAGACACATACACATAAAAATTAAGTACATTGTGAAAACAGTATTGAGGATCTGAGCTAGTTCCTTGTGGGCATTTTCAAATACCATGACATTTCCCGAGAGAAGGCTCAGAAGACTCAGAATAAAGTTTTATGTTTTTATTTTGACCTAAAGTTCAATTTCTGAGTATTCAGGAACATGGACTAGCATTTACACATCTTTGACAAATGTTTCAATGAGAGAGTCAACAGAGTTTAAGGCAGAAAACCCTGGTTAGGTGGCCGGGGTGTCCTTGGGAAGGAGGGAATAACACAGCAGAGGCATGGCGATGGTAGGTGTGGCTTCTGCATTAATATTAATGCACTCCTCAACACCCTTCCATCCCTGACCTTAAATACACGATCCTGTGGGCCTTGTGACTATCCCTAAAATGAAAAGCAACCATACAATAAAACAGATTTTGAAGGAAATAGAAAAAGTGCCATAAATGTGGCCTGGCTTCTTTCTATTTCAAGAGCTTAAACAGTTGAATCAATGCGACTATTGGTATTTTTTTGTTTTGTCCTGGTTTTAGCTTTGAGAAGGCAGCCATTCATGAGCACCACACAAACCTGCTTCAGTCCACTCATGAATCAGACAGTATCACACACTGATGTTTCATTCCAAGGCTTCACAAGGGGCACAAGGGAGAAACTTTAACAAGGTGTTGCTGGAAGCAAGACAAAGAAAATATTGAGGACTGAGGAGGTAGTTTGGTTCCTAGACTGCCTGCCTACTGTGCACAAAGCCTGGGGTTTAACCCCAGGACATAGTAGGCATGGTGGCGCAGTCTTCAATAGAGGCAGGAACCAAGTTCAAGGCCATCCTCAGTTACATAGGGAGGTCAAGGCCAGCCTGGGTTCCAAGAGACCAAATTGAAAAAGTGTGCTGCGGGCGTGCATGCATGTGTGCATATGGAGTGTGTGTGTGTGTGTGTGTGGTCAAATCAGAAAGTGCCTAGTTAGAAGTTAGTTGGCAGTTTCTGATCTCCGAAGCCCCTAGCTATTGGTTTATGAATGGGCTCTCCTTCAGTATTTACTTCTGATTGGTGATGCTCCTAATTAAGCGTAAGTTGTTGGCTTCCAATTAAATTTAGGTTTCATCTTCTTAAGCCAGTTCTTGACCAGCAACTCCCCAAGAGGTTCTGTTTGCTTGGGTCAGAACCTCAGGCATTGAGCCCTAATTAACACTTTCCCAGTTTACAGCTGCTCATCATCATCGTGGCTGCTTTGTCTATGTCTCCGTATAGGACTTCTAATTGTGACCAGCAGAGCATTTGCTTGTTTGGTTGGTTGGTTTGGTTAATAATGGGATCTTACACTGCAGCCTAGGTTGGTCTGGAGTTCACTGTGTTGCCTTCTGCTGGCCTGGCACATGTGACAGTCTTCCTGCTTTGGCCTCCTGAGTTCTAGGATCACACGTGTGAACCACTGTACCACCCTTGACAGTGGCTGTTGTTGGAGGTAGACTCCTGTAGTTCAGGGTATCCTCAGACTTCCTCCTGCCGGTCGGTACCCCCTGAGAATGGACATTACAGGTGTCCACCACTACCCCAGTTTTATGAGGTGCTGGTGATCAAACACAGGGTTTCATGCATGCTAGGCAAACACTCTACCAATAAGCCACATTTTCAGCCCCTGACCAGCAGTTTTTTTTTTAACATGAATTTCGGTACAGATTCAGGGAGGGGGGAAGCTGACTGTACACATGGCTCTGGGACTTGTCATCTAGGTGGAAGGAATCTTGCATGCAGTCTGCTTCAGTGTGCTTCCTCTTTTACGAGGCCTTTTCCACATCTGTTATCATTTCCCAGTAGGATAAGAAAATACCTAGAGAATATTTTTTCTTAACAACCTATGTCGATCGTGTCTAATATCAAATGCTTATTTGCGGCTGTATTTCTTCACTAACTTCTCCTCATGGTTCCCAAGCTCCATATTAAATTATTGTGCTCCCTGGGTCTCGCACAACTGGGTATCGGTCACATAAATCCAGCTATAGACGGTGTCCTTTTCTATCATCGAACATAAAATGACCTGTATCCTATGTGTTACTGCCAGAAAGAAAAACCCAGAAAGTTGCAGGTCTTACAACTTCACGATGCATAGAGTCTGTTCTAAACTGTGTCTATAGGGGGTAGGGTGAGGGTGTGTGTGTGTGTGTGTGTGTGTGTGTGTGTGTGGTATGTATGTGTATGTTAAGTGTGTGGGGATGTGGTATGGGTGTGGTGTGGTATGTACATGTGTATAAGTGTAGGGGTGTGGGTGATATGTGGGTACATATCTGTGTGTGCATGCTTGTGGAGGCCAGAATTAAACCTCTAATGTTAGCATCATTCCTCAAGAGCAATCAACTTTCATAGTTTTATCTATCTATCTATCTGTCTATCTATCATCTATTACCTATCTGTCTATCATCTATCTATCTTATCCATCTATCTATCTATCTATCTATCTATCTATCTATCTATCTATCTATCTAGACAGTGTCTCTCACTAGCCATGAGCTTACTGGTCCCTAAGCTCCAGGAATCTTCTATTTTCTGCCTCCTAGCACTGGGCTCACAAGCTCAGCACCATGCCTGACTTTCTAAATGAGTGCCCTGAGGACCTAACTCAGCCTTGTAACGACTTGACTTACTGGACTATCTCCCCAACCCTGTTCCAGCACTTTTGTATGCGTTCTTCTTGGCCTTGCTAGTAACTATTTTTGAGGCAAATTGAGAGGAATCCTTTCACTACAGTAACCTGTTTGCAAAGCAGCTCATGAAACTGTGCGGTTTGTGAACCCCCTGCCTCCCCAGACAATGCCAGCGCATGTCCATGCTTAGGAGTGATTGCTTAGCTCAAGCTAAATGTCTCAACTGTTGTTGAAGAGGAGAAAAGCAACAATCAGTTATAGCAAGCTACAACCGTCATTTCCCTTCTTAAAAAAAATTAACTGAAAATTTGTGTATATGTGTACCTGCTTATCTGTATGTACACCACTGGGTTGCACCACTGTGTGCAGTACCCACACAGGCCAGAAGAGGGTGTCAGGTTCCCCTGGAGCTGGAATCCAGACAGTTGTATGCCATCCAGTGTGAGTGCTGAATCCTGGTCCTCTGCCAGAGCAGTAAGTGCTCTTAACCACAGAGTCATCTCTTCACCCCTTCCCTTCCCTTTAAACACCAAATCAACCTGAAGGCTTAAAAAGTTGGCATCTTGCAAGCTCTCTTTAATGTAAATCATCTGTTCCGTGTGGAGACAGGCGTTAGAAAGCATCATTTTAACTTCAGCTTAAAGGTAGCAGGTATGAGTACATGCTGCCTGGAGCTGGACCTCAGTGTGACATTTCAATTCAGCCAGGAGACTAATACTAGGTCTTGTTGAGGTCACCTATGAAAGTCTGGAAAGTGGGTTCCCTGACTTTTCACTTCTTAACACCCCAGCTTGATCAAGCCCAGTACTTTGGGTCATTTACCACCACCTGGTGACAGCTACACCTAAATGCAACTTTTTTGAAGAATACGTTTTTTTCTGAAGAACACATTTCTGAAGGTCAAGTTACAAATCGGAATGCCTCAGGCAGTCACTTCGGGCCGGGGTGGTAGAGCAGATCTGTAGTCTCAGCACTCAGGGGGTGGAAGCAGGGGGATGAGGAGAAGTTCAAGATCTTTGGCATCATAGCCTGGGCTATGTGAGATCCTGTTTCAAAACATAAACTGTGACAGAAAAGAGGGACTGAAGAGCAACTCGGCTGTAGAGTGCTTACCCAGCATGCTGTAGGCCTAGGATTGATCCCTAACACTGCAGAAACCTGGTTTGGCTGCATCTGAAGGACGTCATTTAGCACAGCACAGCCACTGCTTCAGAAAGCGTATTTGCCAGACACTTATGTCAGAGGCCCCTGGACCCTCTGAATCCTTCCCACTATCCTTTCTCCCTTCCCCAAACCAAACACCTCCTCACGGTGACATCAGCTCTTCCCTTTCTCAGAAAAGCTCCCAGAACATTCTCTGTCATGTCTCCTGATGATGTCTTCGCCATGGACTGATTTATAGCCATCGCTCGGTATCTGCGGGTGTGTCTGGTTCTAGGATCCTCTGTACAGACCAAAACTCTGAGAATTTCTTCTAAGAAATGGTGCAGTACTCATGCAGAGTCTGTATACACCCCTTTCCATTCTCTTTAGGCATCTCTGGATTACTTACAAATCCTAATAAAATACTAACACTATGTGAATAGTTTTTATACTATATTATATAAAGAATAGTAGCAAGAAAACAATCTGTCCATGTTTAATGCAGATAATAAACTATTTCTGGACTATAGTTTGGATCTGAGATTGTAGGGCCCACAGATGGAAAACTGAGGTCATTTTAAAATCTTAAGCCTAAGGGCCAGCTGGGTGGTCTGCGTCTTCCCATGAGCTCCTCATGTCCCAAGGTCCCTGCTGCTCTCTGCCACCTGATTTTAGTGTTCAAAGGAAACCACATCTCTAGTTTCCTTGACCTCTAAGCCATTTAAGAGTTCTTAAGGGGCAGGAAAGCTGTGTGTTTGATGTCACTTTTTATGTTATTTGATGGAATTTTTATCCTTACCAACAATGGCCTTTCAGTGAAATTTAGGTCTCATTTTAACTGCTACCTAAAGGCAAGTCATTTTAGGGCAAGGGACATATGTAGTTCAGTGGTAGAGTGCTTGCCTAGCACATTCGAGGCCCTGGGTTCAATACCCAGTACCACCAAAAGGTAAAAAATAAATAAATAAATAAAAATAAACCAGCTAAAAGTTAGTTTTAAGAATCTTAAGGGACAGTTGGTAAAGTACTTGATCTGAAGACATGAGGACATGAGTTTGAATTCCTACCACTCATGAAAAAGCTGGTCATAGTGGACTGCGCCCGTAGTCCCAGTGATCATGAGATGGGACAGAGATAGGGCTCACTGGGCAGCCGATCTAGTGAAATCAATAAGCCCCAAGGTCAGCAAGAGACCAAGTCTCAAATATAGGGTGGAAATAAGAGTAGAAGATACCCAGGGTCAACTTCGGACCCCAAATGCACACATACATGTGCACGCACACACACCAATCTGTGTCTTGACGCACAAAATCTTAAGCCTGTAGGAAGGAAAGGCAAAGGAGAATTGTGGCAATGATTTTTGTAAGCCATTCCTAGACAAAAAGGAGAAAAATTGCACTATTTGAGGTATGGGGCACAATCCTACACCAACCTCAGAACTATTTCTCTTCCCTAATCCCTTCAACGGCTTTTATTTTTACTTTGGTAAACTTTTATTTTTCTGTCCCTCGAGGCTTTTTATAAACACACACACACACACACACACACACACACACACACACACACACACACACTTTGCAACGTGTTTGTTTCTAGCGTTCATGTAATACGCTCCATCATGCTGGTATCTCGTGATTTATGGCCGGTTCCTTTAGTGCAAGGCATTAACGTTATTTCCATTTTCTCTCTATTATAAATAATGGAAGCAAGAACATCTCTCTACATGCAGCTTTTTTCCTGTGTTTGAGTTATGTCCTTAGGACAGATTCCCAGGAGTGGGATTAGTGGGTCAAAGGGTCTGAACAGCTTTATGGCTCTTAATATTTATTGCTAAGTGGCCAGAAGGGTCATTCTAATCTACAGCGCCACCTGCAACACATGAGCGTCACCCCCTCCCAGGTTTGCCAACACCGGCCTCTTCAGGCGCTACTTTGGGGGCAGATTTCAGAGGTATTTAGGTAACTTGTTACTCTCTTTAATTTCTATAGTTATTAAAAACCACTAGGTATTTTACCTTAAGTATATTTATTTTATATGGCTAGTTTTTCTTCCCATAGGGTGATATATTGTGATATCACGCACTGAAATGTAAAATATGCTATAATAAAAATGCCAAGTGCAGACCTGGGATACACGTCAGTTGACAGAATGATCACTGACTGGGTCTGCGGGGTATCCTAGGTTTGATCCCCAGCACAGCATAAAACTAAGCGTGATGGCACAGCCAGGAATCCTAGGAGGAGGGTCAGGGTATAGGTTATAAACTACATGGAGAGTTTGAGGCCAGCCTCGGGTAGAGACTCAGGCTCAAAATGAGTAAGTGTCCAGTCCACCCAGTACAAGGAAATCAGTCAGTGAAGCCCACTAGGCGCATTCTAGGTTCAGCAAGTGGCCCATGCAGGGACTGTGGCTTCTTTTACTCCTCTTTTCTCCTATCCTGTGTTCCATGTTAAAGCAAATCCTGGCTCATGTATTTAAGTTTCACAGTGAACAGTACCTGTCTAAAACACGCACTTGTTCTAAGATAACCATGACCCCCGTCACCACGCCAACAAAATGACAATTCCTTAGTATCAGTAAATACCAGGGTGTAATACGGTTTTCCAACCTATCTTTGTCTCTCCTGCACTGTTCCACTCACCACACACATTCTTACGTTTCCTCCTCCTCCTCCTCCTCCTCCTCCTCCTCCTCCTCCTCCTCCTCTTCTGTCCTCCTGGACCTCTTCCTCCTCTTCATTCTTCTGTGGTTTTCATTTTTCGAGACAGGATTTCTCTGTTTAACAGCCCTGGCTGTCCTGGAACTTGCTTTTTTAGACCAGGCTGGCCTCAAACTCCCAGAGATCCACATATCTCTGCCTCCAGAGTGCCGGGATTAAAGGCATGCACCACTACCACCTGGCTACAATCTTATGTTTCTAATGTTGAGGCTGGAGAGATTTGCAGTTAACTGGCTGCTCTTGCAGAGGACCCAGGTTCGATTCTGAGCATCCATATTACATGTCACCTTATGTAACTTCAGTCCCCGGGGATCTGACACCCTCTTCTGGCCTCCTTGGAAAGGTCACATATGTAATGCACATCCATATATTTCGGGCAAAACACACATGCAACAAAAAATTAATTAATTTAAAAAGTTTCTCATATTTAAAAAGTGTGTAAGAGAACTTTATTCTTTAAAGGTACCTAAACCTCCCCAGGTAGGGTATAGTGTAGAGTGTTCCACTAGCCACTTATTTAATGGAGTTGGTTTTGTGTTTTCTAGACACAAAAATCATACATCCAAGTTAGTTTATATTTTGTCCAATGTATCTTTGTGATCTATGCCTATAAATAGTATTTCTAGATCGAATGATCAACATGCATGTGCTTTCCGGGTGTCACTTGGTCTCTTCCATGGGGATTCTATCACTCTGCACTGGCAGGTTTTTATAAATGGATGTCTGAATGCTCAGACACACAAGCTTGTTGGAAAGGTTAGCACACCCTTGATTGAATCTGTATTCTGATCTCACTCTTGTTCAAGACTTGGCACAAAGTACCCTGGTTCTTGCTTTTAGAGAAACCTCTGACACATGTAACATGATGTTACAAAGGGGGCAGTGTAGCCCACAGCAGCCCCGGAGCTGGTCCTGCTTAACGGTGGTCCTCATGAGTCCTTAGCCCTCTGAATTCCATGAATACTTTTAGTGATCTTTTCCCCCAAGTAAACTTTTGACACCTGGTTGGTCAGATACAAATATATTAAGAGAGTTAACTAAATGTTTGAAATGCACGTGTTTCATCAATCCATGATAGTTAATCTCTATTGACTTGTTTGAGTCTGTCTTGATGCATACTCCCTGAACCAATAACTTGATAGCCTTGTTACCGAGGTCCAAGCAACACAGTCCACGTGGAGAGGTTGGCTAAACAAACCTAACAGGCCTCAGAGTCCCCTGCTGTCAAAGGTTCTCAGGCCAGCCAGGGATCCAGGAAACAATACATACAGAAAGACTGGGATGCGGTTCAGTGGGGTAGAATGTTCACCTGACACAAACAAAGCCAGAATTCAATCCCCAGCACCCCATAAAACAGATGCTGAAATCCCAGCACCCAGGAGGTGGAGGCAAGAAGATTAGGCGTTCAAGGTCATGTTCAGCTATATAGCGATTGGAGACCCATCCTACCTCAAAAAAAAACCAAACCAAAACAAAACAAAAAAAAACTAAATAAAAAATAAATGTGCACACAGGTTCTGTGCAAACCCACAAGGTGTTTCTGCCCTCTAATTACCCTGCAGTCGTACAATTCTACATTTTTGTTTGACGGTTTTCCTCCTGTCTCTTTCTAGATTGAGTCATTAAAGAAAAAAGTGCAACAGAAGCAGCTCCTGATACTGCAGCTTTTAGAAAAAATCTCTTTCCTGGAAGGAGAGGTAAGAGGCGACGGCTCTTTCAAGTTGGTGTCTTCCCTGCCATTAAATTTTATGTTGCTGATCCTGCTGTGGACACTTAATTAAAAATATGGCAATTTCCTGGCCTTATAAAATTGATTGAAGGTTAACGGCCAGCTCTGCAGAGGAGCTCCGGCGGTTCCTTATTCTCTACTTTCTCCATGCGCCAGCCTGCTGCTGGCAGCGGCGCTTTTCCAAGGCCTGGTGCGTCTTTAAGGATTCTCCCAGCATTTTGTCGAGATGCTCACGAGTTCTCGAGTGTATAGGGCTTAATAACTTGTGAGTGATCCACACTACGCCCCTCACATGGTTTACCCCACACCCTTTAAAACGTCACAAGAAGGCTTGTGATCTCTGTTAAACAGAAACACAGAGGCAGGAAAGGGAGGTGGTATCACCCAAGCCCACCCAGCCATGGAAACCTGAAGTCCGGTTGGAGACGAGACTCCCAAAGTCCAATACGCGTCTCTGTTACCCCTGGGAAACCTATTTTAGAGGTGGCTTAGTTTCACCAGCATCTTGGAGTTGCTTCATAGTCTTGCCACTGGCCTTTTGAAAGGCATTTGGGGGATTTTTGTGGCAGTTCCAGGGAAAGAAATTATGAGTTGGAAGAATCTTGCAGGGGTGGGTGTTAATAGAAGGAGCTGAAATCCATCTTCCCTGGAGGCTCTTTATTAAGAACTTGGCATTGAGCCTTCGCCTTCTTTGACTCCACAAAGAGCTGGTTTGCCAAGCATCTGTCCTTGTCAATGTCCCTCTGTGTAGCCCTCCCCCCACGAGACACCCAGGGACATGACAGTGACGCAAGGGGGAAAGCAAGATGTCATTTCCTGAGCACCTACTGTGTGCAGGGCGTTGCCAGTTCCTTTCCACATGTTCTGTATAACCTAGGCACAAAGAGTGGGATCTAATCCAGCCTAGTACAACATTTGGATTGTCTTATTGACAGACTGATCAGAGAGTTTCCTTATCTTTATAAAACAACCATAACCACTTGAGTGTAGGACCGTCCAATGAGAGTGCACAGGAAATGTCTGGCACACGCTGGAGAAATGGATCGGCCGTTCAAGGCTAGGCTCACAACCCAAAATGTAAGGAAATGCTGGGGATACTGAGTGAACACTCTGCCCTTAGCTTATAGAAAGGGCTGCCCTCTAAATGAAATCCACCACCCCCTTTTAAAGATGGGACTGAGTTTCCAGAACGTCACTTCCTGTCTAGGAAATCTATAGTAGAGATGGTGAGTAAGAGTCTAGAGCCTCCCTCCTTGCTATGCCCTTGCAGGCATGATGAGCCGGGTCACCATTTACTTGGGTGGATGGACTGCCTGTGGCTGCCGTCACCAGGAGCCTTCATGGTCTCTAGGGACCTGGTTTCAGATTCAAGGCCCATGAGTCTTGGTGTCCTGGAGGTGTTTCCCACTCATGTCTTCTCCTCCTTGATCACTGGGCCCAGGACCAGCTTTTTTTTTTTTTTTTAAATACATTATCTCAAGGAGCCCAGGCTATCCTCAAACCATATAGCCAAGGGTGACCTTGAGCACCTGCTCCTCTGTCTCCACCTCCCAATTACAGGGTTTCAGGTATGCACTGACTCCCTGGTTTCCAGTGCTTGTTTTTAAGATTTCCTTCTGAAATCTTAGCTCTGTGTGTACTAGGGGTAGAGGTGCAAATGCATGTCTACTCTGGTGACAGTCAAGAGTCCCTGGAAGAGGTCTATATGTCCAGAGAGAAGGAGTTTTCAGAAGAAGGGGAAGAGATGCTGGTAGAGACAGAAGCTCACCCTAGAGGGCCTCCCATCCAGGGAAGTATTCGCAAGCGTATGCTTTGTTTAATGCACAGATGATCCAGCTCATGATTTGGGCTGCTGGGATGTGGATATGACTGGATGCTGAGAGGTGATTCCAGGAGTCCCCAGCGTAGAACAGGGAGATGAGCCTGGGAAAGGAAGCTCACCTCTGTGGGCAGCCAAGGCTCAGGGCACTTGGGGTCTCTGGGATATGGTATAGAATCAGCTTAGTTTATTTCCAGAGGACTGAGCGTTCTCGAGCCCTACCAGACAGTGGCTGGCGTCTGCTCCTGGGGCTCCATCCATTTAGCCACCTGGGCAGGATCACTTTTCCCGTGATGCTCACAGGAAGCCTAGGGTAAAGACTGAGGAGATGATTCATGTCAGGAGGCTGTGAGCATCAGAGGATGCAGGAGGGTCCTACAGTAACAGCCGTGTTCATCTCAGAACGAGGTTAGCCTTTTAAACACCTATTATAGATCTGATTAGCTTTCAGGCCAAACATAGCCATTTGCTCTTGGCCACTACCCACGTTGACTTTAAATAGCAGACAACCACGTAAGTCACATGAAAAAAGTAATGCAGTTGTACTTAAGTATTCTAAAATATCAAACACCACAATTTAATTCAAGCATTATGAGCACTGGAGAGAAAGCTCACTTGGGAAAGTAGTGACCTTACAAATGGGAGGACCCGGTTTAATCCCCAGAGCCCATGTAACAGGTAAGCAGTGGTGCCACTCCGAGACAGGCGATTCCTAGGGTTCCTGTCCAACCAGCCTAGTTCACTTAGGGAGCTCCAAGCCCATAAGAGACTGTGTCTTAAAAGACAAGGTGAATGGATAAGCCTAAAGAAGACAGCTGAAGTGGATCTCTCACCTCCATACATACAGACATGCAGCTGCACATACATGGACACACGCAAAACTGAGATTTATTTTGTGATTTTATTTTTGGTCACTCAGTGCCATAGTTCCCAATCTTGAACTTTGTAGATGACAGTGTTTGGATGTAATCTCAAAAGGTGCGTGGGTCTGATGGGATATTAGATTCTGCCCCATGTTTCCTCATTATCTGTGTATGATAAGCAGATCATTCCTCTCACAGCTTAGACTCAATGACTTCATCTTTTAAAGAGGCAGGAAGAAGGAAAGGGACTCATGTCACCTCTGAGATTGCTTTTATTTTTAATGTTTGAAAGCTTGCTGTCCCACCCCCTACCTCCACAAACTACATCAAGTCATTAGACAAGCAGTCCAGACAGAGAACACTCAGTACGTGGTCCTGGGCTCATGGGTGGTGAACTGGAGCTCCCTTCCCTCTCAAGTAGAGAATATAGATTACTCCTTGGTTTAATCATTCACTCATAACTGGTGTTTAAAGTTATGAGGTTTTACATGCGCATATTCCTCAAAAATACACAGCAGAGTCCCAAAAGCTCCCTTTTTGCCTGGTCCTAGCCCATTCTTTTTTCCCAGTTTTTTGTTTACTAATCTTCTGGAGAAGAGATAGTCCATTTCCTGTTTCTGACATTTACACAAAGTGTTCTGGGGCTCGAGAGATGGTGCAGAGGTTAAGAGAACTTGCTGTGTTTATGGAGGACTGGAGTTCAGTTTCCAGCACTATATCAGGTGACTTACAGCCACCTGTAACTCCAGTTCCAGGGAACCTGATGCCCTCTTCCAGCCTTCTTGGGCACAGATATATATATACATATGTAGACATATACAATGCTCATAAATAAAAGTTTAAAGATTTTAAATGTTCTGCATCAGCAAGGGTGCTCAATGAGTAAAAGTTGTTCTTTGGAACCCACATTATAGGAGAGATCCTGCCATTTATATAGAGATGCTGCAATTTTTCCTCTGATATCCACAGGAACACATTCACACATACATGCACATACACATTCATACAAAAAATATAATAAAAACACTTTTGAAAATATTCCCAAAGTAATGAAGCTGCAGTTAAGAGCAGTAGATACTCTTGCAGAGGACACAGGTTCAATTCCCCTATACCTACTTGGTGGCTACAACTGTATACAATTCCAATTCCAGGGCATCCAGCACCCATTTCTGGTCTTCTTGGGCACCAGGCACACACTCGATGAATGCACATATATGCAGGCAAACACTCATACATATAAAATAAACGTGACTAAATCTTTAAAAGAGTATGCTATGGGCTGGAGAGATGGCTTAGCAGTTAAAAGCACTGACTACTCTTCCTAAGATCCCGAGTTCAATTCCCAGAAACCACATGGTAGCTCACAACCACCTATAATGGAATTTGATGCCCTCTTCTGGTGTGTCTGAAGACAGCTACAGTATACTCATATACATAAATAAATCTTAAATGAAAAAAAAAAAGAATTTCCTAAAGTAAAATTAGAGGCCTGATCTTCAGTGAGTTGCTAAGCCTTCTGGACTAAGACTTCTGGACTGGATTCTGTTTTTTCCTTCCTGAAAAATCTTGAACTTCTGGTTATATTTAAGAGTCACAAGAAATGAATCCGAACTCTGGTTTGAATCCATCTTGTCTGTAACATACACAGTGTAGAGCATGTGGCTCTCAGAGTGTCTGTGGGACACTTCTAGGACTCTCATTAAGTTTCCTGGGTGGCATTGTGGCTGCAGTGTGACTCTCCTCCTGTGTTTTATTGAACATGTGCTTATCTCGGTGTCCGATTCAGCTCCTGGCCATGGGATTCTCTGAGTGTGTACGCACACACACACACACACACACACACACACACAAGCTTTCTCCCACATACCCATGCCAGGCTCATCCTTCCTGGAAGGCTTACAAGCCTCCCTGTCCACACAGTGATACTCATTACACACACAAACACAAGGTGGTGGTATTTGAAAGCAGGAGAAGCAGACATCACCCCAGTCCCAAAGCTTCTACAGAGTACAATCCTGGCGACAGACCAAGCTGTTCAGTCATTCTATTTCTCTTTATTATTCTTTCTAACAGCAATGTTACAAACAGGCATGCAATTAGGACACAGTAAGCTACATGCCTTAGAAATGCTTCCTGGTCCAAAAATCAACGGAATGTTAACATATCTTACAGTCACCCTACTTTTCTATCACAAGATGACTTTGGATTATTTCCTACTCTGAGGCAGGGTTTCATGTAGCCCAGGATGGCCTCGAACTCGTATAGCCGAGGATGGTCTTGAACTTCTGATTCCTTGTCTCTGCCCTCAGTGTTCTGGGATTGGAAGTTTGTGTTTCCTTGCTGGGTTTTAATTTTGCTGCCTTTATTTTCTTTGCCTTCCTTTCTGTGGTTTGGGCAGTAGCATTAGGCCTTTAACAGCTGGCACATGTGCACATACACACACACACACACACACACACATGCGCACACATGCACGCACACAGGCACACTCACATACTGGTGCATGTATGCACCCATGTTGGACACCTTCCTCCAGTTCCCTTCGGTGTATTTTAATTTTTAAGACAGGGATTTTCAGTGACCCAGGAGATCCTTGATCTCACTGATTCATCAAGATTAGCCGGCTGGTGAGCCCCCAAGCTTCCCCCATATCTTTTTCCTAGCCCTGGCCTTTAACAGATGGGTCCTAGGGACCAAACTCAGGTCTTCTTGCTTGTAATGCAAATACTTGACCCACTGAGCCATGTCCCCAGCCCTAACTTCTTTTAATTGGATAATTTCTATTAATGTACCTTTAGATGTATTGATTCCTTCCTTTGCCATCTCTATGCTTTCCCTAAGTCTACCTAAGGTTACTATTAATAATTATCATTAATAATTGTTATGTTAATACTATGTTATTTATAGTATATAAAGTATATGAATATGATATAATAGTAATAATAATAATAATAATAATAATAAATGTTGTACTTCTCTATTCTAAAATTTCCAGTTGAATCTTTCATGGCTCTTCTTTATTAGTTCTTTACTAGTTCATTACCTGTGAGCATTTTTTTCTATTGTCTCTTGATCATAATTATGATGGAAACATTCAGATCCTCACCTGCAAAGCTTAGCATCAGTGGCATCAGGACTCTTGTCTATCCATCAGGACTCTTGTCTGTCCATCACAGTTCCTCTATGAACAGGTCACATCTTGCTGACTTTTCCCGTGCTATGTGACTTTGGATACTAAGCTGGGCATTGTGAACCCTTTATCTTTCATGTGGAGACTGTAGATGAGAGGTTCTCAACCTGGGGTCTCGACCCCATGATCTTTCCATGGGGTTTACCTAAGTCTATCAGAAAGCATGGATATTTACATCATGATTCATAGCAGTAGCAAAATTACAGTTATGAAGTATCAAGGAAAATAATGTTATGGTTGGGGGTTAACACAACATGAAGAACTTTAATTAAAGGGTTGCAGCATTAGGAAGGTTAAGAACCGCTGACTTCAGTTCTGACCCATTGTTCTAAAACAGTGAGGATCTTCACCCTAAAAGTGAATGAAGTTGTCTTCCTTACCACTCGGATTCATACTTCTTTAGTTCACCCCTCATGGGCATGTCTCATAGGTCTACGAGAGACCGCTACTGAATCCAGAACACAATCTGGGGTCCCCAACAATCCCTGCACTGGGTCTCATCTTTCCATTTGTTTCAGTCTTGGAGGTTTTTTTCCTTTTTAAGATTTATTTATTTATTTATTTTATGTATATGGGTACAGCTGAACAGATGGTTGTGAGCCTTCATGTGGTTGTTGGGAATTGAATTTTTAGGACCTCTGCTTGCTCCGGTCAATCCCATTCACTCCACCCCAAAGATTTATTTATTATTATACATAAGTATACTGTAGCTGTCTGCAGACATGCCAGAAGAGGGCGTCAGACCTCATTATGAGTGGTTGTAAGCCACCATGTGGTTGCTGGGATTCGAACTCAGGACCTTTGGAAGAGCAGTCAGTGCTCTTACTGGCTGAGCCATTTTGCCAGCCCAGTCTTGGAGGTTTAAGGCTCCCTTTCTTGGCCCAAAGAGGGTGTCCGTTCTCCTGGAGCTGAAATTGCCTGTGGCTGTGAAGCTGTCCAACATGGGTAGCCATTCCCTTGCTTTTTCTAACTCTGTCTGGTGGCTTCATTCCCTCTCCTGACTCTGACATATCCCCTTCTGGGTTCACTCTAATACTTTGTGGATATTTTATAATGTTATCACATTGTTGTTAGTTCTGCTTAGTTATCTGTACCCTAGGAAGACCGAGATCAGCAGGGATGCACACCGTTCTGTTTTCCTTTCTCTGACCACTGCCTTCCCCTACACTATCAGATATACAGAAGATAAACGCTATTTAAAACTGATCCCATTCAGTTTTTATGAGTATTAATTTTTAACTTCTGTACATCTCTGGGACATTTGATATTAGACACAGAATGCCCGTGAAATAAAACATTTGGGGGCCACTTGTTCACCCTTCCCTGTGTGCCAGTCCAGGCAAATTTCCATCTCTTATGTCCCCTGTTGATATATCCTCATCCTGGTTAGTCCATGAAACCTTCAGGACTAAAGTCTTTGCACTAGAGAGGAACAGGCCATGAGGACTGGAGTTGTTATCAAGAAAGACCTCTTTGGCTTTTCTCTTTCCTTATAGAGTCCAGAAGAATGTACCCTGTCCCAGTAAGCCAACATCTCTCTCTCTCTCTCTCTCTCTCTCTCTCTCTCTCTCTCTCTCTCTCTCTCTCTCTCTCTATTGGTGACAGAGTGTGACTGTAGGTCTGTCATAGCTCATCAGTTGCTAGGGCATGGTGGGCACATGGTCTCTCCTTACACTGTTTCCATGTCTCGGAACCTCATGCAGAGCGAGGTTTTACACAACGGCTCCCTGGTATTTCTCATTCAGAGGGGACTGCTGAGTAGCAACCTAAATCCCTTCAGACTGAGTAACCCTGTTTCCCTGGGATTTTTTAACCCTTCCTTTTTTAAGGTTTATTTATTTTTATGTGTATGAATGATTTGCCTGCATTCCTGTCTAGGCACCATATGTATGCAGTTCCCAGAAGGCCAGAAGAAGGCATTGGATCTTGTAGACCTGGAGTTACAGACAGTAGTTAGCTGCCCATGTGGGTGAGGGAACCACAGCTGGGTCCTCTATAAGAGCAGACGATACTCTTAACTGGTGATCCTTTGTTCCAGCCCCTTCCGTAGGACTTTTAAAATTCCATGTGGCATTCAGTATCTGGGACCCGTGCTTCAGCTCAGCTCAAACTTAAAAAAAAAGAGATAGAGAGAAATACTGTGAAGGTTTTCTGGTTATCTTTTTAAAGCACATTGTATTTATACATTTATTCAGTAAATTATATCTTATATGTGTTACTCATAAAGTCAGTTTCAAGAATTCAGCCAAAATAATAGGTAGGACCTTTATGGTTTTAAAATTGAGTCTATCGTTACCAAAAAATACATAAAAGAACTTGTTTTTAAAAAATCAATTACGGAGCTGGAGAGGCGGTTCGGCAGTTAAGAGCACTCGCTACTCTTGCAAGGACTTGGGTTTGGTTCCCAGCACCCATATCAGACAGTTCACTGCTGCCTATAACTTCAGCTCCAGGGGAATCTAACACCCTTTGGAGGGCAGCAGAGGGTGCTAGACCCCCTGGATCCAGAAAGGAGCTGAGCCAGCAGCCTCATCCTCAGCTTTCTTGTCCCTTTGTCCTTCCTCTTCCCTGTGGGGCACATGTCCAACTCCTGGGCATCTAATCATTAGCTTATGCAATGTTTGGCGCCAGCTTTTAAAAAAAAAATCATGAGAAGTATACAGAATGCTAATTTTAATCCCAAGGAGCTCATTCTAGTTTATATGTTTGAGATTCTGAATTTTTCCACACCTATGAAATACTAATTATTCAGCTATAGAGGCATTTCCCACTAAATTAAATTAATGGACTTACTCATTTTATAGCTTAGTAAGGGAGTGTTAAAAGTTGACTTGCACCTTATTTATAATGCCAAAAAAATGTGATAAATATCTAACTGCCCATCGTATAAGACTGGTTAAATAAGTACTATATATCCATACAATGGGATACTGTGACTTGGCTAATGTAGTTTGTTGACACAGAAAGAAAACTAGTAAATTTGGGGAGACATCTACAACACATTGGAATGATGAGAGAGAGAGAGAGAGAGAGAGAGAGAGAGAGAGAGAGAGAGAGAATGAATGAATGTGTATCTATGCGCACACGTGATGTTCACAAACAAGAACTCATATTCAGGTCAGAAGACAATTTGTAGGAGTCAGATCTCTCCTTCCACCATGTGGGTCCTGGGGTTCAAACTCAGGTCATCAGCCTTGGCTGCAGTCACCTTACACACTGAGCCATCTCATTATCACTACAACAAATTGTTGATTGAAAGAAGCAGATAATGCTATAGCATTACAAGCAAGCATGTTATTTTCATTTATGCACAACATGGTGTGCATGTGTGCATACCTATGGAGGGCTTTGCATAATGATGGCATTGACATCGACTCTGTAAGGCACACCTTGTGATGTGGGTCGGTGCTATAGGCTTGATTTACTAAATCTACTTTCTTCTCGATTCTAGAATAATGAACTACAAAGCAGGTTGGACTATTTGACAGAAACCCAGCCCAAGACTGAAGTGGAAACGAGAGAAATTGGAGTGGGGTGTGATCTTCTACCCAGGTATTTAGGAATTTCCTGTTTTTCTGACCAAAAAAAAAAAAAAAAAAATTCCTTCTTTGACGTAAGAAAAATATTTTCATGGGCAGTGATGAACAGAATCGAATTCTTCCTATGAAAAGTGCAGCTTTAAAGTTAAGTGGTGACTTCTGAGTAGATGGAAGAATTGTGAGAGGTGGAGGAGACAGTGAACAAGAAACCGAGGAAGCCATAGCTATCAGTTACTGCTTGCCTTTGCTCATTCATCCATTCATTCATTCGTTCTGCAGACTGTTCCAGATAACCAGGTTACAGAGAGAAACAAGATTTATTCCTGCCTGAGAGTAAAGTATGAAGGGGGGACAGGATATAGGAAGGCGTTAATAACCTGGGTGTGCTGGGTACCTTAAAGGGGAGCATCCAAATGAGGAACAGAAGTCATCTATTCCTTAGTACCATAGCTGAGTAAGTTCAAACGTCCGGTTCGAATCTGGTCCATTATAATGATCCTAGACTGTGTGCTGGCTAGTTTTAGATCCACCTGACCCAAGCTGGTCTCATCTGAGAAGAGGGAGACTCAGTTGAGAAAAATACCCTCAGAAGATCTGTCGGTAGGCAAGCCCATAGGGCATTTTCTTAATTAGTGATTGATGGGGATAGAGGGAACCCAGTGGATTGTGAATAGGGCCATCCCTGGGCTCATGGTCCTGGGTTCTGTAAGGAAGCAGACTGAGCAAGCCAGAGAGAGCAAGTCAGTAAGCAGCACTCTTCCACAGCCTCTGCATTAGCTCCTTCCTCCAGATTCTTGACCTGTTTGAGTTCCTGTCCTGACTTCCTTTGATGATCAACAGTGCTATAGAAGTGTAAGCCAAATAAACCCTTTCCTATCTAAGTTGCTTTGGTCAACTGCAGATGATAACCTTAAGATAGACTATAACCCTACCTTTCACCACCCAGCTTCGCTACTAGGCTGAACTATTGCTCATTGTTCAGCTTCTCACACGGAGGTCTGCATCCTGCTGAATGAAAGCTGAACCTGTGATTTAGTGTCCAGACTCTAATTGGAACAAGCTTGTCATGGCGAGGTGCTCAACTGTGCTCAGCCCAGAGGATGAGAAATAATAATGAATGCCCTGTGGCTTGTGATTAAGGGCTTCAAAGTCATGAAGTGAGAACAAGAAAGGACTCTTGTTATAGGCGTATGCACTTGCGTGTATTGTACTGTGTTAGGCAACAGTCGTCCAGAAAATATGTCGGATCCTGGGACCTTTCATAGTGACATCTGGTGGGAAGGAGTGACCAGCTGATTGCCCAGATAGGATGTGGAATGCCTGGGTCTGGTCCTGTTAACCACCTGTAGCCTGGCATCTAGGAGTTCTTTCTATGCTGAGGCCTTGGCCTCCCCGTCTGAAAAGTCAGCAGCTTTACCAAGTCTCCAGCATCACTAATGTGGTATGGTGAGACTTCATTTTTCTACTTTCAAATCTGTGACTGATGGGTTTTTATTGATTAAATCTAGCCACTTGCTACCGTCTGAGGAACTCACTAGCAGCATTGTTGAATGTTCTCTGTCAGTTTTCTGATGTCCAGGTAAACAGGCAGTTATACTACTCTAGTAGAATTAAAAAAAAGAAGAAGAAGAGCCGGGCGTGGTAGCACACGCCTTTAATCCCAGCACTCGGGAGGCAAAGGCAGGCGGATTTCTGAGTTTGAGGCCAGCCGGGTCTACAAAGTGAGTTCCAGGACAGCCAGGGCTATACAGAGAAACCCTGTCTCGAAAATAAACCAAAAGAAGAAGAAGAAGAAGAAGAAGAAGAAGAAGAAGAAGAAGAAGAAGAAGAAGAAGAAGAAGAAGAAGAAGAAGAAGAAGANAAGAAGAAGAAGAAGAAGAAGAAGAAGAAGAAGAAGAAGAAGAAGAAGAAGAAGAAGAAGAAGAAGAAGAAGAAGAAGAAGAAGAAGAAGAAGAAAGGAATGCATGAAGTAGATTCAGCATCAACGTAAGACACAATTTACTTGATGAAAATATAAGCAAAAGAATGACTGATTGTGTGGGGACCCTTTTGAAATATGAGTAATTTGGCCATTTCCCTCTTTCTCAGGCTTTTCAGAAACCAAGTGTCTCAGCTCATTCTGTTTCCCCACATCGTAAATCTTGTTTGGCCAAGACGGGCACAAAACCATGTCTGAAACCAATAAATTGTTTGTTTTCTGATTCCCACATTTTGGCTTAAAACAAGCTTTTCAATTTGTACACCCAAGGATAGCCGGAGGCAAACTTATTATGGCTACGTTATGAAACCACAAAACAGTTTTCATAATGGAAGTGCTGACAGAGCCTTAACTTATGGCCGCAGTGAACCTGGAAGGCATGTCAGAATCGAAAGGCAGCTTTTCCATAAATGTAGCATTTGGGTTTCCCTCAGGATCCATTGTGGCGGTTTAACTGCTTAGGTCAGTCAGCGGAGGAAATGAAAGCTACATAACCACATTTCCGAAAGGGCAGAATAATATTTCACCCGTTTCCTCTCAAATATTTATGAAGTGCCTACTATGTGAAAAGCACCCCCAGGTCAGAGAGGTGGGAAGAGGGGCTTCTGAGCTATCCCGAGGCAGGGTTTCCACTGGGCTTCTTACAAAGACTTTGCCCTGTTGTAGGGGGGGTTTCTGGGGAGACTGTGGAGGATGGTGGGGGAGGAGGATTATTGTGGTGCTCTCTGGGGAGCATCTCCCCTCTCCATAGCCTTCTTAGCTCCAACTAAACTAAGCCAGCACTTAATTTTGAATGTTGGAGTCTAAGTAAGTCTGACTTAAATAGAAGCCTGTGGGCAAAAACAGATCGGAACCCCTACGTTTCGAAGGAAGCAAATCTGAGGTCCAGACAAGACAACAACTCTCCTTTCTGGAAGTCTCACAGCCGGGGGGTGGGGGTGGGGGACCGAGTTTCTAAGGCTGGGTATTGCCATTTGTACCTGAAAGTGACTCAGGAAGTTGAGGGTGGCTGGGCTGGTGAGATGGCGCAGTGGGGGAAGCTGCTGGCCTCTAACCCAAGGACGCGAGTTTGATCCCTGAGTCTCACGTTGTGGAAGGAGCCTCTGACCTCCATGTGTACACCTTGGCACCCCGCATGCCCATACGCATATAGACACACACCCTGGAGGGAAGGGAAAAAGCACTAGGTTGCCAGGCTGTGTTAGGCGCGTCCTGAGAAAAGTCTTTTTCTTATGTGGACTTCTAACTTAGTCCTAGAAAGGAAAATCTTCCTTGAGGTTTTCCAGAATATTTTTATATTTAAGTTGTTTTTAATTATTTTGTTTTACTTCTTTTATTTCCTTATTTTACTTATATATTGGTTTCATTAAGACAGGTGATCATGGGTCCCCTGCTGGTTTTGAGCTCATTATATGTAGCTGAGGATTCCTGATCCTGCTGTCTCTGCCTTCCACCACACCTGGCTCAGAATGTTTTGTTTTTCGTTTTTGTTTTTGTTTTTTTTTTTTTTTTTTAATACAGCCTCCTCCACAATGTTTTTGATCAGAACATTATTGAATTTAGCCTCAGTGACACAGAAGTAGTCTCTGTTCATTCTCCTACCACAAAAAGCTCAGCAGTGTAGCACAGAGGACCAGTTAGGGCACCTAGATGCCCTGCCCTGCCCTGCCAGCTACTAGCTGACCTCAGCCTTGGGTAGGTTGATGACTCTGAAACATTCATCCTCCAAATGGGAAAGGGGATGATAGTCATGAACTATCATGTGTGTTGTGTGAGGATTAGATGAAAAGACAAGCAGGTAATGTAGTGAGCCATAGCCAGTAGGGGGCTGGAGGGGTGGCTCAGCAGATCAGAGCACTTCCTGCTCTGGCAGAGGCTGGGTCCTAGCACCCATGTTGGGTGTGGCTCACAGCTGCCTCTCACTGCAGTTCTTTTTTTTTGGGGGGGGGGGTTCGAGACAGGGTTTCTCTGTATAGCCCTGGCTGTCCTGGAACTCATTCTGTAGACCAGGCTGGCCTTGAACTCAGAAATCCGCCTGCCTCTGCCTCCCACTGGGATTAAAGGCGTGCACCACCATACTGGACCTCACTACAGTTCTAACCAACCTTGTCCAGCCTCGGCAAATACTGCTCTCATGTGTACAAACTCTGATACAAACACAAATACAGATAATTAAAAAAAGAATAGCCACTATTGCAATTAGCTAAACCCCAAGACTGGTTTTTAGATGTAAAACACACTGTATCCAATATAAATGAGTTTGGGTTTACTAAGGTGATTTTGTCAACTTAATTTTATAGGTAGTTTTATCTGACTGGTAGCCTGGTCAGATATATAGTGCTTCAGTGTTGCATGGGCCTCCTCAGTTAAACCCTCAGTGGCCTCAGATCCTCCAGACCCTGTGTAAAGTGGAAGCCCTGAGGCGTGCATACCAGAGCTCTGTTGGCTGGGACACAACAGCCATCCTTGTGTGTTCTGGGCACCACAGGCTCTCACAGTGAGGGGCAGGAGCTCGCCCACTCACTTCCCACACCTGCAGGGGTCCAGTGCTCGCTGCTGCCCCTAGAGTGTAATTCACAAGTAACAAACTTGCAATGACCTCTTCCTTAGTCATAATGGCATTAACCCCCAAGGTACCTGTACTGGCTAGTTTTGTGTCAACTTGACACAGCTGGAGTTATCACAGAGAAAGGAGCTTNAGTTGGGGAAATGCCTCCATGAGATCCAGCTGTGGGGCATTTTCTCAATTAGTGATCAAGGGGGAGAGGCCCCTTGTGGGTGGGACCATCTCTGGGCTGGTAGTCTTGGATTCTATAAGAGAGCAGGCTGAGCAAGCCAGGGAAAGCAAGCCAATAAGGAACATCCCTCCATGGATTCTGCATCAGCTCCTGCTTCCTGACCTGCTTGAGTTCCAGTCTTGAATCCTTTGGTGATCAACAGCAGTATGGAAGTGTAAGCCGAATAAACCCTTTCCTCCCCAACTTGCTTCTTGGTCATGGTGTTGTGCAGGAATAGAAACCCTGACTAAGACAGTACCCCTTCCCACTGTTCTCTTTCCTGCCAGCATTATGAATTCCTGGAAATGGGGATCCAGAGTTGCTCCCCCTGGTCTAAGGTATTAGTTGCCTGATTGCTACTATAATGTACTACCTGAGGTGAAATAGAAAGAGAAATATGTATTGTTGTTGACTTAATTTATTCCAAGATCTTTTGGAGAGGGCACTGCATGCTGGAGCAAAACCTGTCATCTATAGCATGATTCGGGAAGCAGAAATAGAATAACTTAGACTAGGGTTCCACACCCCCACAGGACCCTACCCCCCACCATTACCTAAGACTCCTGTGAGGTCACGCCTCCTATGGGTCCCTCCCACCACCTTCTAGCAGCACCCTAATAGGACCAGTCCTTTGATTCCTGGGCTCTTTCAGAAGCGAGCATCCAGACTGTAGAATCTGGGATTCAGTTGATGCTCAATAAGTATTCTTCGGAGGAATACGCAAGTGGTCTATAGCATGTGGGGATTTAGGGAGCCAGCCTGTGTTATAACGGGGTCTGCTCATCTGCTCATTCAGCAGAGGACTTAGAAGAAGCTGCACTGGCTTGTGTTTCGTTGCTCACATTTGTCAAGCGTGCCAGCAGAAGGCTCCGTCCCTTTTCCAAGTCACTGTCCCTAAGACATGCTCTGAGAGGTGACTGTGGACTAGGTACTCGATTCATCCCTGTGTAGTACTGTTTCCCTATGTTCTTCCATGGCGGAGCAATGCTTGCCCTTCCTTTTAGAGGACGCTCCTCCCTCGCTCTCTCATCCTCCTGGCCTGCCCTCCATCTTCTCTCATGGCACCTTGCTGTCCTTAGAGTATCTGCAAACACTGTACCAGTCCCCAGTGTTGCCGTTCCCTCCCCCTCCCTCCTGTGGCTGAGCCTTTCTGGGACACAAGGCCTCATTCCTTAAAACCTCTGGCCTCTGGAATCCTACAGCTGGTGTCTGGTCATCTATAGAGGATTTCCAGACTAAGTATCTTCAGCCTGTTCTCCACAGGCAGTTTTTAAAAGTGGCTAAGATACCTGCTGTGTATTAGATCTTGGATCTGTTTCTTGGGTCTGCCAATTGCATTTTGAGTGGCTTTGAGAAAATTCTGCATTCTTGGAGTCTTCATGTCTCACCCTGAAAAGGAAATTTGACTGGAGAGGCTGAGGCAGTAGGATTGAAGTGAGGTCACATAATGAGACCTGCTTTTAAAACCAAAATCAAAATTAAAGAAAAGAAGGAAGGAAGGAAGGAAGGAAGGAAGGAAGGAAGGAAGGAAGGAAGGAAGGAAGGAAGGAAGGAAGGGCAATTTGGTAGTTCTTCTGCTTTGGGAATTTTCTCTTCTTTGGGGGTTACTAGGTTACAGATACACATCCCCCACACAGAAGTTTCCAATGGCAATCCAAAGTTCTATTCCACCAAAGTTCCCCCTGGGGGACCAATGAGTTTGTTGCACTTACTTACAGAGCATGGTTGGGGGTTTACTGATAGAAACATGGGTGACCCCAACCAGCAACACTAGAAAGCCATCACTCGGCATGCGCAATAGCTTTCCCTACAGCCACACAAATAGAGCCTCCTTCCCCTAGCTTTCCCAAGCCATATAGCTGGTTACAAAATAAAACGGTTGGATGCTCAGGTGAAGGTCCCATGATCCTCCCTGCTCCCATGATCCTCCTTGCTCTCCTCTCCTTACCCAGCCCAGTTGTGATGACCCCGTGCCAGCAGACACAGCCGAACTTGTGAAGGCAGCAGCTGTTTGGCTGGGAGGTTGTTCCTATACAACAGCTCCAAAGGTTGCCTCCATGTAGACAGCTAACAAACACAGGGCCCCCAGCCCAGGCCCTTGAATGTTCAGAATCTGGGTGTTTCCTCCATTTTTCTATGACCCCAGGACAACCATATCTCAGCCATGATTGCTCACCTGTGCTATCACTCGCCTTCCTGACATCCTCAGAAGTTGCAGTTCCTTGCTCTCTCTAGTCTGACCGACACCCATCTTCCCTCCTTGTCACAGTTTCCTGTCCCTCCTCTTCTCCTCTGTCTCATCTTCTCGTTGCATTTGTTTCTAGTGAGCAAGGGTCTCATCACAGAACAAGAACATGGGACATGACTCACTGTGAGTTCAAGGGTTTTAAACACATCTGGTTTTGACTCTCTGTAGTTCAATTCAAGGGTTTTAAATACCAGTTTTTGTTTTGTTTTTTGAGATTAGTTTGAAAAGTATGATACATATTAATTAGTCATTGAGAATGATTAAGGTCATCTGGTCTCTGAGCACAGAAAAAAATAAAAATGAGACTTCTTTCTTCTGCCTCCCCTTAGTGAATTGCAACCTGGTTTCCAGTAAACTCTTTTTTAAAAAATTAGATTTACTTTTTAAAAGAATTTTTTAAAAAGATTTATTTATTTTATATGAGTATACTGTAGCTGTCTTTAGACACACCACAAGAGGACATCAGATCCCCATATAAATGGTTGTGAGCCACCATGTGGTTGCTGGGAATTGAACTTAGAACCTCTGGAAGAGCAGTCATTGCTTTTAACTTCAGAGCCATCTCTCCAGCATCCACTCACCCCTCTTTTAATTTTTTGGATATATCTATTCTATTTTATTTTATTTTATTTTATTTATGTCTTGCCTACATATGCGTGTACCACATGCATGCTTGGTACCTGTGGAGGCCAGAAGAGGGTATCAGATCCCCTAGAACTATAGATACTAGTTATAAGTCACCAGGTAGATGCTGAGAACTGAGCCTGGGTCCTCTGCAAGAGCAGCAAGTGCTCTTAACTGCTAAGCCATCTCTCCAACCCCTTCAATTATACCTTAGTAGGTGAAATTTGGCGGCAGATATTCCCATGTCCATTAGTACCCTGCACGTAGTAAGTGCTTTAAAGGCTTGTATTTTCCTGTTTCTGTTGTAGAGAGATCAAAATATAAAGTAGATCTTTGCCAAAGCTTTGGTGTTTTGTTTTTCTTTCCTATTTTTTTGTTTTGTTTTTATTTTGTTTGTTTATTTTTGGTTCTGTTAGTGCCCTCAGCCTCCAGGGAAATTGCTCCTTTGTGGAATCATAAAAGACTAGCAGGACCCCAATTGTGTTTTGGCAAACGGGCAAATTTCAGTTCTGTGACTAAAATGACTTAATTTTCTTGAAGTCCTATTGCATCTTTGTGATCAGCTTAATAAAATGCCCCACCCCCTGCATTTTTGAAAGGTTGGGATGTGAGTGCCTGTTTTCCAAACCCAGAAGGTTCACTTTTATAAATATTTCTGCATTTTATGAGCTTTTAAGATATTGTCACAGGAGACCATTTCTGTTGCATGGAATTTTCATAGGAGTTGGCACACAAAGCCATCTGTTTTCTGCCCCTGCTAGTCCTCTTAACCTACCTATCCAGGTCACCAGGGACTTCTTGAAGTGCCACACTCCAGGGATTCCTGTCTGTGCTCAGTGATACTGGAAACCATTTGCTCCTCAAACTCACTCTGGTTTCCATCCTCATGTCTGTGTGGACCAGAAGTTACAGGCTCAGCCTTTGTGAGTTGCTGATGTCACAAAGATGAGTGAGACATGGTCTTCACCCTCAGACCTAGCTATAGACACAGATGCAAATTACTGTGAGAGGGGACACTGCCACTAGTGTGTTGAGCCTGGGCAACAGTAGTTCTCAGTGTGCCTGGGGAATGGAATGTATGGAAAAGACATACTGGATTTCTATTGTGTGGCACTATATCCGGGGAAGTGTGAGCAAATGTCTACTTACCTAGATAGGGGACCAATGACAGAACAAAGTAAGGACACTATCAAAGTACAAGTTAGTGAACCAATGAGTTTTATTGGCATTACTTACAGGAGCAGAAATGATTTTCCAAAAGCCCACCCCAGCATAGGTAATAGTTCATGAAAGCTAGAAAGCTGAACCACACTGCACAGCCTACAGGTAGCTCAGCAGGTTGGACTGTGTCCTTTCTAGGTAGATCAGATAGTCTGAGCCTTTTTTCCACAACTAGCCTGGTCTTCTCTTCCTCCCCTTCTTTTTGTTTTTATTTTGCTTTGTTTTGAGATAGAATCTTGGTGTATAGCTCTGGCTGACCTGGAACTTGCTATGTAGACTAGGCTGGCCTTGAACATGCAGAGAAATCAGCCTACCTCTCGCTCCTGAGTGCTCAGATCAAAGGCATGCACCAACCATACTCCTGGCTTTGGTTCCTGCTTCTCTCAGGAAGTTTAGCTGATCTGTGAGTGTCTCTTAGCTGTCTTTACTGCTTATATATGCTTGAGGATGATTAGATCTGGTCAGTTTCAGGGACTTCCTGAAGCCTTTGAGTTGCTTCCTGAGCTTAAGGAGCTACCTTGGAGGATGGAATGTTCACCTCTCTTTCAAACATTCCGTGGTTTTACCTCCTTTCTCACGTCCTGTGTCTAATAAGCTTCTCCCCAAGATGGAAGATTTTAATCTTGACGTAAATGACTACATGATTGTCCCCTAGGGGACACCCCTGCCCATCACCCTTCTGATACAGCCCATGCCACTTTGTGGATAACTGGACATGGGAAATTAGTGCTTCCTGTGTAGTCAGTCTTTGTGATGTTGGGGTGAAATGTAACTGCGGTACCTTCAAGCCTCAGTGGCTCACCTCCATATCTCCATTGTCACAGTTCAAGGAAGGTAGGGTTGGTCCTTCAGGATTCTAGGATTCTTCTACCAGTGACTTCCTTGGGCTTTGGAGTCCTCTCATACCTACCTTCCCCATCCAAGCCCTTACATAAAAGAGAGGAGAAGGTGAACATGTAAGATAACATATATGGTTGTACCATTTAAACCTCAAATGGTATGAATCATTTCTGCCCATTAGTAACATGGCCCACCTAATTGCAAAGGAGGCTGGAAAAATGTAGTTATATATTTGAACAAAATAAACTAAAAGCTGAAGATCAAACAAATTTATTCTCATGCTGGAGGCCGAAAAGTCCAAGACCAACACACAAACAGATTCAGCATCTGGTTAGAACCTGCTTTCTGGCTCATAGCTGCCCTTCCTCTGTCCTCTTTTGAAGCTCTCTGAGCTGTCTTGGAAGGACACTAATCCTACTGATGAGGGCTCCTTCCTCCTGGCCTCATCACTTCCTGGCGTCATCATTGTGAGGGGTGGGATTTCAGCTCTGAATTTTCAGGAACCCAAATATTCAGTCCATGGCAAATCCTTTTTATAGTGTTTCTGTGAAATACACAACTGCATTATTAATCACCCCGTCCTCAGTTTTCAGTGCTGAATTCTTACCACATGAAACATATGTAGGATTTTATCTCATTTTCCATTTTTTTTTCCTCTTTTCTCAGCCCAACAGGCAGGACTCGTGAAATCACGATGCCTTCCAGGAGCTACACCCCGTACACGAGAGTCCTGGAGTTAACCTCAAAGAAAACCCTGACTTAGGCACTCAGAGTCGTTCACCTCTTGCAGATGCCGGAAGGCCCTGGAAGCCTGTGACTTAAAAGTCCGTAGAGGGTGGCGATTGCTTCCTCGAAGAAGACATGGTGTAACCTAGAATGGGAATCTCAGGCAATCGGAGACAGAGAGAACCAGCAAGGGCTGGTACATGAGGTAGTATTTCAGACACCCACCTGACCCTGCCACTCACAACCGTCGTTTGTTTTCCATGGATGCAGAAGTCCAGGTTTCACCATCTATTTTCTGTTTTACTCGATTTTGGTTTGGAGGGAAAAGGCCATTAGTTAAAAATGTCGTTTTTGTTACAGCACAAATGTTCTGTTTACCCATAAAGTATTAGCAGCAGTATTTCTCCCACACGGAGAAGCCTGTGCACCAGTAGCATGGGCACCTGGAAAACTTGATTCTGGAAGGAAAGATTCCCAGCATGCAATGCTCTCCCCTCCGGTGAGGAGAATGTGTGCTGGGTTGTGGGAGCCATGTTCAGAGATTTGTGTGTGTGTGTGTGCCAGAGTAGCTGCATTCTGATTCACTAATCCCTCATTTTAATGTGTGCCTTATGCCTTGAATGGACCAGCTGAGATCACTATATTTATTCAAGCTGTGATTCTTTTCTTTCTCACTCAAAAAAGAATTTTGTAAGTTGTGGCATTTAATCATTTCATGTTTAGTAACAAATGATATTTTTGTTAAATGGATGAGGAGTCCATTCACGCACGCTCTACTTTGATATTAAAACCCACATAACATATATTTAATAAATTCTATCTATTTTGTTCTAATAGTGTCTCTTTTCTATTCCATCCATGACTACGTAGAAGGGATAGACACTTAGCAGGCCAGGCTCTGGAATGGGTGTCAAGATCATATGCTGGTGGTCTTTCATCAGTTGGTTCATAGGAGAATGGTGAGGTATAAGACTGTATTTCTTTTCACATCCTGAAATACATATTTGTTAACATACCTTTTGAAAAGAGTAAGATATATTCATGATCACAAAAGAATTAGATCTTCCTTTTAAAAATAACCTTCTAGCTAGGTGTGGTGGCTCACGCCTTTAATCCCAGTACTTGGGAGGCAGAGGCAGGCGGATTTCTGAGTTCGAGGACAGCCTGGTCTACAGAGTGAGTTCCAGGACAGCCAGGGCTATACAGAGAAACCCTGTCTCGAAAAACCAGAAAACAAAACAAAACAAAACAAACAAACAAAAAACTTCTAGGCCTGGAGAGATTATTCATTGATTAAGAGCAACTGCTGTTTTTACAGGGACCTGGATTCTGTTCCCTGCATCCACATGGTAGCTTCAACTGCCTGTAACTCCAGTTTTAGGGAATCTGATGTGCACACATATACATGTAAAAATAGAAATTAAATAATTTGAAATTCCTCTTCACAGCCTCCTTTATGTCATCTAGTTTGGAAAAAGCAATCAAAGTAGTTCCATTGACTAAATCACCTTGAGTCATGATAAAGTAAAAAAAAGGGTGTGTGTGTGTGTGTGTGTGCGCGTGCGTGCATGAAGGGTGTGTGTGTAAAGGGTGTGTGTGTGTATGCACACATGCATGTATAGATGTTTGTGAGTATGTATGTAAATATCTGCATGTGTGTGCATGTATGTAGATATGTGGATATTTGTGTGTGTACATGTGTGTGCCATGTGCATATGTACACATGTGAATTGGTATGTGTACACATGTGTATATGTGTGTGAATGCAAGTGTGTGTTTAAACCAGAGAACAATATCAAGTATCCTTCTTCAGGTACCATCTGCCCTTATTGTTTTGTGAGAAAGAATCTCTCATTGGCTTGGGACATGCCTAGTAGGCCTGACTCGTTCCCAGAGAACCCCAGAGGTCATCTCTTCATCACCACACCCAACTCCAGTGCCAGGATTGCAAGTGCATGCCACTCTACCCAGGCTCTTCCCTTTTCCTTTTCTTCTCTTTCCTTTCCTTCTCCTCCCCCGCCTGCCTCCCTCCCTCCCTCCCTCCCTCCCTCCCTCTCTCTCTCTTTTTCTCTCTCTCTCTTTCTTTGTTTTAACATGGATTCCAGGAGATCCACCTCAGATTCTCAGAGTTGCACAGCAAAAAAACTTTACCACCTGAGCTATTACCCAAAATGTGCACTTTTGTTGCCAGATTTGTGTTTAAACTCTGGCTAACAGACCTTCCGTGAGTCATAAAAGCTTTGTGAAGGATGTCTCCTTCTCTAACATGATAGTCACAGCAACTGCTGTCATCTGGAGGTTTGTTGTAAAGCGTTGCTGGCCCCTGTGTGCTCCTGGGACTGGCAGGAACCCTGCTCTCTGGAACTCAAGGGGTGTCTCCAGTAGAGGCTATCATCAGGATAGCAGATAGGTAAGCTGGCCACACAGGGAGGAGTGAGTCATCCTCAGAAACCAGTGTCCCTGATCTGGGAAGAAACAGGCCTGGAAGAGAGGATTAAAAGTGAGTAGCAACGATTTAAAGAAAGTCAGTTTTAATGAGATAGCAATGGAAACTATCTGCAAGCAACTCCATATTCCAATGTCCTTCTCTTTTAAAGCAAGCATGAAGAAGAAAGATAGGCAAGCTGGCAGAGAGATAGACAAACAGACAGACGGATATGTCTAAGGGATCATTCTGCTGTCAGGGCCTTTGTGTTTTTCATAGATAAACATGCAGTGCATTCTAACGACTAAACTATCCAGG
The DNA here is from genome assembly GCF_900095145.1 of Mus pahari. Classification (NCBI taxonomy): domain Eukaryota; kingdom Metazoa; phylum Chordata; class Mammalia; order Rodentia; family Muridae; genus Mus; species Mus pahari. Next base: position 66,379,795 of record NC_034599.1, on the reverse strand, counting down.
AAGACTGTTACAGAGGGTTGCGGTGTTGTGCAAACTGAAAAACTGAGAAAAGCTTCCTAGATCCTTGGTTAAAATCACATCTAGGGAGGGCCAGCGAAGTGGCTCGGCTGGTAAAGGCACTTGCAAGTCGGGCCCCTGGTGGCTTGCATCTGTATTCCAGCACTTGTATGGAGAGAAGAGAGACAGAGAGATGGAAGAATCATCTGGAAGCTTTCAGGCTAGACGGTCGGGAGTATACAGCAAGCAGAGAGAGAAAGAGACCCTGCCTCAAAACCAAGATGGAAAGAGAGAGCTGACTTCAGAATGTTCTTTTCTCCTCTGACCTCCATGTTCACTGTGGCATTCATGGACCCACAGTTCCCAAGAACAGGAGGATTGTGTAGGAGCGGGGTGCAGGATTCTATAGCAACACATCAAATTTACTTCACCAGAAAGAAGAACAACAATAAATATAAGGGCTTCAAAATACATGAACTTTATTATGGTGCTTTATATTTCAGTTCTCCCTAGCTTTCTCAAAAAACACACAAGTACACACAGCATTTATTTCTTTTGAAATAGAATCACATGGTTTTTTAGCAGTACAGACTGTGGAGTCTAATGGCCTAAGTGTACTCTCTAAGTGTATGCCTATGCAAGTCATGTGACCTGCCAGAGCCCCTGTAAAACAGGACAGAGGCTTCCCAATGGAGTTATTGTGAAGAATGACTAAGCTAGACCTTGAACAGCTCTTAGACTAGTAGTTGGTACACAGTATGCATTTAGTAGATGTCACTGGTATATCGCTCATAAGCATTTTGGCTTCTTGTAGTTAAAGTTTATGTGCACATATCATATAGAACCTTCACATTTTATTTCTTTGCTTTGGGCTGGTAAGATGGCTCAGCAGGTAAGAGCACTGACTGCTCTTCCAAAGGTCCTGAGTTCAAATCCCAGCAACCACATGGTGGCTCACAACCACCCATAATGAGATCTG